>NC_140659.1:2547634-3082802 GCF_978046115.1 Saccoglossus kowalevskii
CATGAGGGCGCTGTTCATACTCGGATGCGATGACGTCATACGGGGAGGGATGACGTCACAATGGGAGGCCGTGCATAGCTTAGCATAAATAATGACGTCACAATGGGAATTCGTGCATAAATTAGCATAAATGAGCGTCCATGGCCGTAAAGGGGATAATTTGAATGAGGATGACGTCACAATGGGATATTTTAATACATTTGCATAAATTACCATCAATTTTTTTAATTATTTTTTTTAATTATTTTTAATTATTTTTTAATTATTTTTTAATTGGACAGGCGTGGACGAAAGATTTTTCATGAGGATGACGTCACAATGGGATATTGTGAATACATTTGCATACATAAAATTGATGTGAATACGAGGTCGTGTCGAGGTCATCGTGAATACATTTGCATAAATTACCATCATTTTTTTAATTATTTTTTTTTAATTATTTTTAATTATTTTTAATTATTTTTAATTGGACAGGCGTGGACGAAAGATTTTTCAGAATGTGTCATAGAGGGCGCTCTCTCTCACACACACACTAATAAATACACGGCATTTTTGAAAACTAACGGAGTTTAGGGCTAATCTGCACTGGCTCGGAAGGTTGTAAATGTTTAGCTAGTTTGAATTTCTAATTTGCATAACATTACTGAGAATGAACGTGCATTCAACGCCACAAGTCTTTTGTTTTTTTAGCCAATCAGAATTCATCTTCCGAGCCAGTGCAGATCAGCAGGGAGTTTATTGCACAAAAAAAGTAAACAAGAATGAAATATTGACATGGAGTATACATTCATGGCGTGGTTGAGTATTTTTTTTTAACGCCACGAAAAAAACATACGATGTGAGTAAGGAAAATAGTTGCGTAGCGTATAAATGTTTAGCATGATTAAATATTTCTTAACACCTCGAAAAATACATGTAAATGTGCGGCGTGGTTAAATTCATTTTTCACGTCACGAGAAATACGAGTACATAAACGATTCGATTAAATACACGGAAGAGTGAAAAGTCAATAATTATACAGTAAACAGTGAACAATAAAAATAATTCATTTTATATATACATATGTTGTTCATCGTTTATATTTTCTTACCTCATATTTGCTTTGTTTTGTTTGAGTAAATTATTTTTAACGACACGAAAAAATACGAGTACATAAACGATTCGATTAAAAACACATAAAAGGGAAACGTCAATAATAGTAAACAGTGAACAATAAATAATAATTCATTCTATATATACATGTTCATTTTTACATTTCTTACATCCTTTCAATGAGTCAAGCAGTCTGTACATTTTTTTTATTCCATCGTTCCAATCAGAATCGCTCATCTGTCGTAGAAGAAAAAAAGAGAGAGAGAGAGAATAATATTAAAAACCAATAGTCACCCCATAAAACTGCGGTAATAAACCCCGCTAAAATGCAAAGTATGCAAAATCGGTTGATCGACGTACAGTTTGTTTTTTTCAAAAATGGTGGACTACGCTACGATGAGTTAAAATATATAATTACGTGATCGTTTCACAGAATAACGTTTGACATACATAATCATCACACGGAATGAGTTTACGGTGTAACGTAGCGATTTTCGTTTTTCCCTTGGCGAAGAAGATATGTCCTCGCCTTCTTGCCGAAGATTCAAAGGCGGTAGACCAAGTTTGACCTTCTGTGAAAGGTCATCTCATGGATATCTACACAACGAGTCATACACGACGTATTGGCTACACATTGCTTGAAATCAAAGTATTTGATGATTGTAGATCCACGTACGAGAAATCTCTTAAATTCTGTGACATGACTACCGTACGAGTCAAAATAATCTTCGTGGTAAGGTATTTCAGACAGAAAGTGGCCCAATGCGTTCCACCCGCGAACATCAACGGTGTTTGATACGAGCGATGTGTATTATTCCGAAGCACTGTCCGTGAATGCCAGTTTGAACTCAATCACAAGATTAAGTGTGAGCGCATAGGATTATTTATAAATCGTTTGTCATAAGTGTTCCTAATGTGAAATAGACCTCCCACGTAGATGATAAACAACAGATGTTGGTGTATTTGTATATTCATGTTATCTAAAACATGAACACTCGCAAACAGCCTGAGGGATAGGGTTTCAAGTTGAAAGCATTACCCCTATACCTGCGTGTATGGGATAATGATAACAGGACGGGAAACACGGGGTCAACTTGATTCGGTCAACGTGAATCAGTATGGTTCTTGTCCATCACCAATTCACTTTTCTGAAAAGGCACACCCCCACAGAGTGTAATGGCATTCCACAGCTACCATCCAAGTGCTACAATTGATTTACTCAGTAGCGTTAATTTGGATTAGCGTTAATTTGGATTAGCGCTTCCTTCTCATCACTTTTCTCATCACAGTGACGTCTTGCGTAGTTATATAGTGTCTTCACATACGCGCTAAAGATTCCTGACCTGACACCATTCAGTTACTCTGATCGTTTTTGTATCATTTTTGAAGGTTTATTTTACAACGACTGGAAAACCGACTGAAAATTCTAGAAGAGGCAAGAACGAACGTTACATTTGAATGGTCAAATGACAAGGGGCTGACCCCGCTTGAATGCGCAACAGAATGTATTAAATACAACCATATTCAATATTTCGCTTTTTTAGTGTTGACCCATTTAAACGACAGAACCAGTCTCGAAACACTGAAAGCCATAGCGGATGCTTCAAAAAACGAATTTCTCTTCCAATGGCTCGAAACCAAATTAAATGAAGCACTATGATTCTTCACAAATTACGATGACATCCTTCACAGCCTGGCAAAAGAAATCACTCAACTAACCTCACCACCAGATTCGAATTTCCACGATCAACGATCAACGACGAAAAAAATTAACCATTGAGGTAACAGGCTTCGCTACAGAGAAACAATGGAAGTTACTAGCTCGCCAAATTGAATACTTTGAAACGGGACATCTAGCCGATCATCATCGAGACATCGACTCAGAGACTGTACGCCTCAGCAAAACAACCGATTGATGAATTCGTGGACTCAAATTCTAACAAGAACAATTCTGACATAATACTTAAACTACGCTCCTTGCAAGAACATGTGGACATGAACACGACATTTCTACCCACAAGATGAAGGACATAATTTTAGTATATCTGTTAATTACTTTACGATTGGAAACTGTCGATAGAACACATTTTTATGAATGAATTGGTTTTCCGATTTGAAAATCATTGAGTAGGTATTCATGCATTAATTAATTAATAATGATCAGTCCATTGAATTTGTGTCTCACCCCCAAAAAAAAATCAGAACAGCATTACTAGACATCTCCATATTATCCAAATTTCGAAATTATACATATTTTAATATTAAATTTACTATTTTTTTACCATCAAACTACTGAATCACTGTACATATAATATACTATACGTATACCATTGACAAATTCAGACTCCGCTTATAAATTATACTCGATTATGTTTTTACCAATCATTACCCCGCCCATCATTCATGATTCGATTGACCACGTTCTGAATAATTCGTACACACAGATAAACGGATTTTTGCGATATACATGACTTCTTGTTTTCACTCCAAAACTTACTGCTTATTTGATCCCTCAATCAAAAGCTGTTTTACTTGGGATTGACCAAGAGTGTATTTCCACGTTAAACTGATGTGACGACATGTCGGTCATCAACGATTTCATAAAGGGTGACTGTCGAAAAGTGGGACACCAATAATTTAAAATAATTAGTTATACTGGAGAGAATAGATGACATTGTTTAATATTATAGAGATGTTGCGTAGTTCGTTCTTTGACGGTAAGCACGTACGCATACCATACACGTTGTATGCTAATTCATGTTAAATACAATGCGCTAAGTTTTTATTATTCCCAAGATGTACAGAGAGCACTCGCTTATCCATTAGACAGATTCCACTATACAATTACATGTATAATATCCTGACCGCATTGTTTACACTCTCGTAAATCGACTGTTTGACGTGACTGGGGCACCGGTGGACGAGGAATGCGTGCGTGCACATTACATTTCGTCAACACTTTCATTCATAATAGTATCACTTGCAATATGGCGTAATATCAATTGCCGATCTTCAAAATACTGTATGTATGTATGCACGTTGTAGTTCGAATGATTATATATTTCTTTTATTTTGCCATTTTTGTCGATTCTTTCATTATGAACAGTGTTGACTTGCTCTCGAAATAAATACTTTTACACCGATGTTACCGTTTGTAATGTTTATAAGTGTATACGTGAAAGATATTCGCCTTTGAAATAATAATTGAAGACACAACTATATAGTCTTCAAATCAGCTGGGTGTTATTATTGAAGTAACGCACGACGCGTGATATTGTTGTAATGGGGTCTGATCGCGTTCCATAACTCCTGAATAATGCCATGAATCAAATTGTCCTAACAACATGGTAAACACGGGTCAGCAATAAGTAGCTATTTTATCGGTGAGGAAAGATCTGCTTCTTGATTGCGATTATGATTATGTCTAATATAATGTATAATAATCTATTACTCTACGTACACAACTTGAAGTGGGCTTTTCAATTCAACTCACTGCGGCCGTACACAACATGGCTAGTTCCCCCTTCGAAAGAGTGCGTGCGTGTGTTGCAACGCTATCTGTGACCACTGAGCTTTTCAAATATTTACAAAGCACGATGTGATAACTGAGGTGGTAAACTGACCATGATGTCAATATCCAACCATCTAATTTGCACAATAACAATTAAAATTGAAACCGTTTTCATGCGTGGGATCTTGGTTGGAAATACAACGAAGTAACAAAAAACCAGCAAAGTGTAACAATAATAAAATCACAAACAAGTGAATGTAAAGCAAAACAAAAAGAAAATATTTGGTGTTTGGTTTAGGCATTTGGCATTTTAGGATTTTTTTTTCTTATCGTGCCCTGAATCAGATGTGGACGAATGTTCCTAGCTCAATGATTGTTTTGTCATTTTAACTTTTTAGTATACCTGTTAGGTGTTCATCATCTGTCCTAAAGTTGATTTTATTGTATTTAATATTTTAATCATGATTTTTTTTTGTTTCTTATTGTATAGATTACAATTGAGAAGATATTTTTTTTCGTTCTCAATTTTCTAGTTGTCACAAACTGAGCAAATTCAGTCTTCAGCTATAAGATTATATACAATAAAGTAACAAAAATAAGCAATGTGTAACAATAATAAAATCACAAACATTTGAATGTAAAGAAAAACAAAATTATTTTGTGGTTGGTTTAGGCATCTGGTATTTTAGTTTTTTTCTTGTCGTAACCTGAAACAGATGTAGACGAATTTTCCTAGCTCAATGATTATTTTGTCATTTTAACTTCTTAGTATATCTGTTAGGTGTTCATCGTCCGTCCTAAAGTTGATTTTATTGTATTTAATATTTTAATCATGATTATTTCGTTCCTCCAAGTATAGATTACAATTGAGAAGTTGTTTTTCGTTCTCAATTTTCTAGTTGTCACAAACTGGGCAAATTTAGTCTTCAGCTATAAAGTTATTATATCTACCCCCTTTCCATTTGAAGGGTATGAGCCTTTATTCCGAGTTTCGCCTTAGCGCAGCACTATGTTTTAGATTTTTTATTGTGGTGAGATATTTTTTATATGCAAATTCTGTTTTAATTTTCTGTAGGTTCGTAACTTGTTTTTATGATGTGTACTTTTATTTGCATCATGTAATGTTTCTGTGCTATGAATTTCTAAAGGATTGTTCGAATTACCTGTCAATGTTTCAATGATTTTCTTTTTTGTCATCCTGAGATTTATGTGTATTCCAAAATATTTTTTTCCATAGTCAAATTGTCTAAAATCTGATTCATGTCTTTTACAAGGATATTTTCTCAACTCTAACAGGCTTGCCAAATTTCTTGGTTTGCTATTTACTTTGATTCATGTCTTTTACCCAGTTGTCTTTTCCCTTTTCGTCAATATGTATTCCAAGTTTGTGAGCTTCGTGAACTAGCGAGTTCGAGTTAGAATTATTTATTTTGATCCAATATTTCAATCTAGTTGCTATGGGGGAGGATATTTTCCCAACTCTAGCAGGCTAGCGAAATTTCTTGCTTTGCTATTTAATTTTAGAAGGTATTTGCAGTAATGTATTTTCATTTTTTTCCATTGGTCTTTTGATTGGAAAAACAAAACAAAAACAAAATGTATACTTTCTATATACTCAATTTCAATTACTCAGTTTTTAATCTATTCTTTTTGATTATTTACTCATTAGTAGATTTCCCCTTCTTTGTGTAATAAACTCCGTTAGTTTTCAAAATGACGTGTATTTATTAGAGTGTGCGTGTGTGTGTGTGTGTGTGTGTGTGTGTGTGTGTGTGTGTGTGAGCGCCCTCTACGATGCATTCTGAAAATCTTTCGTCCACGCCTGTCCAATTAAAAATAATTAAAACATCCAATTAAAATAAAAGGATGGTAATTTATGCACGCCTGTCCAATTAAAAAATAATTAAAACATCCAATTAAAAAATAATAAAAAAAAAATTGATGGTAATTTATGCAAATGTATTCACGATGACCTCGACACGACCTCGTATTCACATCAATTTTATGTATGCAAATGTATTCACAATATCCCATTGTGACGTCATCCTCATTTAAATGAACTCTTCACACCCATTTATGCTAATTTATGCACGAAATCCTATTGTGACGTCATCATTTACGCTAATCTATGCTTACATCCATTTATGCTAATTTATGTACGAAATCTTATTGTGACGTCATCATTTATGCTAATATATGCTTCCACCTCGGTACGACCATGAGGGCGTTGTTCATATTGGGATGCGATGACGTCATACTTGGAAGCATATATTAGCATAAATGATGACGTCACAATAAGATTTCGTACATAAATTAGCATAAATGGATGTAAGCATAGATTAGCGTAAATGATGACGTCACAATAGGATTTCGTGCATAAATTAGCATAAATGGGTGTGAAGAGTTCATTTAAATGAGGATGACGTCACAATGGGATATTGTGAATACATTTGCATACATAAAATTGATGTGAATACGAGGTCGTGTCGAGGTCATCGTGAATACATTTGCATAAATTACCATCAATTTTTTTTTTATTATTTTTTAATTGGATGTTTTAATTATTTTTTAATTGGACAGGCGTGCATAAATTACCATCCTTTTATTTTAATTGGATGTTTTAATTATTTTTAATTGGACAGGCGTGGACGAAAGATTTTCAGAATGCATCGTAGAGGGCGCTCACACACACACACACACACACACACACACACACACACACACACACACACGCACACTCTAATAAATACACGTCATTTTGAAAACTAACGGAGTTTATTACACAAAGAAGGGGAAATCTACTAATGAGTAAATAATCAAAAAGAATAGATTAAAAACTGAGTAATTGAAATTGAGTATATAGAAAGTATACATTTTGTTTTTGTTTTGTTTTTCCAATCAAAAGACCAATGGAAAAAAATGAAAATACATTACTGCAAATACCTTCTAAAATTAAATAGCAAAGCAAGAAATTTCGCTAGCCTGCTAGAGTTGGGAAAATATCCTCCCCCATAGCAACTAGATTGAAATATTGGATCAAAATAAATAATTCTAACTCGAACTCGCTAGTTCACGAAGCTCACAAACTTGGAATACATATTGACGAAAAGGGAAAAGACAACTGGGTAAAAGACATGAATCAAAGTAAATAGCAAACCAAGAAATTTGGCAAGCCTGTTAGAGTTGAGAAAATATCCTTGTAAAAGACATGAATCAGATTTTAGACAATTTGACTATGGAAAAAAATATTTTGGAATACACATAAATCTCAGGATGACAAAAAAGAAAATCATTGAAACATTGACAGGTAATTCGAACAATCCTTTAGAAATTCATAGCACAGAAACATTACATGATGCAAATAAAAGTACACATCATAAAAACAAGTTACGAACCTACAGAAAATTAAAACAGAATTTGCATATAAAAAATATCTCACCACAATAAAAAATCTAAAACATAGTGCTGCGCTAAGGCGAAACTCGGAATAAAGGCTCATACCCTTCAAATGGAAAGGGGGTAGATATAATAACTTTATAGCTGAAGACTAAATTTGCCCAGTTTGTGACAACTAGAAAATTGAGAACGAAAAACAACTTCTCAATTGTAATCTATACTTGGAGGAACGAAATAATCATGATTAAAATATTAAATACAATAAAATCAACTTTAGGACGGACGATGAACACCTAACAGATATACTAAGAAGTTAAAATGACAAAATAATCATTGAGCTAGGAAAATTCGTCTACATCTGTTTCAGGTTACGACAAGAAAAAAACTAAAATACCAGATGCCTAAACCAACCACAAAATAATTTTGTTTTTCTTTACATTCAAATGTTTGTGATTTTATTATTGTTACACATTGCTTATTTTTGTTACTTTATTGTATATAATCTTATAGCTGAAGACTGAATTTGCTCAGTTTGTGACAACTAGAAAATTGAGAACGAAAAAAAATATCTTCTCAATTGTAATCTATACAATAAGAAACAAAAAAAAATCATGATTAAAATATTAAATACAATAAAATCAACTTTAGGACAGATGATGAACACCTAACAGGTATACTAAAAAGTTAAAATGACAAAACAATCATTGAGCTAGGAACATTCGTCCACATCTGATTCAGGGCACGATAAGAAAAAAAAATCCTAAAATGCCAAATGCCTAAACCAAACACCAAATATTTTCTTTTTGTTTTGCTTTACATTCACTTGTTTGTGATTTTATTATTGTTACACTTTGCTGGTTTTTTGTTACTTCGTTGTATTTCCAACCAAGATCCCACGCATGAAAACGGTTTCAATTTTAATTGTTATTGTGCAAATTAGATGGTTGGATATTGACATCATGGTCAGTTTACCACCTCAGTTATCACATCGTGCTTTGTAAATATTTGAAAAGCTCAGTGGTCACAGATAGCGTTGCAACACACGCACGCACTCTTTCGAAGGGGGAACTAGCCATGTTGTGTACGGCCGCAGTGAGTTGAATTGAAAAGCCCACTTCAAGTTGTGTACGTAGAGTAATAGATTATTATACATTATATTAGACATAATCATAATCGCAATCAAGAAGCAGATCTTTCCTCACCGATAAAATAGCTACTTATTGCTGACCCGTGTTTACCATGTTGTTAGGACAATTTGATTCATGGCATTATTCAGGAGTTATGGAACGCGATCAGACCCCATTACAACAATATCACGCGTCGTGCGTTACTTCAATAATAACACCCAGCTGATTTGAAGACTATATAGTTGTGTCTTCAATTATTATTTCAAAGGCGAATATCTTTCACGTATACACTTATAAACATTACAAACGGTAACATCGGTGTAAAAGTATTTATTTCGAGAGCAAGTCAACACTGTTCATAATGAAAGAATCGACAAAAATGGCAAAATAAAAGAAATATATAATCATTCGAACTACAACGTGCATACATACATACAGTATTTTGAAGATCGGCAATTGATATTACGCCATATTGCAAGTGATACTATTATGAATGAAAGTGTTGACGAAATGTAATGTGCACGCACGCATTCCTCGTCCACCGGTGCCCCAGTCACGTCAAACAGTCGATTTACGAGAGTGTAAACAATGCGGTCAGGATATTATACATGTAATTGTATAGTGGAATCTGTCTAATGGATAAGCGAGTGCTCTCTGTACATCTTGGGAATAATAAAAACTTAGCGCATTGTATTTAACATGAATTAGCATACAACGTGTATGGTATGCGTACGTGCTTACCGTCAAAGAACGAACTACGCAACATCTCTATAATATTAAACAATGTCATCTATTCTCTCCAGTATAACTAATTATTTTAAATTATTGGTGTCCCACTTTTCGACAGTCACCCTTTATGAAATCGTTGATGACCGACATGTCGTCACATCAGTTTAACGTGGAAATACACTCTTGGTCAATCCCAAGTAAAACAGCTTTTGATTGAGGGATCAAATAAGCAGTAAGTTTTGGAGTGAAAACAAGAAGTCATGTATATCGCAAAAATCCGTTTATCTGTGTGTACGAATTATTCAGAACGTGGTCAATCGAATCATGAATGATGGGCGGGGTAATGATTGGTAAAAACATAATCGAGTATAATTTATAAGCGGAGTCTGAATTTGTCAATGGTATACGTATAGTATATTATATGTACAGTGATTCAGTAGTTTGATGGTAAAAAAATAGTAAATTTAATATTAAAATATGTATAATTTCGAAATTTGGATAATATGGAGATGTCTAGTAATGCTGTTCTGATTTTTTTTTTGGGGTGAGACACAAATTCAATGGACTGATCATTATTAATTAATTAATGCATGAATACCTACTCAATGATTTTCAAATCGGAAAACCAATTCATTCATAAAAATGTGTTCTATCGACAGTTTCCAATCGTAAAGTAATTAACAGATATACTAAAATTATGTCCTTCATCGTGTGGGTAGAAATGTCGTGTTCATGTCCACATGTTCTTGCAAGGAGCGTAGTTTAAGTATTATGTCAGAATTGTTCTTGTTAGAATTTGAGTCCACGAATTCATCAATCGGTTGTTTTGCTGAGGCGTACAGTCTCTGAGTCGATGTCTCGATGATGATCGGCTAGATGTCCCGTTTCAAAGTATTCAATTTGGCGAGCTAGTAACTTCCATTGTTTCTCTGTAGCGAAGCCTGTTACCTCAATGGTTAATTTTTTTCGTCGTTGATCGTTGATCGTGGAAATTCGAATCTGGTGGTGAGGTTAGTTGAGTGATTTCTTTTGCCAGGCTGTGAAGGATGTCATCGTAATTTGTGAAGAATCATAGTGCTTCATTTAATTTGGTTTCGAGCCATTGGAAGAGAAATTCGTTTTTTGAAGCATCCGCTATGGCTTTCAGTGTTTCGAGACTGGTTCTGTCGTTTAAATGGGTCAACACTAAAAAAGCGAAATATTGAATATGGTTGTATTTAATACATTCTGTTGCGCATTCAAGCGGGGTCAGCCCCTTGTCATTTGACCATTCAAATGTAACGTTCGTTCTTGCCTCTTCTAGAATTTTCAGTCGGTTTTCCAGTCGTTGTAAAATAAACCTTCAAAAATGATACAAAAACGATCAGAGTAACTGAATGGTGTCAGGTCAGGAATCTTTAGCGCGTATGTGAAGACACTATATAACTACGCAAGACGTCACTGTGATGAGAAAAGTGATGAGAAGGAAGCGCTAATCCAAATTAACGCTAATCCAAATTAACGCTACTGAGTAAATCAATTGTAGCACTTGGATGGTAGCTGTGGAATGCCATTACACTCTGTGGGGGTGTGCCTTTTCAGAAAAGTGAATTGGTGATGGACAAGAACCATACTGATTCACGTTGACCGAATCAAGTTGACCCCGTGTTTCCCGTCCTGTTATCATTATCCCATACACGCAGGTATAGGGGTAATGCTTTCAACTTGAAACCCTATCCCTCAGGCTGTTTGCGAGTGTTCATGTTTTAGATAACATGAATATACAAATACACCAACATCTGTTGTTTATCATCTACGTGGGAGGTCTATTTCACATTAGGAACACTTATGACAAACGATTTATAAATAATCCTATGCGCTCACACTTAATCTTGTGATTGAGTTCAAACTGGCATTCACGGACAGTGCTTCGGAATAATACACATCGCTCGTATCAAACACCGTTGATGTTCGCGGGTGGAACGCATTGGGCCACTTTCTGTCTGAAATACCTTACCACGAAGATTATTTTGACTCGTACGGTAGTCATGTCACAGAATTTAAGAGATTTCTCGTACGTGGATCTACAATCATCAAATACTTTGATTTCAAGCAATGTGTAGCCAATACGTCGTGTATGACTCGTTGTGTAGATATCCATGAGATGACCTTTCACAGAAGGTCAAACTTGGTCTACCGCCTTTGAATCTTCGGCAAGAAGGCGAGGACATATCTTCTTCGCCAAGGGAAAAACGAAAATCGCTACGTTACACCGTAAACTCATTCCGTGTGATGATTATGTATGTCAAACGTTATTCTGTGAAACGATCACGTAATTATATATTTTAACTCATCGTAGCGTAGTCCACCATTTTTGAAAAAAACAAACTGTACGTCGATCAACCGATTTTGCATACTTTGCATTTTAGCGGGGTTTATTACCGCAGTTTTATGGGGTGACTATTGGTTTTTAATATTATTCTCTCTCTCTCTCTTTTTTTCTTCTACGACAGATGAGCGATTCTGATTGGAACGATGGAATAAAAAAAATGTACAGACTGCTTGACTCATTGAAAGGATGTAAGAAATGTAAAAATGAACATGTATATATAGAATGAATTATTATTTATTGTTCACTGTTTACTATTATTGACGTTTCCCTTTTATGTGTTTTTAATCGAATCGTTTATGTACTCGTATTTTTTCGTGTCGTTAAAAATAATTTACTCAAACAAAACAAAGCAAATATGAGGTAAGAAAATATAAACGATGAACAACATATGTATATATAAAATGAATTATTTTTATTGTTCACTGTTTACTGTATAATTATTGACTTTTCACTCTTCCGTGTATTTAATCGAATCGTTTATGTACTCGTATTTCTCGTGACGTGAAAAATGAATTTAACCACGCCGCACATTTACATGTATTTTTCGAGGTGTTAAGAAATATTTAATCATGCTAAACATTTATACGCTACGCAACTATTTTCCTTACTCACATCGTATGTTTTTTTCGTGGCGTTAAAAAAAAATACTCAACCACGCCATGAATGTATACTCCATGTCAATATTTCATTCTTGTTTACTTTTTTTGTGCAATAAACTCCCTGCTGATCTGCACTGGCTCGGAAGATGAATTCTGATTGGCTAAAAAAACAAAAGACTTGTGGCGTTGAATGCACGTTCATTCTCAGTAATGTTATGCAAATTAGAAATTCAAACTAGCTAAACATTTACAACCTTCCGAGCCAGTGCAGATTAGCCCTAAACTCCGTTAGTTTTCAAAAATGCCGTGTATTTATTAGTGTGTGTGTGAGAGAGAGCGCCCTCTATGACACATTCTGAAAAATCTTTCGTCCACGCCTGTCCAATTAAAAATAATTAAAAATAATTAAAAATAATTAAAAAAAAATAATTAAAAAAATGATGGTAATTTATGCAAATGTATTCACGATGACCTCGACACGACCTCGTATTCACATCAATTTTATGTATGCAAATGTATTCACAATATCCCATTGTGACGTCATCCTCATGAAAAATCTTTCGTCCACGCCTGTCCAATTAAAAAATAATTAAAAAATAATTAAAAATAATTAAAAAAAATAATTAAAAAAATTGATGGTAATTTATGCAAATGTATTAAAATATCCCATTGTGACGTCATCCTCATTCAAATTATCCCCTTTACGGCCATGGACGCTCATTTATGCTAATTTATGCACGAATTCCCATTGTGACGTCATTATTTATGCTAAGCTATGCACGGCCTCCCATTGTGACGTCATCCCTCCCCGTATGACGTCATCGCATCCGAGTATGAACAGCGCCCTCATGGTCGTACCTATAATACGACCTTAACTACTCACAATACTATACTATATCATGGAAGGTACTAACGGACTATATATAGTATACCCGGCACTTTTGACTACAAATCAATCATGTTCTATTTATTGAACCTGTTTCAGGTCGAGTGTTTTACAGTTCATAATAATCAGATATGCTTTTTTTCAGAATTTTTGTTTATTATTATTTTGTTTGTCTCAGTTTCCGCTGAACAACTGACAAATTCCTTTCAATGCAATGCATTGTGCTGTTCCTCATTTCAGAGTCTGTACATGGGCCCGCCATGTTTACCCAAAATGATAGTATGAGTGGTTAATATGCATATTCAATCAGATAAATACCAACCCAATACACATAATTCGTGGTCAACGTTTATTCTTCTTTCAGAGGTTGTGTGACTTTACTGTCTTGATTGAATCGTATACGTGCACTGAGGATAGGAACAGATCACCCCTTAAAAGAGGTCGCCATTCCCTCAAATAAGAATGGCATAGCAAACTACAGGATCTGTTTTATGAAAGTAGCCTAGCTAGCTAAGAATAACTTGTTATTTTATGAATTATTTTCAATTTATTATTCCCCAGTGCTGCTTGGCCCATACTGTTAAGTTTTTTATTTTTTGCTTCTACAGGTTGATATTTTGGTTTAAAAATGAAGAATGTCAATGGATCTGAAAGGTGTACCTATACAAATGCCCCCTTTCGAGTCACCTCTGTTCCTAATGTTTATTATTTTCAGATTGTATTGCCAACTCCTCTGTCCGTGTTATTATAGTAATACTACTTTTTGGCTCGTTTCTATTTTTTTAGCATTTACTAGGAAAGTACTCTTTCTTTGTCCCAAACGTATCCGTTTAACTAATTTATTTGTTCGCACGAGCTTATTCTTAATAATTATGACTTTCTTTGAGCAACAACACCCTGGATACGAACAAACGATTCCAGATCTCCGAGTTGCCTGGATACAATATCATTCTCCTAAATGGGTTAATCAGGTGCATTTTGGTTGAAAACAATACGTAGTTTACTATGATATGTACATGAATCATGTGCGATTATAGATTTGCTTGCAGTCTGTTGCGATTTCGATTAACAATTCTTGAAAAATAAATATAAATTGCGTAAACGAGGGGTGAACGCGAAAGTCATGTGACCGCGAAATCCCAACAGACTGTAGGGACATCGCGGTCACATGACTTTCGCGTAAACATGACATGCGCGAGATATGGGTCTCATACAAGCGATTTTGACTTTTGCGCACACCAACTAGTACAAACTGAGAAGTCACCACGCTTTAACTAAATATTTTGTTGGTGTTTGGAAGGTATCGAAGGAGCCGCCGGCGGTTATTAATGCAAGTGGTCCCCAGGGCAAAACTCGTTCTCATGATTTAAAGCGGAGGAGTCGTTACCTGCGCATGCGTCAGATGGCCATAACTGTCATTGTTTACAAACACATGTCACCAATAAGCTTTTGCGTTTTAGCGTGCGTTGTTAAATATACCTTATAAAAGGTCTATGGTTGTTATCACCGCTTGGGACTCAATTCTCGCTTTAAAATCAAACCGATATAGGGAAAAACTTTTCAAAAATCAACAACATTAGACATAGAGGGCGTCTAAACGATAGTAGTAAATCAAACTCTGTGTTGATAACCCAGCAGTTGATACATAGCTGGGTAGGGAGGTGCCCCTGAGTGCTCAAAAGTGTGATCATTTTCATAACTGGATAGTAGCAAAACTAGACTGGCACAGTCTGGGCGATTTATTTCTTTTAAATTTTTTAAACTAAATAAAAAAATAGCGAATGGAGGTGTTAACGCGAAATCCGCTATAACCCTACATTTCGTAATCACCATAGCTGGGACAGTCTTTGGCAAAATCTATACCTATATTTATACCAAAACACCATCACTGTTTATTCGAAATAAAACAGTTACAGTATTTGCTCCATTAGAAGAGCATCTCCAATAGAAGCACATGTAAGCCAACAGTTGCATTGTATATTGATTTATTAAAATATGTATTTTGACCATCGAAACACCTCTGCCACTTCCATAAGAGCATACTATTAAAGCGGGGGAGTCGTCACCTTTGCTTGCGCCAGACGGCCATAGCGTGTCATTGTTTACAAACAAGCGTCTACCTATGAGCCTTTGCGTTTTTAGCGTGTGTTGTTATCGTCGCTTGGGACTCAATTCCCGCGCGTGCGCAGGTAACGATCTTCCCGCTTTAAACAATGTTCAGGTTATTTAGGTTGTTAAAATTAGAAACAACAGTACCAAATCGGAAAAATACCAAGTATTACCGATATTTATATCTATCTTGACCAGAAATTAGACCGATACTTATACCTAAAATCCCAAAAAACGAGACTCATTTCCGGGGCACGTCCCCATTAATAGGCAAGTTCTATGTATTGTCCCCCCGGGATGATAACTGTAGTACGGTCGTCCTAACTTTTTTGTTTAATTCTACCGTGTTGTGTCCAAATAAATTTCCAAAAACGTTATTTACGCTCTTTTTCAAGTTTTTAATAAACTTTTTTGGCTTACAATAGTGCCCATTTATACAGATTCGAGTGGTTATCATGTCACAGCAGATGAGAGCAGGAGATTTGGTCTGTATCAAATCATTTATTTGTTTTAGTCACGTTGGTTGTTTCAAAAACACTAGAGTTGTGCGTTTATGTTTTTTCATAACGAAGCGAGAGACTATACAGGTCTCATGCCACTAATTAACCAATGGCTGCTCGTAGCAATTTAAATGCCCAGCAAGAACCAATGAAATTTTTTAAATATTATTTTTCTCAGGTGCTCCCTGTTTGAGGGCGTAATCACCTGGGTCAGAGGTGAGACCAACATGTGGTCTTTTGTTTACTACTTAGCGGCTGTGTACCTGTGGGTTTATTCTGTGTGTTAATGGATGTTCTAATCTTGGTGTTTTTCCAGTGATTTCTCTTGGTGCAATCCAAATACAGTAGGTGTGTCTTGTTTACCTGAGATTTGCAAGAGTTTGAGATGGCCAACATGTTAGTTTTTTTCATATGGTTGATTACTGGCATGTTGATTTCCCATTTTTGAGCCATATTTTCAACTTTCTTCGTCATTTTCATATAGCAATCTCGTCATATGTTAACATTGTCGTCTATGGAAATTCAATTAGTGGTATGAGCCCTACAAGTGTGTCAGTCTTAGTTGAAAAAGAATCCCACAATACATCTCTTTCTCCGGATTTCCCACTCTGCACTGCAGGGCTATGAATGCGCAGAACACTAAATAGTATACCAGTTGTGCGCACAGTGCATGTGCCTGCTGTCTGCATTTGACAAACAGAGACCAGGTCTATCAAATTTACGCGACTAATTCGATGAGAAATTATTTTTTTTACATCCACAAAAGCTTTATCGTCTGTTTTGGGGTAAGTATGGCTAATCGTGGAATCGTGCGTAGAGATATCACCGCCAATGGCACAAGTTTACTTAGCGACATGGCGTATAAAAACCACGCCGAGTCGGCTTCGTTTTCTTCTTCCTGGATTGTTTTTCGGGTCGAAAATTCTTCTCGTCGCAAATCGTTCTGTATTTCTATTTTAACGCATTCTCTGTTGTACCGCTTAGGTAATTTTTCGATTTATGCCGGTATAACCAATGTGTTTCTTTACTGTCGCTATCGGTTCTGTAAATTATCATGTACGCCATTTTGGGGATCCATTCATTCGCATTGTTGTCGTTGACACAAAAAAAACTCTCCAAACTTGCGTTTCGGTTCAGCGTGTAGGAACTGATCTCCATGCCAAGTGGATGTGATCGCGTATTCGTTGCCAGTAACATTCCGTGAATGGTTGGCTCAACTTTGAAGTATTTTACTTGAGCTGTTGGTTATGGATTTGTACGGTCCTTGCGTATTAGTCCAATAGCGTTTTTGGAATCTGCCAATTGTCCTGACCCCATTTTGAAGTTAATTGAGTTAGATAACTGTATTAGTATAGTTCGGCTACATTAGTAGTTGCAGTTAAGTTCGTAGACGTTTCGTCAGGGAAAATGGTTTGAAGTTGGTGTTAGAAATGGAGACATAATTTGAAAATGCGGGTCATTGTAACTAAATGTCAGATTTCCTTTGACCTCTGAGCGAGAGCTGTCAGAACAAGTTCAAATGTAGATAATAGACGCATTTAGTTTAATTACCATCATTGTTTATTATGACTGATTTCTGTTTGGTCTGATTGCTGTATTTGTCTCTATACATTGTAGGTTTGGTAAAGTTAGTGTCCTTGAATTTTAAATATGGTTGTGGTTTTTAACATGGCATGTTCTTTTGAGCAATCAAAGTGTGTAAAAGCATTATTTTTCACTCTTATTTAATTTCAATATTTTGATATTTGATCATATTCATGTGTTTTGTGATTGAATTTCCAAATGAAACCAGTTTTATTGAAATGTTCACATAATTGAATTTAGTAAATTTCACTTACCAACAAAAAATAACAAATTTGGTGAATTATCTGTACCATATCTACTCTATTAAAAAGACATCTATTACATTTATTAATAATTGCGACTTATTTTAATCATTGCTATGTGCTATTAATAGAGCAAGCATGGTATTTATTTGTAGAGGCTTTGGTCACTTTCAGAATACAGCTACATTTGTATATGTATTACAAACTATTTTTGAGCTACATTTTGACCAATAGGCTATGTGATTATATTTGACTCGCTCACACATTGACTGATAATGTTCATGAATTTTAAAACCCATTTAGGTAGCAAAAAATTGAAATGTGATCACTAAAAGCAGTCATTTATTTGTTTTTATCTGCAATAGTTCAGATAATTAAGCGTTTTTGGTCTGCATAATTTTGTCTGGCTTTAATTTTCCTGCGCCGGTGTTGATGGTTCAACGATAAATAGGGTTTAATGAGAAAAAAAAAATGTACTTGTGAATTACCATCTAGTTGTGATGTACATACAAAAATAACTCGAATCATTGCTTACTTAGCTATGCATGGCCCTCTGTAGGTTGAAAAGATATTTAGCAAACTGGTCAACAAGTCATGGTTTTGTAGTTAATTTCAGGCCTGCCATATACAAGTAATACAGTACAGTATTTAGCCATTAAGAGGTAAATTCAGACTTTGATAATGGGTAGCAGAAGCCCTAAAAGAATAAAAATGCTATCTGATTTGCTGTGATAGTAATGTAAAGCAAGCTCAAATAGCTGCATACAATTTTAGTGAATTTAACTCCATGCATTAATTAACTGAATCTTAATTTAGCTAAATTACCAACTATCTAATTGTGAGAATATATTTTGTTGAATTAGCAAAATTACAAATCGGATAAAAAAAATGTCATTTAATAATCAAATTGCTTTGTTACTGCAAAATATTTGTTACCCATGGTATGTTTGAAGAAGTTAATTTGATAATTGTCATAGTTGTAGCATTTTATGATTCTTGTGAAAAACTGATAAGACTGTATATGGTTGTTGGTTAAGGGGTCAAACTAAAAAAAGTACTAGGTTGTCCAGAGGGAATATTGTGTAAAAACATCATTTGCAGTACCGTAAAAACTCTAAAATTTCGACCGGTTTTAAATAATTTGTTGTGGAAATGTGACGTGTTTTTAGAGTCAAAATTAAGGTGCATTTTCGAACGGTTGAATTTTTCAGAATAGAAATCAACAAATGAAAAAATGGGATGATAGACAGTGTGCTTCGTTAGTTTTTAAAAAAATGCAATGTCCGTCAATTGACGTAAACTTCCCCATGTTTCACGGTAAAAGCAAAGGTCGTGGCAGAGTTGTACGCCAAACAACTCAAAATCAAAACAAATTCATCAATCAGTGAGTATTATGACAAGGAAAACAAAACATCAAGACGCGGAGGAGAGGTCAGCACAAAATTAGGTAAAAAGACAAAGCTGTCTCGCACTACCTAGGAAAATTTGCGAATGTTCGAAGTACAGGTACCCATTGGACAAAAGATACATGGAAGTTTAGCAAACTATCTCCCCGACCCAGTGCAATGTATCCCAGTGTTCTCCCCAGAAAAATGCATCAGAGTGGCGGCTAATTTGCATATAATTTACATATCATTAGCATTTGTCTGAAGATAAAGAAAACAATAATGACAGGCTTGCATGGATGAAAATGTGTCTTTATTTTTTAACAAATTTATGTAGAAGATTAAATGAATCTGCTGCTGTGTGATTTCTATGTAATGTTGATTTTTCGGACTTTCATGGAAGCCCAGTGATCTGCAGCTTTTGAGAACGCCGTGATTTTCTTTGCTTCCCACTTCTATTAAATGACATGGCCTTCTTGTGCATCTCCGAGTGTGCGTGTTTATCGATAGCATATTTCGTAATAGTTATACATGGCATAGAATTCCATACCAAAGAACTATTTCTGGATGTTTTTAAGTTGAATTTTCCACATGTGTCACAGCATTCCTAAAAGATAAGAAATAGGAGCGAATCAATACTTGTATTTAAAAAATATCGTCACGATCAACACGAAAATAAACAAGTTGCCGCCATTTTGAAAAGTCGCTAAACTTAAAAATTGCCACGATAAACTTTACCCAACTATTTCAAAACACAATACTAGTATTAGTTACTTTGATAAATCGTAGCCAACAATTTTTGAACTTCCAGAAAGAAGGTCGTTTCCAAAAAAATGTTTCGACGATCGGCAAAAAATGAAGCCATACAAAAATTTACTAAACTAGGTCAAAACTCGCTTCCAAGTAAAACGCTACAAATAAATACTTGTTTTACCTTTGCCATCGGATGTTTCTCTCAGCCACGTATATTTTGTTGTCCATTGTGCATCAAATCTAGAGTTTATTTTTTTGCACTTTTCGTTGTAACATCATCTTGGACACGTTTAGTACCACTGCCGACAGGGGTACCGGTGACCGCGTTGCTGGTGGGTTTATCGCTCGCAACCAGGGGCCCAGCAGGGCGT
Organism: Saccoglossus kowalevskii; assembly: GCF_978046115.1. Lineage (NCBI taxonomy): Eukaryota > Metazoa > Hemichordata > Enteropneusta > Harrimaniidae > Saccoglossus > Saccoglossus kowalevskii. Next base: position 2,568,290 of record NC_140659.1, read on the forward strand.
TCTACGCGGAACTACAACGTAATATTTCTGCTGTTTGACATCGTTGCTTCTTCCAGCCAAATATGCTACTGAGAAAATACTCGCTATTACCCCAATTAAATAGGGCGAAAGTGTTTATTGTCGAAGTAGGAAGCTGTATTAGTCCATTGTCTTTGCGTAATCACTGACATGTTTCCATTCACACCTGATTTGGCTCACAGTACCGGACGCTGATGACGCTGACTAACAGATTCGCACGTGTATTAACAAGCTAAAACAAAGAGTAACAGGAAATGCCACAGAGTAGCGGGCAATCTCTCAGAGTAGCGGCATAAATAATGGAGTAGCGGCCCCGCTACGCTAAAACGCTTTGGGGAGAACACTGTATCCGGTTAGAATCAAAGCACACATGTCCCTTATTTGAGGGACCAGATTCTGCCGTAAATTCACCCTTGGATTAAAAAAATAAAATGGGACTTTTAAGGTGTATTTTGGCATCATTTTTCGGACATTTCAATCATTCCTGCCGTAGTCATTGACGTCTATTCAAGTATATGATTTTTATCGTGACTAGCGTGAACGGGTAAGCTTAGTTTCGAGAATGAGCTGTTATCACTGTGAACAATGTTAAATTATTCTTCAGATGCCCAGTTTATTTTTTAAAAACAACTAATTTTTTGATTTAAAAAAAAATCATGCAGTTTTCGCATCAAAATCCAAGCCAAAAGATCGTACTACAACATCAATCTCTTCCGCATTGCGTTTAATAACATTAACATATTTAAATAAGCTATGGTAATTTGAACACGTTGGCATCATCCAGCTTTTTGATTGGTTAATTAGCGATTTGACCTAAGAGAACATGGCGGATATCCTACAGCATCAAACGTTTATACGGGACCTGAATCATTCGCTTACGGCGAAACTAAGTTGACTTTTATTTGTATTTCATAACAATTCAACGAATTTATTTTGTGTACATTATTATAATCACTTCTGAGTAATAATCAACAAATCAGAAACGCAGCATGCCGAGATTTTTGTGTTCGTTTTTATTTGAAACTTCGTTTATTAGTCCCCGTTCGGACGCAGTCCGAAAACGGGGACTTATGTTTTGCCCTGTGTGCGTCCGTGCGTCCGTGCTTCCGTGCGTCCGTGCGTCCGTGATCACCTGTATCTCGAACATGCATGGACCGATTGAGTTCAAACTTCACTCATACATCACACATTATATGGGACATATGCACATGCATTTTTTTCATGATCCGATTAACGATAGCCGAATAGCGGCCATTTTAAGGCCGAAAATGCATCAAAATCGCACATTTTCACCATTCCGGACCCGGATCTCAGTTATGCATGGACGGATTTTGTTCAAATTTGGTACATACATTAAACATAATAGGACCTTGATGCACGTCATTTTTTTTTTTGGATCGGATTCGAAATGGCCGACTGGCGGCCATTTTGTTTTAAAGAATTCAGTTCTGGATCCGTATCTGAGACATGCTTGGATTGATCGAGTTCAAACTTCACACACACAAGGTACATCATGTCACAAATATGTATGTGCATTTGTTTCATGATCTCATTAACGATAGCCAAATGGCGGCCGCTTTAAAGCCGAAAATGCATTGAAATCGCACATTTTCACCATTCCGGACCCGGATCTCAGTTATGCATGGACGGATTTCATTCAAACTTGGTACATACATTAAACATAATAGGACCTTGATGCACGTCATTTTTTTTTTCGGATCAAGTTCGAAATAGCCGACTGGCGGCCATTTTGTTTTAAAGAATTCAGTTCTGGATCCGTATCTGAGACATGCTTGGATTGATCGAGTTCAAACTTCACACACACAAGGTACATCATGTCACAAATATGTATGTGCATTTGTTTCATGATCTCATTAACGATAGCCAAATGGCGGCCGCTTTAAGGCCGAAAATGCATTGAAATCGCACATTTTCACCATTCCGGACCCGTATCTCAGTTATGCATGGATGGATTTTGTTCAAATTTGGTACATACATTAAACATAATAGGACCTTGATGCACGTCTTTTTTTTTTTCGGATCAAGTTCGAAATGGCCGACTAGCGGCCATTTTGTTAAAGAATTCAGTTCTGGATCCGTATCCAAGACATGTCTGGATTGATCAAGTTCAAACTTCACACACACATGGTACATCATGTCACAAATAGATATGTGCCTTTGTTTCATGATCTGCTTAACAATAGCGAAATGATGGCCATTTTAAGGCCGAAAATGCATCAAAATCACGTATTTTCACAATTCCAGAACCGGATCTCAGTCATGCATGGATGGATTTTGTTCAGATTTAGCACAATGTGTTGTACATATGCAGGTGCATTTCGGTCATGATCTGCTTTGAATGTATATGTCACTCAAATATGAACGGAACAGGGACGTGTCATTGACAATGACTTGTTTAGAATATATTTTCGTTACCAATATAATAAAAATCTCTCAGTCAATCAGAAACCCGGATTCATGCCTTGGGGGGAAAGTCCCGTTTGAACGCTCACATCGTTTTTTTTTTTTCGTTTGGGGGAAAACCAAAACTGGTCGCTATTTTCGAATAAGAACGAGTCGGCAATTTTTAGTGGAGTCGAAAATTCGGAGGTAAATACAACACCGAAAACCGAGAAATAATTAGGCGAGCAAATTTTTAGAGGGGTCAAAATTTTGGAGTTTTTACGGTAACTGGTAAAATCGGTTGTCCACATAAAAATTGAGGTGTTTTGGTTTGTTTTTTTAAATTTAACAACAAATTCAATTTTGGTCTCTTTTACATGGAATACACCAGAATTATTGTGCTGCTATAATAATGTAAATTTATGACAAAAAAAACCTTAGTAACTACTATGTTTTTCATTGACATTGTACAATTACATGTTAAAGTTGTGATTCCTGTGGGCAAATGGACAACAAGTTTTCTTTTCTGATAATCCAAGACAAAAGTAGTTCTGGACAAAAGTTGGTTGTGTCAATTTCAACCCATGGGGTGTTTTAACTGGTCTTAAATGCTGTCAATTCTTTACTTTCATAATTCAGTTACTGTAAATTACTTTATTTTCGCGGTATTTTATTTTCGCGCATAGCCATAAAATGACTGTTTCGCGCGATGTTATTTTCGCGCAAAGCAGTTTGAAGACTTCCGGGGTACCGGAGTTACTCCCATTTACGCCTGAAATTAAAGTTTCTTTGTTCGATTTGTCCCGTCGCGAGCGCGCGCCCGTAGTATTGTTTACATTCAATGAAACTGTGAATGTTTGACTATTGTTTCTAAATGAAGTGATAAAAACATGAGTGGTAAGACTGTCTTGGTGCAATTTTTTGCTGAGCAGATGTTACTCGTTAACAGGTAGAAGATGATGATAAACCCGTTGATTTCCGGGAAAACCAAGCTGTGAAATCTAACAGCTTGCCGATAAGATCAAACGAGTTTTGTCCATTTAAGCGGCGATATTTCGTTCAAACGTCATTCTGATCCTGTTTTCAACAAACGTCATGTCTCTAGTTCGCTGGTTAAAGAAAGTTAATTCTCCTCGAACTCCTGGTCTGCCTGATCCGAATCTCTGTACAACAGAAGAAGAAGCCACGTCAACTCAAGCCGCCAATGATCAAATCGATCAACTTGTGGCCACTTCATCAACCCGTCGAAAAAGAAAACGAGGCCAGTACAGTTTCTACAACGCTGAAACTCGAGCTAAAATAGCGAAGTCTTCAATCGAAATTGGCGTAATGAAGACATCGAGAAAATTCAGCAAAGAGTTGAACATAAACGTGAACGAAAGCACAGTTCGAAGCATTAAATCGAACTTCCTGAAACTGCAGGCAGCCGCCAACCACGCAGATCAAGTTTCAACTTTGCCTAAAGGTCAGCGAGGTCAACCCCTGCTGCTCGGTGCTCTTGACGCATCGGTACAGAAATGGATACGCGACGTGAGGTTAAATGGTGGGGTGATCAACAACAGAATCGTTATGGGTGCCGCTACTGGTATCGTAATGAAACTGGACAAATGTAAACTGAAGACCACGCGTTTTGTTTGTATGCGTGAGCTCATTAATATTCATGTATATATAATGAGCTGTTCGCGTTGACTTTATTTTCGCGCAAAATTGGTCTCCGCGAAAACAGCGAAAATAAAATCCCCGCGAATATAAAGTATTTCACAGTAATCACTGAAATCTACAACAAAGTATCTTATTTACAGAATAGTTTTACTTTACTAAAATGTCAGGTTCTGTGACAGTGTTGTATGACATTCTTGACCTATGGAGTCAAAGGACTCTTGTCACTCAACATACTGAAGTCATCGTCTGTATTAAAAAATATATATAAAAATAGTATTTCTTAGTTCATGCGTGTTCTTACGTTCCTATGTTCTACCTGTACGTTATTACACTTTCTTCTATGCTATCGATAAAGAGCCATTGCTCGAAACGTCTAGCTATTTTTAATATTTATTTAGGACTACGATTACCAAATATTATCTTCTATATAGTATTTCTTATAACATGCAAAAACAGAGGGTAGATCTGATTTACATTTTTTAAAGATTTTTTGACGTCTTGATGCCCAATTAGTTTTCCCCTTATGCCCTTTGGTATTCTGTTATTCCTAAGTGTTAAAAGCAATTTCATAAATTTTGGCCTCGATAGTATGTGCCCTCTGAACTCCAAGTCGTGCGTGTTTTAGTGATGTCCTCTCAATTTGAGCTCAATTTTGGGCAATGGTCTTGTTTCATTCAAATCATAATGAAATTGTCATTTTATAATTTTTACCTTGCCCGTACCATCAAAGATGGAAGGGAAAGGTATATTAAGGGAAAAATTTTGTCCGGTGTTGTCGTTGTTGTAGTCGTCGTCGTTAATAATTGTTATTGTGTGCATAATAACTTTACTAATTCTATTCCAAACTTTATCAAACTTGGTCACCTTATTCATCAGTATAAAGTCTTCCCTGAGTTTGAACAACAGATGTCCTGTATGAAAATATCATGCAAAAATTGAGAAAATCTGATAAAATATTTTGACTGTTTCCACTTGACTGATCACTGGTGATACACATCAAAGGTCACTGATCCAGGGTTCTCCCCAGGGCTTTTTAGCGCCGAGGTCCGCGGCGCTATACCTGTGAATCTCGGCGCTTCACTTGGGACCTCAGCGCTATGTGTTCCCACCTCGGCGCTTGATTTCATATTTGACATGCCAATATCAGATGTGAAAAAGCTTTGTTCGCCACGCCGGTCGGCCCCGACCGTCACTCAAAATTAGTGACCACCACAGAAATGCTCCCGACGAGGACTATTGTCGGATTGTTGGTATAACTACGTACCGACCGACACGCATCCTGCCAGTCGTGGATTATAATTTATAAACAATAGACCTAGTCGCACGATACGTAGCGGCTAGTCAAATTTGTGGAATTAGCACCTCTTTGTTTGTAAGTAAATACTTTCTGTGATAGACACAGTCTTTAGATTGAAAGCTAAAATTATTTCAAAATCAATTCCACCTCGATATAACATGGTCAAATCAGAGTTCACGATCAGTTCACGCTAACTCAAGAAAAAAACGTGTTTATTGCGTGATTTGGTAAAATACATTTGAACTGTTATCATTGCGAATCATGTAAAAACTCTTCTTTCAAGACCTAATTTACCTTTTAAAAATTGCAAATCACCTCTTTCGAAAGCTGTCATGCAGTTCTCAATTGAAATCGATGCCAACACATCGTGCTACGACATCGCTTTACTTTCGCAATGTAATTTTTATGATCACTACCATTCGGGAAAACTTCGGGTTCTACCGGCATTACCATGCAGCATTTTGATTGGTTAATGGAATTCTTGACCCATCGGGTCAAAGGACACATGCTAATGTTTCACAAACATCATGGCGGGTCTGTTTTTTTTTACCGAAGCGATCAAGTGATCAAAAATAATCGCTCCCGATAAAAATAAGTCGGATTTTACTTACATTTCATATCAAAAAAAAAAGAAGTAAAATTTGTTGAGGAATTATTGCTATAACTGGTGTATAACATGGCCAAGTAAGTTATGTCACGTCGTAACTTTGATGATCGTTTTGAAGCTTCATTTGTTCGCTCATTACTGTAATTGTAAACGTTTTAGAAGTTGATGGTACGAATAATAAATTGCAACAATACGTCAATTAATTACGTGATCGATTTTTTGAAGGAGAATGTTTTTGGAGTGAATAAAATTATGAGATTCGTGAACATAAATCTGGCTTAACGTTTTGAATGTGTTTCCTTTAACGTTTTACTAAACAATTAAATTGCAACAATAATGTATTTGTGTTTGTTTTTAGTCTGTAGCATTTGTATTTCGAGAATGTTTCAAACTCTTCTAAATTGTGAAACATAATGTGTTGATTCCATTAAAAAAAATATTTGCCCTGTGACTGAGCTCACTAATATTCATAATTGTAAATAAGTTCTGTTAATCAATGAAGGAAAGATATGTAAATGATATGCAAATTAGCCCCGGCGCTATGCATTTTTTCTGGGGAGAACCCTGACTGATCTCAGTGGAAATATGCATTGTTGTATGTGTTCAATGAAGCAAATAATTTATCTTGTAATAATATCCTTGGTAATGTATCTCAGAATCCCATACTGGGTTTCAAAACCAACTCATGGAGAGATTGCACAGTCTGATACACATTTGCAAACCTTCCAATAAAATCTTTACAGAAAACAAGAAAATCAATATAAGCACTCCTATGAACTGGGTGCCAAACTTTGATCAAGATCAGAAGCTAATAGAAAATCTGTTTAGTTCGAAGTTATCAAATCAAAAACAATACATAAAAAATACATTAAAAGCAAAACATTTCATCCACATTTTATAAAGAAAATTGTTCTAAAATATGTATTCTGTATTTGACAAACAGTTCATTCGACAAATGAAAACTCACAGGAATATGTTTCAGCTATTAGAACAGAATGATATAGTTTTATAATACTAGTTTAAAAACACACTTCAAAGATTGCAGTGTTTGAAGATGTAGATTCTCAGGAGGCAACAGTACTGTTGACTTCTCCCTCCACTGAACACCAACTAACTATTTAAGTTGATTTGCATACAAAGCAGAGCTTGCAATATGATAGCTATTCATAAAGGTTTTTTTTTTTTTTTTTCATATAATACAGTAGTCACACAATGAGGCAGTTCATATTTGTCTCAGTGAATCATTAATTTTTGACAGACACCTGTACAAAATACTTGGACAAAAGCCAGCTAAGATTTTCTGTTATCTTGCATGTTTTATGAATCTATTCACGCATAAATGCAGCACTTTTTTTTGCGATGAGGCATTTTTTTTATAATAAAATATCTTAATTACTTTGAATGAAGCTAGAAATTATGTCCCTTAAAATAATTAAACAAGGCACCAATGTTTTTGTAAGATATTTACATCTTTAAAGATATTTACATCTTCAATCGGTAGGCTGATTCCCCACTGTTGGTTCAACCTCAAAACTTGTTTGTATTCAAAATTAATAGTGACAATGCATATTTATATTGAAACAAACTATGATAAAGGGAATTATATTATATAACAAAGGGCAAGGTCACCAGAGTTCAACTATGTTTATTAATGTGGTGTTAATTGTCTCCACAGTTTTAAAAGTTCATCGGTCATGGTCATGGCAACTCCGAGTCCCGAGTGTGTAGGACGAGAGTTTGTCAGACAGTACTACACGCTGCTGAATGAAGCCCCTCTTCATTTACACAGGTAAGCAAGCTTTTCATTAAGTACTGTGAAATATTTCATTTTCGCTTGGAATTAATTTTTGCTATTTTCGCTAAAGTGAATATACCTTTTTTCCTATATTTTACATTCAACTTATCACTAATCAGCGAAAATTAATTCCAGCTAAAATAAAGTATTTTACAGTACCACTTATCGTTGTCACTGGCAAGCTGTGCTAGTCTTTTATTTGAAGGACTTGTTACTGTTCCGACCATCTAACATGTCTAGATCGGTTTTGTTCAGCTTACTGTGACAGATCAGTGTTTTTCCCAGCATAATACTGACATGACTGCTGGGAAAGAACACTGAACTAAAGTCATTTCTTGATCTGGGTTTGGACAAGCATACAATGGACAGCTATTGTTTAAAACTTTACCATAGTGTTTTACTAGTGTCGTGTCTCTGACATGCCTTGACTGATTCAGTGTTTTCTCCGAAAAAATTGTCATTTTAAACTCGTCAGCATACTAATTAACATATTGTACAGTTGTATTTTTCGATAGAAATTTGATTTACTGTATATAGCGAATTAGGTAATTAAAATGGGTTATATTACCAAAATATAGTATAAGGTTATTACGAGGATCCTTCAAAGTATGCACGAAGACAGTACAGTGGGAGTATTGACAGATGCGCAGCGGAGGTAGATGCGACTTTGAGGTCTCCTTGTAATAAACTTGTTATTATACATCTTTTCCTTCCAAAGATACATCATGGGAATGCTGAAATCCAAAAAGTTTAGAACAGAATCTGTGAACTTCTGTGTGTGGCGTCTAATTAAACCCCTAGTGGCAGCCATGTTTGTTTTTATTATCAGAGGATGCTTACATGCGTAATCATTCCATATTACAAATACCCCATTAAAATTATGACACACTGTAACTTATGACGTTACGGTGACAGATGTATAATAATATTTAATATGAAATCGTTGAAAATAGAGATTTATACTGTATAAATTTGAATGCCCCCAACACCCATAATAGCTTTGCACTTGTGCTGGTAATTTGAATACCACATGTTGCCATTAGGAACTATCCATTTCAGTCCAAGTCTGTTTGGAATTTATTTTACTTGCTTAATACACCATTTAGTTGTGCTTGCTCAACATTCTAACTGTATTTCTGTTTTAATCAGCTGAATATGAAAATGTGTTTCTAGTAGCATAATTGTGATTTACCAACAAACCTCCTTCATTGTGTCTACTCATTCAGCCCTTCATGGTTGTAAGTTGTGCATGTTGTCATCTCTCTACCACTCTTGCTACCATATTTACTTCAAAACTTGTGTATTGATTTTAAATTACTGCATTAAAGCTGTTTTGGTTAGCTGATTTTTACTGTATTGCCGACAATTATAGCCTAGTGCCGTTTTTAACTTTTGGATGCAACACAAACACCACGCTTCACGCTCAGTGTTCTCACCAGGAATTTAAACCACTGTGTTGGCCTAATTTGCATATCATTTACATAATAATAGAAATTGACCATCGCACATTTACACCCACACAAAGAACAACATATTTTCAAAACCAAAGTCGCAGATATTTAATGGCTTTGCACAGTGTTATAAACACTTTTATTTTGGACACTTTTGTAATATTAATGAGCTCGATCACAGTGCAAATATTTTTTTTTATTAGAGTCAAAATATTACGTTTCACAATTTAGAAGAGTTTGAATTTAAAAATAAAAACTTTCTCGAAATGCAAATGCTGCAGACTAACAAATAAATTGTAAAAGGTTAAATGAAACTCATTTGAAACGTTTCAGCCAGGATTATGTTCACGACATGATCTTATTTACTACAAAATTCTCCTTCAAAAAATCGACCACGTAATTATTTGGCGGATTGCTGGTTATTATTCAGACTATCGGCTTCTACAACGTTTACATTTACAGTAATGAATGAACAAATAACACTTCCAAGCGATCATCAAAGTTACGACGTGACATATCTTACTTTGTGATGTTATACACCGGTTACTGTAGAATACTTTATTTTTGCTTGGAATTTATTTTCGCTATTTTTGCTGAAGGGATGATTTCGTGAAAATAAAATCCAGCGAATATACTTTTTTTTCTATATTTAACATTAAACTCATCAAAAATCAGTGAAAATAAATTCCATACAAAGCACCCAAAAAGCCTTTTCAGCGAAAATTAATTCCAGCGAAAATAAAGTATTTCACAGTATACCAATAATTCCTCGTTTTCGGTCATGATGCTAGAACTAGAAATAAAAGTAAAATTTGACTTAGTTTTATCGGGAGTGGATATTTTTGATCACTCAATCGCTTCAGTTAAAAAAAACCCACCATGTTTGTGACGTATTAGTTGACTGGCATGCGTCCTTTGACCCGATGGATCAATAATTCCATTAACCAATCAGAATGCCGCATGGTAATGCCAGTAGAATCAAAAGTTTTCAGAATGGTAGTGATCATAAAAATTACATTGCGGAAGTAAAGCGATGTCGTAGCACAATGTGTTGACATTGATTTCAGTTGAAAACTGCATGATGGTTATTGAAAGAGGTGATTAGCAATTTTTAAAAGGTAAAATGATTCTTGAAAGAGTTTTTACCAAATCATGCAATAAACACGTTGATTTTTTTTTTCCTTGAGTAGCGTAAACTGTCAGATCGTGAATTCCGCTTTGACCATGTTATATCGAGGTGAAATTGATTTTGAAAAATTTTTAGCTTTCAATCTAAAGACTATCGCAGAAAGTATTTACTTACAAAGAGGTGCTAATATCACAAAACTGACTAGCCGCTACGTATCATGCGACTAGGTCTATTGTTTACAAATTATAATCCACGACTGGCAGGATGCATGTCGGTCGGTACATAATTGTAATAACAATCGGACAATAGTCCTGGTTGAAAGCATTTCCGTGATGGTCGCTAATTTTGAGTGCCAGCCAGGCCGACCACTGCCAACCAGCGTGGCGAGATCCCTGACTGTACTGAATCATGCAACTTCACCATTTACTGTAAAATCTGTATTAGAAGTCACAGCTTCTATTGGAATAGTACAATGCAAAAGAGAAATGATGAATTTTTGGTTCCAAATTGTTCAAAAAGAATGGATGCGACTTCTATTAGGGATGCAGCTTCTAATACAGATTTTACAATACTTAATTACAATTACAATTTACATAAGCATATGAACTAATAAGGTATCTTGTAGTAAAAACCTGTGATAAAGGTACCTCGTACCTCCTCTAATTCTAAGTGTCCGTCTCCTAGTCTAATTGTGTATGCGTTTCTTCAACACAGTTGCCTATAGTACATGTACAATTAGATTTGGGTGGCATGTTGAATGCTGAGTGCCATCATTAGTCAGTTAAGCCATGAAAGCTAACGTTTCATAATTTTAATGACTTGTGTTCTGTGTTATATTTGGTCATACTTTGTGTTTTTCAGATTTTACAGCAATAATTCTTCATTCTTACACGGTGGAGTTGATCATGAAGAACCAGTTATTGGCCAGGCAGTAAGTAGAGATAGGTTTGGTTACCATCATACCAACCTACACTGCTCTTATGTATATTCAGTTTTAATTTCATGAATTTGTCAAGTAAACATTGAGTTTCGTTATTTTACATGTTCACATAGATTTAATTTAGCAGGTTTTTGCTTATCAGCGAAAATCGCGAAATTTTAAAAACCCGGTGAATAATTAATGCATTTACAGTACCCACAATTTGATAAATGACATGTGTAACTATCAAATAGACAGTCATAACACAGATGGACTTGTATAGAACGTGAATTTTTTTTATGGATAGGCAAAAAATGATAAAAACACATCTGAGTCGGAATTTATTTAAAAATTTGATATTTATTATTTATTGTTTTCTGAACTAAGATGAATCTGCAAAAAAATTTCTGAACATGGTCTTTATACATAACTTTCATACCTTGGGTTTGCCTATAGTGGTCACTTGTAGACAGGTTGGTCTTAGTATAAAGGTGGTCATTAACACGGGTGTGACTGTACATATGTTATACTTTGTACATTACAAGTTAGTACAACTAATCATTGCATTGTTACAATGAGGTGTTCACTGATATCATAGAGCTCGTTGATAAGATATATTATATCAATAATAGGCATAAGTACTACCCTTCTGTTAAGTTTTTCAAAAAAAATTGCACTGCTACATAATTTTTTTTTGTATATGTACTTGCTAAAACTTTCATAAAATTTACTGTACCATATCGTTTTTACACAAACTTTACAACTGTGAATAATATGCATCATGGTTGTGATAAATATTGATATACAATTTGGACTTCAGCTATTCCTTGACAGTCAATGGCAAATTTTTCGTTTAGATTTTTTGTCACTTTAGTTTTGCTGGATCCAATAATTGAGTTTTGCCTTGTAGGGTTCTCCACGGTTTGAAAATTAAACAGGGCGCGCAAAAGTGAAGTGGGCGTGGCACATTTGTAACTTGCATCATTGGCATGGATGTTGAAAAATGGAAACCAAAAAATCTATTAATCTACATATTATTCCATATGCATAATATATATTTATTATTACAAAATAAATGAGAATTTTGAAGAGCTATTAAGTAAACGTCAGCACGTACAATCAGCTGATTTTTAGCTGCACGATTCATCACACGGCGACATCAGTTGTTTACCAGTAATGATCGCGTCCAAAAAAAAGATGTAACAAGTTTGTTAATTTATTTTTCCAAATAGATACATACATGCTTTATTTAACTTTTAGCAAAAATTTGTATTTATGATTTATATTTATTTGGACGAAGCAATGTTAGTAATTGGTTCATTAAAAAAACCAAAACCAAAAAGCAAGATGAAATAAAAATAAATAATGAAATAAAATGTACACAATGGAAGATTTTCGATCTGCAGTTAACAGTAACTAGCAAAAATAATAGAATTAGGTATAAAAAACAAAATACATAAAAGAATAATTTTCATTCGAATCGAAAGTTTGTTGATGTATGCTTCGTTGAAAGCAGCTATTTTACTGTGCACCCTGATACTATGTAACGATGTTTTTGATTGGCTAAAGCCACACATTGACGCGAAAAGCAACCAATCAGAATATTTGTTCCAAGAAGAACACAAGTAAATTTATTTCCTCCACTTACGATGCGAGTTGAAAGCATGGCAGTTGTACCAGGGTTTTTAAATCGCGATTTAAAGAATATTGACGATGTTGCTGCTACAAGTCACGGCGTGAGCTTGGTTTTAACATGGAACTATAAACCCCAGGAAGAACAAAGAAACTAAGAGGATTAAGAAAACCTTTGTCTTAATTTACCTTGCAGTGCTTTCGCTTTGGTTTCCAAAACATTAGTCATACTCCATGTTAGTTGTCGCCGATACGCTCGTATCAACCACTATGCTGGAAACGGAAAAATTTGAAAAACAAATTTCATATCTGCGCAGTAAAATATTTCGTTCACTACGCGTGCGCAAACAAGTCGGTCTGCAGGGTGACCTTCAGTGTACCGGAAATCATGCAATGGGTTGGAGTTTTAGCAAGTTTTCATAAGTTTCAATGTCGTTTTTAGATTACTTCTTGTTTTTTTCAACCCTCGAAAAAATGAGGTTGCGAAAGTTTGCGAAACATGAGTTTTGGTATGCGGTTTGTTGTCGAGATATCCCGACTTATTCCGTGTTTCCCTTCGATCGCCAGAAGTGGCAATGTGTTTTATCAGTGTTTTTGTCTAGGTGCCATTGTTTTTTTATGCTATAACCGAAACAACTCGATCATGTGATCTCCCGAAGTCGCCCGATTGACTCCGAAAATCACTGATAGTTAGAGATGAACGTTCAGTTGCGTAAATCGACTTACTTTTTAATGCGACGAAATAAAGTCAAAATAAACATTTGACATCGCGGCAACTATCATAGTTCAAAGGAAACGAAGTGGTTGTTCTTCCTGGGTTTATAGTTCCATGGTTTTAACCATAGACCTTATGTTTTAACAAATGGTTTTACCGATAATGATTTTTGACTCTCGTGTGCGAAGCACAAAAAGGGAGTCTTTGCAGTTAGTGTGTCTGTCTGGGTGTCTGTGTGTGTGTGTGTGTCTGTTCCATCGATATCTCAAGAACCAATGTTCGGATTTCAATGAAACTTGGTATATACAGTACAGCTCAAAACTTGCTTACCTAACGTGTTGACTTGCGTTAACGCCACGTTAAGATCGCGTTAGGACCATGCCAATGCCTCGTTAACGCAGGTTAGCTTTGCGTTAACGCAAGCAGCTCATTAACTTTGATAGCTTTGTTTGCATGCAAATGAAGAGAACAATAGTGTTCTGTGTTATGTGATCGCGTGTGCAACAAAGCTGGTCGAAAAGACTCAGTCTGTAGACTTCAGTATTTGAATTTGCGCGAACGTTTTTACAGTTTTAATAAAAAATAAAACTACGTATTCATGTTATTTTGATCTAGATTCAAATATATAAAAAAATGTAGTAGTCACGTTGCAAAACGGTTATTTAGAATGATGCAGTACGACATACAAAGTATCATTTTTTTCTTGCGTCGTAGGCAAAAATGTGTGCATTTGTTTCACACGCGATTCGGTAAATTACGTAAAGTCGTACAAATTGTACTTCGATTTTTGTACAAATTCGGTAATCGTTCGTTTCTTGGATATATCAATTCAGTTTGACAATAACGCCTTTGATTTGTGTTCAGTGAAAGAAGCCTTCCACAAACCTCAGACTTGTATTACTAGTCTGAGCGCAAACCCAAACAGACGTGCTGTGCCGTGTCAGACGGGAAGTGACGCTGACATGTCTTATTTTGTTATGGACGCTTAAAGCGCGGCTCCGCAATCCAAGGAATTGCACCAGTGCATCATGGGAAATGTAATTTGCATGGTCCGCCCAGTTGTTTACTTGGTACACAGCTGTTATAATTTCAACTGAAGGCGTTAATTCCGTAAGCTAACGTCATGCATTACGCTATTATCTGATTTGAAAGGACTTGCTGAATCCCGTTGTTCGACGTTCACTGGGCCTACGCACTCTTTTGAAAGCCGTTTTCTGTGTTTGTTTCGCTCGTGGTCGACTGTAAAGCACAATTTCTGTAAATGGCGTGACGGCATTGTAAGGTTCTCTCTGAATTGAGCTCATGCCTTTGCTTTCTTGCTATTGTACTAATATGTTACAAGTGCGACCTTTTTATACAATGTATTTATTCATTCACTCGTACGTTACGAGTGCGACGTATTCATACTACGTACTGTGCTATGTTGCCGTGGGTTTATTTATAAATATAATTAGTACGTAGTTGCAACAAGCCAATTATTATTAAAAATCTAAATAGGCAAAGTTATGAGTAAATCAATATAGATACATCGAACATGCAACGTGCGGTTCATGAATAAATAGTTATCAGTAAACTTTTGGCAAAAATCCGTTGCCGAAAAGTCGGGGTATTAAATGGTGACTGAAACTTTCATTCACCACTTCTAACTTGAACAGATCAAAACAACATGGTAATTGTTGCCATTGCTTCCGCAAAATGGCTGGCACAATAAAACAATGGACTACTCTGTTATTTTAACTGTACATGTATTTTTTATTTAAAATTATCTTTACATCGTTTATGTTTTACTTGTTTTGTCTAAAACATTTGCTGCATCAATCTGTTCCAAATATTCGCACGCCAAATATACGTCTTCGAAGTCAGGTTTCGTTTACCCGACCTCCTCCTCGGACTGTATCCCAATCTTCCAGGCGTGCCTTATATGGGTCATCTCTGGTACTGCAAAAATATGTGTCTTTCATTGATACAAACGAACCAAACGGCCCTTTTCAGGGCCAACAAATATTCTAAAAAGAGAACTACCGTATTGACAATTACTTGCATCATGAAAAAAACTGTAGTTTATTTGAATGACCTACACAATGTAGTTGTCGTACAACGTTTGCCATAATGTGTCTTGTCGGCTCGGCAATAATGACGTTATGCAACGTCAAAAAAACAAAAACAAAAAAAAACTGTATTATACGTATACGGCTGTGCGGCACGGGTCCGACGCCAAATATACATAAATATATGCGCGGCTCATACTAGTACGTGACAAAAAGGGCTAAATATTTCACTGCGGGGACATGTTTCAGGGAACATTATAATTTTTTGTGAGACCTTTCAATTTATTTATTTCGAGAACGAAGAGAAATTTGAGAAGCATACTCGACATATTGTAGGGGACGTATTTGGGACTCCCTCGACTCTTTTCATCGATATCAGAGTGAAACCCATTTTTTTACAGCCCTGTAACCGCGAATGTCTTTCTTTGCGCACACACACTACAGAAATTATTGGTATGTTTACGCAAAGTACCTCCCCTCTCGCGCACACCCCAGCTCGTGCGATTCGCACTCGCTCGGGTCGGACCGCTTCGTGGAGCGCCGACGATGTCCCCTGAGATGAACGGACGGACAAACAGCTCACAGCATATCATTTCTTATTAGCTCCACGATATCACTTACATGATCAACTCCGTAATTACATAAACATACCTAGAGATTGAACAAATAACTCGGGATTAACACCTTACATTTGCATAAACCCATGACTGACAGCCAGTTTGAGCAGTCAAAACGACTGTTTGAATCATGCTTTTCCGTCGCTTTTACGCGGAAATCGCACTGACATCGCACCGAACTCGTAAATTAACATCGCAGTTGTATCGCGGACATATTCATGTTTGTGTACGACATGAAAATAAAGCACCACAGGCGTTAAGATTGCCGAAAAGAGTGATTTTGCGGAGCACCCTGAAGAGATGTTTCACGCTTGAGTGTCATTTGCATACTGAAAAGTGGCGGCCATCTTTCCTTTTATACACCCAGACCCGCGGTTTAACATTTTATTTTTTGCGCGTACATAATATAGTGTACTGATTTCCGCCCTGAATTACATGCTACATTTTTACTAATACAAGATTTGAATGTAAGAAACCACGGTATAACCGGGGATATTTAAGGGGAGAGTAGGAAATCGAACGGGCGGTTCACCACGGTCATCGCCGCAGACTGCTTATAATTTGGGGTGGCCACTATGTACCGACTGCAACAGCAGTCATAGGAAAAGTGTGAAATACGTACTGAACCGTTTTCTTTGTGATCTCACGAGTCTTTGTTTCAAATAGCTGTTTTTAAATCGAGCAGTTGCGAGCATCGCTGGCGTGGAAATACTAAGTACATGCACAGTCCCTCTGGACTGTGGTACATGGTAATATCGGTCCACGTATTTTAATAAAGTTTAAAATAGCTGAGCCTTCCTGATTCGAGCCTCTTGTTGATTTGACAACGGTAGGTATCATTAATGTTTATTCTTTGTCTGTATCGCATTTCAGACAAAATGTTCAAGATCGGTAAACAAGAAATGGACGAACTAAAATGTCTCGTGTGTTTCACGTGCGATGTGGTTATTAAAAAACAGCGGTCATGTACGTCCTATAAATCTAACCTTGCACGCATAATCTTGCATTGACGTGTTTTGTTTTTTGTGTTTTTCTTCTTCAAAAAACGACGTTGCCTTTCTCTTCGCGTTCATGGTATTTGTGAAATACATATTTGCGTTATTTGACAAGCAGCACACTAAGGGAAGAGTAGGAAATCAAACTCGCGGTCATTACCGCGGTGGTGGTGGGTGCTCGCCGGTCGACCGCATTTTATGCAAATTTATGCATAGATTCCATGACCCCGGTTTACCGCGGTCGTGTGTGGTAGGCTCGCATGGCAATTTACACCCTATTGTTAAGACTATGAATGGACACAATAGACTGGGAAACTAAAGGTTACTTGCCGCCAAGTTCAAATAATAAAATCGAGTGGCACCAGAAGATTGGAAAAATCGTCTATATTAGTTCGCAGAAGAACACTATTTTATTTTCACGAGTCTTGGTATAACATCGCAAAGCAACCCAGAATAATGTAGACCCCACATAATGTAAAATATTATCACATTATTTTGAATTTACATCATGTATAGTCTCAGGATTTATTTTAAAAGATTAATGTTTCGCGTATACCAATATAATTGGGCGAAGTATAAATTCCGAGTGTAAAACACTCGATGAGAGGCCACAGTTTACGTTACCTCGAGACCATGCACTAAGTAGGAAAAGCAAGCCGAAGTCGAAGAGGGAGTGTCACACACTTGGTGCTACAATATATACTACAACAACTGGGTGATCAGCGAAAAAAATAGCGCACTTCTTGGCGAAACTGACTATAAATCTAATAAACCTTGGCCCAAGTTTAACCCCAAGTCACGCGCTGAACAAGTGGGTTGTTACCTTGGTGACCATTCGCGCTCCGCGCGTTGACCTTTTTATTATACACATCCCATTACGCAAATTTTTACTGGCTCTGCATTGCCTACGTAAAAATTGTTACCGTACTGGCTGTGAATATTTCACCATTGCCGACGTGATAATGCGTTGCCTTTGTAATAATTACGCAAACTTATTTTCCATTGCTTACGTACTGGCTGTGAATATTTCAACTTTGCCGACTTGATAATGCGTTGCCTTTGCAATAATTACGCAAACTTATTTTTTATACCCCTGTCGACCCCTCGAGTCAGGCTGCTATCACCCTTTCTATTTCAGTAATTGACGGTCTGTCACCTCCAACTGATTGAGCGGGCAATTAAATACGCGATAATACCAGACTTAGTTTTTCTACTTTAAAACTGACGGCAAAACACAATACAATCGTCCGGAGCCATCGAACTACGCGACTTAGTCGAAATCACTACTTACTGCCTCAGAGACGGGGCCACTGAATAACTGTTGTTGATAATGATATTGTAAACAAACACGCACACACAAAACATTAAAGCCAAAAAAGTCAAGTCAAGAAACAACATTTCAAATAATAATTATGGTTTGACATCTATATCATTTTGAAATAAACTAAATTTCATGTAAATAAAATCCACGCGTTACAATTTACTGTAATTTCAAACTCGGGGCAGCGTACTTGGAACGCAGAGTATTCGATCGCTTACATTTCCAGTGAAAAAAAACAAAACAACGTCCGGTGCTTTTGAACTACGTGCGGTTGGCACAGTAACGGGCAATGACCTCAGCGGTTCACACGCAATGAAATTCTAATCAAGCCAGCTAGCGTTATCGTACGGTATCATAAACTCAATAATTATTCATTCAAAATGCCTTTCACACTCACGAGTACCATGGAACACGAACATGTAACAGAAAAATAACGTCTTTTGTTTAAAAAAGATTCTGTCAACCAAGAATACATGCGCAAGGCAAGATTTGTGAAACGAAACAGAAAATAATCATGTCATTGTCAGTGCAATGCAGACAGCCTGACCTGTTTTGATTAGTTTGCCAGTTTCTCGTTTGCTAGCCATTTTTTCTGGAGTGTGACACAAATGGTGAACATGATACTGCCAACTCAATCAAGAACCAGGATACGGCTTGGATACGCTGAAACTTTGTAAATCGTCCTCTTTTCAATTGTAAACTTTATTCCAGTGTTACGCTAAATACATGTACTAAATACTAAACAAGCGCACGTATCGTATTCATTTACAGCATCGGATTTTAAAACAATGACTCGTGGAATCACAAAGAAACTGTTAAGTACGTATTTCACACATTACCGAGGACCGCGGTAGAGACCGGTACAGCCGTAGAGACCCCTAATTATAAGCAGTCCGCGGCTCTCCCCGGCGTTCTGCGGTACACCGCGGTAATGACCGCGGTGCACCGCCCGTTTGATTTCCTACTCTTCCCTAAGTAAACGATGTTGAAATATTCAAAGCCAAAACACATTTGCATACAAGTTGTGTTATTACAGTACCGCCGGATATATTTTACTAGATCGACGCGCGGACCACGAAAGAAAAAGGTTGCTAAGGTAACGCGCCAGTTCAGCGTGTGACTTGGGGGTCAAACTTCGGCCAACACACACTTGATGTCAACATCGCCACGTAGCATGTTGTACCAAGTCCATGATACACCCAGTTTCGACTTCGGCTTGTTTTTCCTTCTTAGTGCATGTTCTTGTTCACGTAAAATGCGACCTCTCACCAATGTATCAAAACACTTTGAATTTATACTTATGCGTGATTATATTTGGTCTACGTGAAACATTAATCTTTCTAAACATTTTCTGAGACCATGCATGATGTGTATTTACAAAATAATGCGATCGTATTTCATATTATGTTGATCTCTACTACGTCTTTCTGGATCGCTTTGTGATTTCATTTCAAGACGCAGGCAAATAAAATAATGTCGACTATTATAGACTAGTTTCCAAGCTTTTGGCTCAGCCAAATAGATAATTTTTCATTGGAACTTAGTGATCATTTTAATTTGCCAGTTGTTTGTGTTCATTAATGTTCTTAACAATAAGTGTGAGTTGCTGTGCGAGCCTTCTGCAGACGACCGCGCTCAGCCGGCGTCGAGGAATCTATGCACAAATTTGCATAAAATGCAGTCGACCGGCGAGCGGTCCACCGCTCGTTTGTTTTCCTACTCTCCCCTGAAACAAATCGTTTAAAGTAATCTATTTGTAATTTTATTGTTTTTTGTACACGAGTGTGTTTTCGGTGGAATACTAAATGATCGTTTATGGAAATATATGCGACTCATGTTGGTCAGCAATGTTTTTTTCAGTTTTGTGAGGCAATAGTGTCCAATATTCAGTTTTACGATCATCGGACAGTGACCCACATACAACTTACGTACACTGGTAGGCAAATGTTGGAAATGTACGTGAGGGGCAATGTTTCTGTGTTACCTTGGTGTAAATATTGGCAATTTGTATTATTGTCATCCAACTTATTATGGTGTGTATTCCACCTTTTTGGCCGTGGGTATCAGTTTTAACTTAGTCTAAGATTTCGTGTTCTCGTCACTGAGCTCCATAACGAATATTTAGAAGATGATTCTTACCTGCATGGTTGTATTTTACGGCGCTTTTATGGCCTTGAATACGTGAAAACTTGGTCGCATTGACCTACGGTAAACATAATTTTATACACAACATAACATTTTGCCAAAAAATGGCACGTTCTTAATATTAATAGTACATATTAATTACAAAACAACGGGCATAATTAATCTTGTGGTTGGATATGACTGGAGATCTTCTTGACTTCGTCCCTGGCTCAGATTTGCGTCTTTTGAAAGTTCACTGACCCAAACTTGCGTCATTTGAAAGCCACACTTACGCGTCCAAAGACCTAATTTACTAACCCGTTCGTTGCCTTACAATGTATATAAACAGTTTTAGCTCGATACTGAGAATCGTCTAGATAAAACAACACGACGCAAGACACAAATTCAAACATCGATTCAAGCACGCTGAAATATGTGCTGGGTTTATTTTAAAGCGGTGCTCCAGCTTAGAATAATACTGGTACAATGTGTTCAGTATAGTACGCATCTTTCAAATTTTTCACGGATCTGGAATTAAACTTTCCTGGTTTCCACAAACGCGACATACAAAATCACCGGAATCCGTCGAGATACAATTGTAAGCCTTCATTCTGTTTTTATAAAACACTCTAAAACTAATTTGAATACGAACAATAGAAACAACTGCACGGCAATTAACGCTGAATATGCTAACGCCCTGGCACGTTACCCACTCGTTAGCGTGCGTTACAACTGCGTTAACGCAAAGCTAACATCACGTTGACTTGCGTTAACACCAGGCTAACATTTTGGTAAGCGAGTTTTGAGCTGTACTGTAGCTTGTCTGGGGCAATGCGCAGATTTGATTAGTTTTTGGTTGACATCCATCCATCCATGCATATTAATGAGCTCATCTGCATAATGTGTGAATTTTAAGCTATTTCAGTTATATCTCAAAAAGCATTAAAACGATTTTTATGTAACTTGGTAAGAATGTTACTAATGATTGGCTGCTGCAATTCATTGTTGTATTTTACATTTTAATTAAAATTTAGCATTTGTTATGTATGTTTTTATTATTTTTTTTTAAGTTTGTTATGCCCAATTGCATGAATACAACTAATAGGAATCGGTGAGTGGACTAATTTGCATAATGATGCGCATGCGTATTCTATTTTTTATGACCAGCAATTTATGGTGTCGGCCATTTTGTTATTTCCAGTGTGTTGTACAAAAACGAAGCAAGCGCTCGGGAGATGAAATGTATCAGTTTACATTATGAAAAGGTCTAAGAAATTACATGTATGATTTGTTATTATCGTATAAGTAAATAAATAAATAAGTAATTGAACAAATGTATAACCTCAATGACTGTGAAACGAATTACAGTGCAAGCTAGTTTACATTCACGTGTGGTGTACAATTACATTCAAGCCACGGAACATTGAACCCTGTGTGAGCCCAGTCAAGAAAATAATGAATGTGAGATTCATCATCGCCAAAACCATGGCAGTGTTGAAGATATGAAAATGGTTGGTAGGTTTGATTTCATGGTAAAATGTTGTGTAAATTCGTTGTACTTGTGAACCCTGATTTATCACCGTACTATTGAACGCGAGAACAAATATGGTGACCTCCAGCATCAATGTAGTTGTATCAAGTCGCTGCCGTAAGGAGATATTTCCTTTGTATCGCTTACCAACATTGTATTGTACTTCTTTCCTTTATTTTCCTTTACACATTTGGAAACTTACATGGTGCACTTTCACCCCCACCTTCCCCAAATTACGAAGCTATAATGTCGATTAGTAGGTATAGGATGTCTATGTGTGTTGATGACTACGTCGTTGTGTAAGGGCTTCTCGTACGTAAAATGGGGCACATTCCCAGTAAAAATATCTATTTACACAGGGCTGACAAAATTTGCCTACATGTGTAAATTCATGTTGGGATTTGGAGAAAAAAAACTCGTGAAACATACTGAATTTACCGTGACAGGAGTGATCAATTTTGGTGCCGATTGTTGGTGGGCTGATCAGCATGTTGATTAATTCTGAGAATGTTCTTCGTGTGGGAAATCACAAAATCATTAGCACTAAGTAAGCTGGTTTACTTTATTTTTGTGTCAGAGTACCCTGTACAAATGGCATGAATCGACATGCGATGGTTACCAAAACAATTTGACAATCAGTGTCTCATTTGTTCACCGCCCCCTCAACACGGTGATTTGTTATGACGGTGGTTTGTTATGAGCGGTATTTTTTCCCCGGCCCTTTTCGTCGGAAATTACGAATTAATTGGCTCTAATATATCCTAGTTTACTTTAGTTGTTTCATCCGATTATTCTGTACATTGATTTTACCTAGCAAAGGAAACAATCGGTGTCTGGCTTTGTTATATTTACACTATTGCAACACCTTATGTGGGCCCCCAGCGTGAGCCTCGTGTTTCACTATTTTTTTTCATTGAATATTACACCGCACGATATCCCTCAAATCGGAAGGCACATTTATTGCTAGAGTTACTGTTCCTATTAAGTTAAGCCATGGAGCAAAAAAGAAAATATGATTAAGCTGAATACCATGCTTCATGTGGAATGTATAGACCGTGATGTCGGCATTAACTACTGGATGCACAGTGGAAACCACTGGGGCAACGCCACGCTGACCGGCGTCTCCTGCCTGGTAAAAAAAAAACATGCGGGACGGGCTGCAGGGTTTTAAGCCATCGTAGATGTTTTCGAAACGAAAATTAGCGAATAGGTTTTGTTTCGAGCCACTTTAAATGTCCTGTGTGTATTTTTGGTTGGTACTCATCGCGTGCGATGTGCCCCAGATAGTGTCAATTTATACGCAGTAACAAATGAGACGCGATGGGGATTACTTTGAATTTTATGTACCGAGAAGTACGTCTGCCGTAAATTATTAATATTTGTTGTGGTACTGAGCTTGTACGATGGTTGTAATTTTAACATGTCGATTTTCGGGATTCACAAACCAATCCAAAAGATTGTGATGCCTTCCTTATTAATATACGTAACTGAAAATAAATAAATATAATATTTATTGACACACATATTGATATTAAGAGTGGTTTGAATTTTAGATATTTAGATGGTGATTGTTTGTCAGAAATTTACATAGTTGTTCTTGCTACTTCACGTTTTCCGTGTTAACTAAATTTCTAAAATATTTTTAAATTCCCTAGTTTATTTTGGGCATTTATTTGTTTACTATTTTCATTGCATTTCATTTTCCCCAATGTTTTATGAATTATTTCAGTTTTCTTTTTAATGTTGCAATTTTTTATGCATATTTTTAAGTAGGCTTATTGTAGGTATACAATGTCTATGTGTGTAGATGACTACTGGTGGCTCCTTATTTAATAGATTATTCATAATTTGTTTATCATTTTCAAATATTCCCGAATATTACATCATGATCCCTATTCCCTCAGCACACGGGAGTTCTTTCTAAGCTTTCTTTGATATATATATTTGACCCTGGCAGTAAAAATGTGGGTACGGTAATGCACTTTTCTAGGCCACATGTTCATTTTTAATCGTGTTATCACCTCACGGTGATCTGCTACGATAACAAGCCGGAATTTTCACAATTGCACCTTAAAACAACGAACCAGTTACCCTGAGCACGATGAATCATTTCGGTAGACAATGAGTGTTGGCCTGTTTTGTAAACAATTCTTTATCTGGGACCATGCAGAAGGGTGCACAGGAAATATAACAGGGCGCTGACAATTTAAACAGGGCGCCAATTTCAGATAACGGGGCGCGGCACCCTGTTAAAACCCCTGGTGGAGAAGACTGCCTTGACTGTGAATGGTTTATCAAGTCTTGTCTCTTGTCATATTGTAATGCATTTACAGTTGACAGCACCCCTTATGTTTCAAGATTGTATTAGTTTAATCCAAATGTCAATGTTTACATTGTTTTAAAAATGCTTTATCAACCATACCACTGCTGTCGAACAATGCATCATGTACACACTGGTAAGACATCAAGTGTGGTTGTTTGTGATGTGAATATGTGATGGGAGTAAATGAATACAAATATTGATGTTTATTTTTTGCAGGCTATTCACAAAAAGATAATGTCACTCAACTTCCGTGATTGTCATGCTAAGATTCGACAAGTTGATAGTCATGCAACATTGGGTGATGGAGTTGTTGTGCAGGTCACTGGTGAACTTTCTAACAACGGACAACCAATGAGACGATTTATGCAGACATTTGTACTGGCACCGCAGTCTCCTAAAAAGTATTATGTGCATAATGACATCTTTAGATATCAAGATGAAGTGTTCAATGATGATGAGGAAACTGATAACCTTGATGCATCACCAGTTGGTGAGTTGTTTAATCTAGAGTGCAAGTTACAACCAAGAAATACACTTAAGATATCGCCAATTGTTTATGCTTGCCAAGGCTGATTTTATTAGCTCCGCCGTCGACTTTGTCGAGCGGAGCTTATCATATGAGTGAGTGTCCGTCGTCGTCCGTGTCAATGTTTTACTTTTTCGACTTCTTCTTGAAAACTACAAGCCTGAATTTGTTGATACTTGGTGTATATGTACCTTGGGTAGACCTCTCTCAGATTTGTTCATTTCATGATGATATCTTCAATTCTCTAATTTTGGTGAATATTTTTGTCATTTTTGGTAAAAAGTGATATTTTCGACTTCTTGTGAAAAATTGCAAGTCCAATTGCTTTGATATTACATATATAGGTACTACATGTGGACCTCTCTCAGATTTGTTTATTTCATGATATTTTAAATTCTCTAATTTTGATGAATATTTTTATTATTTTTGGTAAAGTGATATTTCCTTGTTGTTAAAAACCACAATCATTTATGATGAAAAATGATATTTTGGAATTCTTGTTGAAAACAGCAAGTCCCATTGCTTTGATACTATACATATTGTTCATTTTCTAATGATATCTTCTGTTCTTTAATTGGAATGTGCATTGCTAACAGCGGAGCTATCTCAGTCGAGAGGCTGCTTGTTAAAACCTATTGTCAGCTAATTGGCTGACAAAACTGTTCTCTTGCAATCAGTGTTGATAAGAATCTACGATCTACAGACTTCCTGAAAGCCAAGTAGCTAACAATATTGTTGGCTACAGGCACAAAAAACACAGTAAAATTCAAAGGCGCATTGACAAGTGGCACACATAAACAAAAGTTTCTATTTATTGTGTGCATGTTATTTACGTGCATTACTAATAAAATAAAGCAAGTTTGGTATTCTCAGTTTGGTAGTTTAGTTGACTAGTAAAACTATTAAGGTACACTGTTGGGTTGAGTAATTTAATAAATGTCTATTATAAACTTTTGTTAATTATTTTTTTGTAGAATCTGAGGGTGAAGTAGAAGATGAGAGGTCAGAAAGTCCTCCAAACGCTGTTGATGATATGCGGGATCCAGCCATTGCCTCATTCTATCATTCTTCATCGGTTACGTAAGTGTTTTCCTGCATTGATTCCATTTTCTTCCCAAGTCAAACATGAAAGGTGTTCATAATTATTAATGTTATATTTGAACATTTCCCTTTAAGTTGATTGCAGAAACTCGCTAAGTGTCACTGACAGCGCAAAATGATTTTTAGGTAAAAAATGATCTTATGAACCTCATGGTTGAACAATTTCGGTGATAAAATCAAGTGGGCGTCGTCTCTTTAGCAGCCATAACCAAACTACTTTTTTTTGGATGACCTGTGTTTTGTCAGGGTGTACATCAATTTTGCTACCATAATGTTCCTAGAGGACAACTAAACACTTTTGGTAATGTTTGGCAATTTTGTTAAATACTGTATAAAGTTAATTATATATCTAGCCTAAAAACTGGGACTTATGAGTTGACCTCTGTGCGATCTATATTTTAGACATGCCTGGACTGATTACATTCAAACTGCAAACATACATCATACATATTATACATATGCACATCAATTTGTTCCATGATCTGATTTAAGATGGCTGAATGGCGGCCATTTTTGTGCTGACAAACATAAAAAAAATAGAGTTTTAGTGCCATATAAATGATATTCTTTGACTGATTATGTTCTAATTTTATATTCATTATACATTATGTCATAGATATACAGATGTATTTAAAATGGCCAACCGGTGGCCATTTTGTTTTTATTAATGCTTTTCCCTGAGCTGGGTTCTCCACGGTTTGAAAATTAACAGGGCACGCCAATGTGAAGTGGGCGTGGCACATTTGTAACGTGCATCATTGGCAAGGATGTTGAAAAATGGAAACCAAAAAATCTATTAATCTACATATTATTACATATGCATAATATATATTTATAATTACAAAATGAATAGGAATTTTGAAGAGCTATTAAGTAAACGTCAGCACATACAATCAGCTGATTTTAGCTGCACGATTCCTCAAGCGGCGACATCAGTTGTTTACAAGTAATGATTGTGTCCAGAAAAAGACGTAACACGTTTGTTAATTTATTTTCCCAAATAGATACATACATGCTTTATTTAATTTTTAGCAAAAATTTATATTTATGATTTATATTTATTTGGACGAAGCAAAATAAAATGTATGTCGCACAAACGTTCGTAATTGGTTCATTAAAAAACTTGCATGAATGGCACCAAAAACGAAGGTGATCAAACGAAATAAAATGTACACAATAGAAGATTTTCGATCTGCAGTTAACAGTTACTATCAAAAATAATAGAATTAGGTATAAAAAAACAAAGTACATACTTAAAAGAATAATTTTCATTCGAATCGAAAGTTTGATGTCTGCTTCTTTGAAAACAGCTATGACCCGGAAACGGTTCATTTTACTGTGTGCACCCTGATACTATGTAACGATGCTTTTGATTGGCCAAAGCCACGCAATGACCCGAAAAACAACCAATCGGAATATTTGTTCCAAAAGAACAAGTAAATTTATTTCCTCCACTTATGATGCGAGTTGAAAGCATGGCCTTTTTTTAACGGGGTTTTTAAATCGTGATTTAAAGAAAATTCAACTTTTAATAGTGACATTTAAATATAAACATTTACATGTTCAAGCAAGCATTCGTGTGGACTTCTTGGTGATCAGCAATGTCTGTGATGGTACGTCGGCTGCGCTGGTCGTTTGCAAGTGCATAGCTGCCTGGTTGCTGCCTTTGTTCCACATTCTGCTGCCATTCATGCATAAGCAATCAAGACTCTCACTAAATTTCATCTTTACATTTATTTGTTATAGTAATGGCACTGTGGAAGAAATTCCACAACCAATCCAGGCTGTGATGAAACCGGAAGTAGAAGACATTGTGGAAAACTTAGAAAATGTAACTCAAGCAGCTCCAACATCACCAATGACTCCATTGTCACCTGAAATTCAGCCATCACCTCCTTCACCACCACAGCAGCAGCAGCAGCAACAGCAACAGCCAGTAGAAGAACCACAGACAACCACTCCCATTCAGACAATGATTGAAAATCACACTGGATCACCAACCTCCACTAAAGATGAACTACAAGAACTAGGTACACCTAATATATACTTACCAAACACTGGTGACATTCTATTACTGTCAATTTTACTACAAAATTTTGTGGAACACTGTCCAAAATCTTCAACACTTTTTTTCTTGCATTGATGTTTTTAATCTCACTCCAATTGATAATGTACAAACATTGAAACTGGACATTGTGTCATAATAATTGAAGATATTGATAAATATACTGACAAGAGAAATGTTCTTGATTGCATAATGATTGTGTAGAAATTCTCAATGTATGAAATGAATTCCAGCTCCAATGTAAACATGTCAAAAGTGTGAAACACGGCATGACCAGACTGTGATTGTTTGCTACAAACTAAGCAATGCATTCGTGTTTGTTTTTATTTGAAACTACCGTAAAAACTCCCAAATTCCGACCGGTTTTAAATAATTAGTGTTGGAAATGTGACGTGTTTTTAGAGTCAAAATTAAGGTGCATTTTCGGACGGTTGAATTTTTCAGAATAGAAATGAGCAAATGAAAAAAATGGGGATGATGGACAGTGTGCTTCGTTAGTTTTTAAAAAAATGCAATGTCCGTCAATTGACGTAAACTTCCTCATGTTTCACGGTAAAAGCAAAGGTCGTGGCCGAGTTATAACTCAAAATCTAAACAAAGTCATCAATCAGTGAGTATTATGACAAGCAAAACAAAACATCAAGACGCGGAGAAGAGGTCAGCACAAAACTAATAGGTCAAAAGACAAAGCTGTCTCGCACTACCTAGGAAAACTTGCGAATGTTCGAAGTACAGGTACCCATTGGACAAAAGATACATGGAAGTTTAGCAAACTATCTCCCCGACCCAGTGCAATGTATCCGGTTAGAATCAAAGCTCACGTGTCCCTTATTTGAGGGACCAAATTCTGCCGTAAATTCGCCCTTGGATTAAAAAATAAAATGGGATTTAAGAAAATAAAATGGGACTTTTAAGGTGTATTTTGGCGTCATTTTTCAGACATTTCAATCAATCCTGCCGGCTAAAATAGAGTAAGTTTTACCGTAGTCATTGACGTCTGTCTATTCAAGAGTACACGTGTATGATTTTTATCGTGACTAGCGTGAGCGGGTAAGCTTTCTTTCGAGAATGAGCTGTTATCACTGTGAACAATGTTAAATTATTCTTCAGATGACCAGTTTATTTTTTAAAAACAACTAATTTTTTTATTTAAAAAAAATCATGCCGTTTTCGCATCAAAATCCAAGCCAAAATATCGTACTACAACATCAATCTCTTCCGCATTGCGTTCAATAACATTAACATATTTAAATAAGCTATGGTAATTTGAATACGTTGGCATCATCCAGCTTTTTGATTGGTTAATTAGCGATTTGACCTATTTGACCTAAGAGAACATGGCGGATATCCTACAGCATCAAACGTTTATACGAGACCGGAATCATTCGCTTACGATGAAACTAAGTTGACTTTTATTTGTTTTTCATAACCATTCAACAAATTTATTTTGTGTACATTATTATAATCACTACTGAGTACAGTAATAATCAACAATTCAGAAACGCAGCATGCCGAGGTTTTTGTGTTCGTTTTTATTTGAAACTTCGTTTATTTAGAATATATTTTCGTTACCAATAAAATAAAAATCTCTCAGTCAATCAGAAACCCGGATTCATGCCTTTGAGGAAGGTCCCGTTTGAACGCTCACATCGTTTTTTTTTTCGTTTGGGGGAAAACTAAAACTGGTCACAATTTTCGAATAAGAATGAGTCGGCAATTTTTAGCGGAGTCGAAAATTTGGAGGCAAATAAAACACCGAAACCCGGCAAATAAATAGGCGATCGAATTTTTAGAGGGGGTCGAAATTTTGGAGTTTTCACGGTAATAATTATTCCATTTCAACGAAACTTAGTACAAAGATGCTCTAGGACAATTTACAAACCTAATTAGTTTGGGGTAAAAGTCTGTTCATATTAATTCCCTAATAAGCATAATAATTCATAATTTTTTGGTTCTAATCACATTTCAATTAAACTTGGAGACATAGATTTTCTGTTACATTGCGCAGACCTCATTAGTTTTACACTCAAATCTGGTCATATTAATTTTCTGATTTGCATAATTAGTTTTCAGCTAAGTAATTTCGAATTATATTTAATGTGTCTCTAATACTCTCAGCACATGGGAGTTCTTTCTAAGCTTTCTTTGATTGAATTTTTACGGTACTACTGCCTTGGTTGGACATCAAAATCTGAAGATGTGTATTCTAGAGGAAATTCCAAAAAATGAATTTGTCCTTTTTTTTTAAATGAAGCTAGATTAATTTGTCATTAAAATATGTAAAAAGTTGAAGTAGCTAAATTGCATTGTCTAGAAAGTCATGGAAATTAACTAGTGACTCAAGGTAAGTCAGACCAGGCAGGACAGAACTCTGATTTACCTTAACCACATGCAATGCACTGCTTTGCTATGCCTTTATGGATTGGAATATTCTCTAAAGATACTTGCCTAACCTTGTTTAATTTTTTGTTTCTAGAAACCCCGAAAACTTTGTCATGGGCAGATCGTGCCAGGCAGAATTCTCCGATGATTGTCAGTGCTCCAAATGTTGTCAAACAATCTCCTTCACAGGTAATTATTAAGGTCGTTAATGTTTACACAACTGTAAAGAACAGATTCGTCGTTATTTCAGTTTTGTTTAATTTCACACAACAGTACATGCAATGCAACTTAAAAATATATTCATCACTGCAATATGTTTACATGGTAATGTTTTTATTTATTTAATTATTTTCATTAGCCTGGATCTCCCCCATCTAAAGAACAGAATAAAATCACTGAGTCGGGCTCTGGAAGAGCTGAACCCCTTCCCCAAAGGGCACCTCGACAAAGCGGTCGAGGCATGGGTCGTGGTACTCCTCCCAATATTGGTAGTGATGGGGCAATGAGTGACCAACCAATCCGATCTCGTCCTCGACATCCTGACAGCCACCAAGTTTTTGTTGGCAACTTGCCACATGATATTAACGAAGATGAATTAAAAAATCATTTTATGGGTATGTTTCAAGTCTCATTTCTTGTTGTCTTTTAATTTATTATAGTAAATTGTCTTGCTTGACATTGCAGTTAATCTTAGCTTTGTAAATATTTAATGGTTTTATTGAGTGAAAACTTCAGCTTTCTCAATGACTTCATACTATTGTATTAGCTATACAAAGGAGGTATACGATTTCACTCTATTGTTTTTTTACTTTTTCTTTTTTGATAGCTTATGGCAACGTGGTAGAAATGAGAATCAACACTAAAAGTGGTGGTGGAAAAATTCCCAATTTTGGTTTTATTGTCTTTGATGACCCGTCACCAGTTCAACGTATTCTTAGTGAAAAAGTGAGTACATTAATTAGTAGTCCGAAAACGGGGACTTATGTTTTGACCTCTGTGTCTGTGCGTCCGTCCGGACCTATATCTTAGAAATGCCTTGACCAATCACAATCAAACTTCACACATACTTCATACATGATATTATACATATGCACGTCAATTAGTTTCACGATCTGATTCAAGATGACCGAATGGCTGCCATTTTTGTGCTAAAAATCATCAAAATTGAGCATTTTTCGGCTGTTTACAGATGTATTTTGTTCAAAATTGGTATATACGTTACACATTATAGGACCTTGATGCACATCATTTTGTTTTTCAGATAAGATTCAAAATGTCTGATTGGCGGCCATTTTGTTTTAATGAATGTGGTTCTAGTGTCATAAATCAGACTTGCTTTGACTGATTATGTTCAAATTTTAAATATTCATTATAGAGCATGTCGTAGATACAGTACAATGCGTCTAAAAAATCACGAACGGACTAGCCCATTGTGCACCGCTTAAATGGTGCACTCGGCGCACCCGGTGCACACAATAGTCAATAGGCGCACCACACGCAACTTGCAATAAGTGCGCCGCATCAAGGCGCGTGAAAATGGTGTAATGAGAAACACAGAAAATATTTACGTTCGTTAAAAGGGTATGCAATATTAAAAATGTGTCAATACTAAAAAAAGTGATAGAATCTACTCTTGAGAAACAAAATTTCGTCCAATCTTTCGAGAAACCAATAAAGATCGATAATTCACAAGATATATTTTGTGCATATATAGTGGCATTGCCTTTCAGGAAAGTACTAGAACAGAGCGTAATCGAAATTGACATACATATTCAGTTCATTGTCTATGTATACGTACCCCATTTCTCTGCACTTGCCGTTGCATAATGAGCATGATTTCCCGCAGAAAGATGTTAGTACTCGTGCTCTTTTAATAAAACATCTGGTAATAAAACGGCATGGTGTGAAATATGAATCTGTTCGAACTGTAATGTCGAGTTCTGATTCGATCGGATATAGCGAGAGCGAAACAAGAAATGTGTATTGAAACACGTACCCAGGTGGATTTCAAATTCCTATTTTAAATAGGTTAAATGTGATTGAAAGTAAGAAAATGTGGCATTGCCCGGTTTTGGAATTTTACGCAAATTGCCGTCCCTTGAGTGTGCAAATGTAGGTCGTTGGATGACACCGCTGTGTGAACTTACAATAAAGTTTGTTTTGATACATTTGCGACGCACCCAGACTTCTAGCCACTGTCATTGGACCCACAACGCGTTTCCCTTTCAGTGTGACCGTACATGCGATTTCCAGTAGTTTTAATAACGGATGATTCATCAAACCAATGTAGTTGCTCTACATCATAGTTGGTAACAATATCTATGAAATCAAGAGTCCACTCTTAGATACGTTACGTCCTAGACTAGGCGGCAACACTGGTCAACTTCCAGTTTCTCCCCAGGAATTTAAACCACTGTGGCGTCCTAATTTGCATATTATTTGCATATCATTTACATAATAGGAATTGACCAAAGCACATTTACACCCACACAATAAACATATATTTTCAAAAACAATGTGGCAGATATTTATTTGCTTTACACAGTGTTATAAACACTTTTATTTTGGGCACTTTTGTAATATTAATGAGCTCCGTTACAGTCAGTGCAAATATTTTTTTTTGGAGTCAGAAAATTACGTTTTTTACAACTTAGAAGAGTTTGAATTTTAAAATGAAACATTCTCGAAATGCAAATGCTGCAGACTAAAAAGAAACAAATAAATTGTAAAAGGTTAAATGAAACTCATCTGAAACATTCCAGCCAGGATTATGTTCAAGACTTTCATGATCTTATTTACTACAAAATTCTCCTACAGAAAAACCGACGGATTGCTGGTTATTATTCCGACCATCAGCTTTTACATTTACAGTAAATGAACGAACAAATAACACTTCCAAACAATCATCAAAGTTACGGCGTGACATAACTTACTTCGCGATGTTATACACCGTTTATACCAATAATTCCTCATACTCAGTCATGCCATGAAAAAATGTTACTTATTTTTTATTTGAAATAGACGTAAATTTGAGTGATTATTTTTGATTACTCGATCGCTTAGGTGAAAAACAAAGACCGCCATGATAATTGTGACGTATTAATTATTCCCGCAACCTGTATGAGTTTGAAAGCATGGCCGTTTTACCTATGATTTTAACCTATGGTGACATTCGTGATAACATATCCATTTGCGTGTTTTAGCAAGCCTTGATGTGGCCTTTTTGGTAATCACCAATGTGTGTGATGTACGTAGGCCGCCGCCGTTGGACATTTATCGATCATGCAAGTGGCTGCCTTCAGTTTGTTCCTGCTCGACGGTAACATTGCTACTGCTACAGGTCGCGGCATAAACCTAGTTGACTCCTGTGTGCGAAGCACAAAAGGGAGTCTTTGCAGTTACCCGGTCTGTATGTATGTCACTTTTTTTGTTTGATCGTTATCTCAAAAACCACTAATCAGATTTTGGTGAAACTTGGTACATAGATGCTCTGGGATAATGCGCAGAGTTGATTTGGTTTTGGTAAAAATCTATGAATATTAATTACCTAATTTGCATAATAATTAACTGATTTTAAGCTGTTCTATGACTGTTCCATTGATTTTTGAAGAACCACTCATTGGATTTCAATGAAACTTGGCACATGGATGCTCTGAACTAATGCGCAGATTTGATTAGTTTTGGGTAAAAATCTGTTAATATTATTATTTACCTAATTTACATAATGATTAATCCATTTTCGGCTTTTCCACTGATATCTCAAGTACTAATCATCACATTTCAATAAAACTTGGTACATAGATGTCATATGACACTGCACAGACCTGATAGTTTTTAGGGTAATATCAGTACATATTAATTACCTAATTTGCATAATTAATTATTTTTCAGCTTTTGATATTTCGAGTAGTAATGATCACATTTCAATGAAACTTGGTACATAGTTACTTGAAGACTGCAGAGACCTAATTAGTTTTTGGGTAAATATTTGTGCATATTAATCACCTTATCACCTTATTAGCATAATTAGCATAATTAGTTAATTTTCAGCTTTTCACCTATCCATCCCATTTAAATGAGACTTGCGACATAGATTTTTTAGGACTATGCAGATACCTGATTAATTTTGGGATAAATAATTGTGCCTATTAATTACCTAAATTGCATAATTAGTTAACTTTTTGCTGTTCCATTGCTGTTGCACTTATGTCTAAAGAACCACTCATTGGATTTTAATGACACTTCAATGAACCTAGGACTATACACCATATTAGTTTTTGATAAATATTTATGCTCCTTAATCACCTGTTTATTACAGAGTATTGCATACTAACCCCTTTGGTTAATGAAATTTTAATTTCATAAACAAATGGGATAATTGCCAATTATCATATATACTGGTTAAATAAAATCGAAATAACAGTGGATAGCTCCCGTAGGGGGCGTCCTTCCCCTGTCATCTGATTTGCATACTTCCATTTTTAACCACGAGATTGATTCACGGTTGAAATTTGGGCTTGCCAAAATATCATTGTTTTTGCGGTGGAAATACATTGTTACCACCCATCAACACAGCCACCGAACTATTAGTGTGTCAGGAAGCTCTTGTGGACATCAAGAACTTCGTACTTAGTCACCTTGAGTAAAAAATTGTAGTTTTAGTAACGAAACTCAAAAGCCCGCCTTCAGTTTCAAGATGGCGGAAAATATGGATACCGGAGAGTTGAACACCGTTCATCCCAGCACTTCGGATTCAAACACTTTCGGACGAAAGTGTGAAGAGTGCCATATATCGATGCTCACTTACGATGATCACCGTATTTGCATTCCATGTGGCAGAAAATGTAATGGGCACATCAACTGCGGTGTTTGCTTCGCCTGGCCGATAGAAACTTGGAACTGGGATTCCCGCCTACGCAAGTCAACGGGAAAATCAGGAAAGAAGAAATCCAAAAAACGTCATTTGGAGGAGTCTTCGGTTTCATTGGTACCTACCAACGCTGAGGACGAACTATTGGCAGACGAACCCAACCAAAAACGTCCAAAGGAGACTGACAATGAGCAAAGTGTTATAGCTCATTTACAGAACAAGGTGGATCTACTGACCAGAAAAATTAAAGTTTTGGAAAACCCAGTAGACGAAGAGGTACCACCAAAAGCATGGAGTGTCAGCGCTCTCCAGGCGGAAAAGAAAAAATCCTACACAACAGTGGTGCGAGAAAATGTTGAAGACGCACTGGCTGAGGCAGGCGTGATTTTTTCTACTGAAGATGCTACAAGCAACGCGGGGGAGGCCGGCTCGTCGAAAACCACAACAGCGAGTGGTACCGACAAGGAGGACCCAGAATTCAAAATCCGCTCCGATGCTATCACGAAAGGTGCGGTTATGGTCAAGAAAATCTTACCTCTACCGATTCCACCGATGGCGGACGCCCCACGTTTCTCGATCGGTTTGTCTACACTGCCGAAAAAGGACACTTTTGCGACTTCAGCAATGCTACCATGGTCTCCCCGACTGACACAGGGCGCTGCTATAACACAACGCGTGATCGGAGGAGGCAAATGGGATCGTGACGTTACCGAGAAAACCGCTACAGCCACCAAGGACGACTTTTTGGGGACTAACCGAGACGATTGGAGCAGACGCTACCAAAAAGTTATACCGCCCGCTGATGAGTGGAAAACACCGGTCGGTACCGACGCCAGCCTGCACGAACGACCTCTCGGCGTACAACCACCAGAACTGGAGCCATGTGTCCGGGAAATGGTCGCCGAAGGAAGTATAACGAAACATCCACTCGGCAAACCACAAGTTTACATCCCGTATTGCCTGTCCCAGTCAACGCTATGTAGATTGGAAAACAACGTTTGGGACACTTCTCTTGCATTAAGCCATAGAGAATTTTTCACTACTACTACACAAATTCAGTTAGCGAAATTCAAAACAGGCAACATCACCAAGGATGAACTGTTTAGCACATTAGAGCCGCTGTTGGTCGCGACTAACGTCGTCGACGCTGACATAATACAGAGTCATCTCCAGTTACGAGCGACTATTCAACACTCTCGCCGTGCAGCAGTTTGGTCCGCTATGCTAAAGACAGCCGCCAACGCTGAAATCAAGAACGAATTGGCGACGATCGATTTCAGAGGGACCAAATTATTCGACGGAAAACTCAGCGCTGTGAATTCTAAGTTGAATGAGAAAGCAGCGGCAAAAGTTAACAGTGTGATGATCGAAGGCGCCTTTAAAGCCAAGCAAGCCGCTAATAACAAACAGAGCATCGCGACCAAGGCGAAGCCAGTTAACCAAGCTACTACGGGTCAGCCCAAGGGAAACGCAAAGGCAAACCCGAATCAGGCAAAAGGAAAAAGTGAAAACCAGCAGCAACAGAATAAACAATTCTCGAAACAGACTGGTAACACTAAAAAGTCTTCCTGACTATACGTCAGCAAATATGGTAATGTATCAAAACAAGGTGCGATTAAACATGCCAAATATGACTCAAGTCTTAGAGTATTTTTGTCAAACAAATCAAACCACAGATCCCCTTACACATATACCACTTGCATTAAACGATTCGGTTCAGTGCCCAGGTCGGCGGGAACCAAGTCGTGCAAAACATCGTGCATTAAGCGATTTTGTTCAGTGCCCAGGATGGCGGGAACTCAATCGTGCACAA
The DNA here is from genome assembly GCF_978046115.1 of Saccoglossus kowalevskii. NCBI lineage: Eukaryota > Metazoa > Hemichordata > Enteropneusta > Harrimaniidae > Saccoglossus > Saccoglossus kowalevskii. The sequence continues at coordinate 2,605,634 of NC_140659.1, forward strand.
CAAAAACACGGTCGGCCGCACCTCAGGTCGGTGGGCGATCGTATAAACAAACAACCGGCCGAATGCGTGGACCTAGGGAGAATGACGCATCGACCGGTGAAAAAACAGAAACCCGTAAGGCAGAGTCCCTACTCCCCTCCAGGTTGGAAAAAAAGGGGGGGAAGGACGTTAAACGGGGATATAACGCCGCATTCACTCCAGGGGGAAATAGAGAAATCGGCGATGTCAATGTATACCGCCACAAGCGACCGAGGGTTGGTGAGTCCCTCGACGCCGGTGGCACTGCGTCTGCAGAAATGTATTCCCCGGTGGAAAGAAAGGATAAACGATCCGTATGTGATATCGATAATAACACATGGGTATCGAGTACCGTTGATAAAAGAACCGAAATGCAAAAAAAGAACATGTATTTCGGGGCAACCGGGCTCTACTCAGTCAACAATACTGAAAGAAAGCGTGGAAATACTACTCGAAAAAAAGGTAATTCAGCGGGTACAAAACCCGAAAAATTCTTTCATCTCGAGGTTATTTCCCGTCAAGAAATCCAACGGTGGGTACAGGCTGGTGCTGGATTTAAAGAAGTTGAACAAATTTGTGAAGAAAGAAACGTTCAAAATGTTAACTCCGGCACTGGTGAGAGCGTCAATTCAAAAAGGGGACTGGATGACGTCCCTCGACTTGACCGACGCTTACCTGCACATACCAATACACACAGAAAGCAGGCGCTTGTTACGATTCGTGGTGAACGGTGTAACGTATCAGTACACCGTCCTACCTTTCGGCCTGACGTCAGCCCCACTTCTGTTTACAAAAGTTCTACGCACAGTGGTGGCGTTACTGCACAAGAACGCAGCAGACGTCAACCCCTACTTAAACGACTGGCTGATAAAAAGTCAAAATCGGAACCTGATTTGTCAATCAACCGAGCGGACTGTCAGTCTACTGCTAAAGCTAGGTTTTCTGATAAATATGGAAAAATCAGAATTAATACCGACGCAGAAAATAGTCTTTCTGGGCATGGAACTGGATGCGGAGAAAGGCATGATCTGACCAGCCCAGCACAGAATCGACAATGTACAAAAAATGATACAATCATTTCTAAAACAAAAACAAGCCACACTACGCCAGGTAATGCGACTAGTGGGGATGTTAACTTCGATGAGGGGCTTAGTACTGAGAGCGGCGCTACAGTCCAGACCGATCCAACGCCTAGTGTTAGACGCACAGTTAAAAATGCGACTATCAAAGGACGGGATAAAATACGAAAAACCGGTACTGTTCACACCGGCCTTTCTGGAATCACTTCCGTGGTGGGGCAACCTCAAGAACCTCACGGCGGGGATTCCCATGGACAAGGCGAAACCGACCGTAACGTTGGTGACGGACGCATCCATGACGGGCTGGGGAGGGCACTGCATGGACGGGATTGCACACGGTCAGTGGAACGAAAAACAAAGGAAATTTCACATAAACCGACTGGAAATGCTAGCGGTGCAGTTCTCCCTGCAATCCTTCAAAAAAGCGGTAAAAAACCGGGCCGTGTTAATAAGATCCGACAATCAGACTGTAGTAGCTTACCTCAACAAGGAAGGGGGAACGAAATCACAGTCGTTAAACGACCATGCTGTAGCAGTGCTAAAGTGGTGTGCACAAAACAAAGTCGAGCTGATGTGCAAACATATACCGGGAGTCCAAAACGGTGTAGCGGACTCGCTATCCCGGGGGAAACCCTACGACGACACAGAATGGGAGCTGTCACAGACGGCAGTAAACCTAGTGTTCGACATGTGGGGGGAACCCCAGGTAGATCTGTTTGCAACACCGGAAAACAAAAAACGTCCCGTTTTTGTGACGCGTTATCCGGACAAACAGTCACTGACGTGGGACGCACTTCAGATGGAGTGGGGCGGAATGTTCAGTTACGCATTCCCACCATTTCCATTGATCCACCGAACGTTACAAAAACTGGAACAATCGGAGAACTCGCACATGATTCTAGTGGCACCGAACTGGCCGCCTCAGACTTCGTTTCCGTTACTGCTGTCTCTGCTAACGGACCGTCCGAGAAGCCTGCCACAAGAAATCACGTTGACACAACCCGGCGGTTATACACCAACCAACCCGGAGCTGTACCAACTTCACGTGTGGAAACTATCCAGCAATTTAGAATTGCGCAAGGGTTTTCAAGCCAAGTGTCGCAAACAACGACGGCCGGGCTTAGGGAGTCCTCAAATGGATTGTATCAATACCACTGGGAAAAATTTCGTAATTGGTGTCTTGCAGGGGATATACATCCACTCTATCCCTCTTTGCCCCTAGTAGCGGAGTTTTTTTCTTATTTGATCAACGAAAAAAAGTTGAAACCGGGGACAGTAGAAAACTATAAATCGGCGATCAACTCTGTACTCAAACTAAGCCTAGGCAAAAACATTTCGGATGACCCGACAATCTCCGATCTGTTCAAGGGCTTTATTACACAGGCGGGCCCCATTGAGAGGTACAAAGCACCTGCATGGAGCTTGTCAGTAGTCCTTGAAGCGCTACGACGATTCCCATACGAACCGAAGGAATTGGCGTCACTACAGGACTGGACGAAAAAGACTGTTTTTCTACTAGCACTCGCTTCAGGGAGGCGAGTTAGCGAAATACACGCTCTGTCATTTGAAGACAATTTTACGGTGTTTTATCCCGATAAAGCGATTTTAATGACATCAGTAAAATTCAGAGGAAAAAATCAGAAACTGCACGAGACGGCGACTCCGATCGTTATCCCGGCACTGAGCAATATTTCCAATGAAAAACAAGACAGAATTCTTTGTCCGGTACGTGCGCTAGCTTATTATAAAAAACGTACTTCCGGGGTCAGAAGGGGTCAAAGGTCGATGTTCGTTTGTTACCAAAAAGGTAAACAAAGCTCAGCGGCGTCGAAATTCACGTTAGCGAGATGGGTAAAAGAGACAGTTTACCACGCTTATAGTGATAAGTATTTGAGCACAGAGGCAGGCAAAGTCACTGCCAAGATGCATGACTTAAGAGGCATAGGTAATACACTGGCATTTGCTAGCGGAGCTTCTTTAGCCCAGGTGCTAGCAGCCGGGTCCTGGAAAACTAGCAACACTTTTCTCTTATTACCTGAAAGACCTAGCGGCCGAGTCACAGGGCCTACACTCGTTAGGCTACCTAGTGACAGGCCAAGTTGTAACGAAACAATAGGGCATGTAACTTCCCGCAACTGCAAGAATTATTCAGTTAGCGGGAGTTATACAGTTAGGGGGATGGAATTTTTTCAATTCCATAATCAGGTGGGGTAGTATTTATCTGCCAAGAGATATTCTCTGGTAATCTGTCCCATTTGTTTATGAAATTAAAATTTCATTAACCAAAGGGGTTAGTATGCAATACTCTGTAATAAACTTTTAAAACTAGCGCCAAAGGCGCATATTAGTTTTTATGTTTATATAAGAGATTGCATACTTACCTTCCCACCCAAAACCACCCCAGATAAATAGCTACGAATCAATATCGTGGTCAAAAAGATCTGGAAGTATGCAAATCAGATGACAGGGGAAGGACGCCCCCTACGGGAGCTATCCACTGTTATTTCGATTTTATTTAACCAGTATTATATGATAATTGGCAATTATCCCATTTGTTTATGAAATTAAAATTTCATTAACCAAAGGTAAGTATGCAATCTCTTATATAAACATAAAAACTAATATGCGCCTTCGGCGCTAGTTTTAAAAAATTAACATATTAATTAATACTGATATCTCAAGTATTGATCATCACATTTGAATAAAACTTGGTACATAAATGCTCTAGGACAATAGACAGCCTTATTAGTCCCTGTTCGGACGCAGTCCGAAAACGGGGACTTATGTTTTGCCCTGTGTGCGTCCGTCCGTGCGTCCGTGATCACCTGTATCTCGAGCATGCATGGACCGATTAAGTTCAAACTTCACTCATACATCACACATTATATGGGACATATGCACATGCATTTTTTTCATGATCCGATTAACGATAGCCGAATAGCGGCCATTTTAAGGCCGAAAATGCATCAAAATCGCACATTTTCACCATTCCGGACCCGGATCTCAGTTATGCATGGACGGATTTTGTTCAAATTTGGTACATACATTAACCCTTTTCCGGTCAGGGGGGTTTCACGCTATCAGGTTAAGTCGTTGAAAAACGGTCATGATTCAATGCACTCCAGTAGCCAGCATCTGTGCATGCTATCCTGCCAGACATTTTTGCAAAAATAGGCCATAGTTAACAGACTGTATCGACCAGTTTTCACATTTTTTGCAATCTGTTTGCATACACACTTCATTACCACCATGGACAACAATTTTTCGTATAAAAAAAAATCACTGTTTTATTTCAATACACATTTTTTACTGTCGTTAAATAACGATGTTTTGCCCTTTGTACAGTCTCAATAAACACGTGTTAAACATTGAAATAAATATTGCTTAATTGAAAACACATTACAAGCAAGTACAAGGTCACTACATGAATGCAAGTTCGAAGTAAGAAGAAAAAAAAACGCGCGAGTATGGGGATATTTGGGACATGTATGGGGGAAAACGTGTTTGACGTACTCGACTCGTTAGCGTACATTTCAAATTGCAATGTATATTCAACGACTTGAACTACATGTGTAACATATTACAACGTACTTTCCGTGACTTAACTGATGTTATATTCAAGCTCTAACGTATATTAACCGACTTGACCGTATGAGTAAGTCCACACTTACAACGTATATTTAACGAGCAAACTGAGACTGAAACGAACGAGAACGTAACTGCAACGACTTGATCGGGGTTACCTTCACACGGCAACGTATATTCACCGACATGACCACATTAACCAACTAAATATTTCAACGTATATTTAACGACTTGAAATAAAACGAACTAGCGAACGTAACTGCAGGGACTTGGCGTGTATATATACTCATGCAGAAACGTATTTCCACCGACTAGACCCGATGAACTATCCTGACATTAAAACGTATAAATACCGACTGAGCATGAAACTAAATTAACGATAACGTATTTTCACCAACTCAAACTATTGTACAGTTCGTGACGCTGTAATAAGTCCCAAATTTATTTGTTGTACGCCTTTCTTAGTCGTCCACCCCGGCGAGCTGCTCCCATGCGTCTGCCTGATGTCGAGGGCTGCTCTTCTGTACTTCGTGTTTGTGTTCCCACGGTGCGTTTTCCCCTCAGTGCCAAGTTGTGATGAAAAGCAGCAAAACATTCGCCCGCGTGAAGGTGAACTTTACAAATTGGGCATCCTTTTGATGTTTCTGATAATCTGCCACTCGCAGTTTTTCTCCCGTCCTTGCTGCACTGCTTACACGATTTTTGACGCCCGGATAGTCTGCATATTTCGTGCGAATCCATGTTTTCACTACGAATAAATGACGTGTTACTTGGAAGAGAGCCAACTTCTCTTATGGATTTTTGAATTCTACTCGAGTGTCCACCAATCAGTTGTTTACCTGTGCGGATATTGAAGAATTTGTGCGTTACTTTAGTCGTGCGATTCAATGCCTTGAAACATTCATAAGCATTGACCAATGCAACATCTATGAGGTAACAGGCCATGTAGATCCACCAACGATTGTTTTTTCTGCCCGTGTGATAGTATTTTCGCCTTTGGTTAGAACGATCCACGCCACCCATGTGATGTCTGTAACATTGTAACGATACAGGCATGTGTCTCTCGTCATCTACTGCTTCTGCCGACGTAGCCAGTGGGGGATAGACTGTATTTAAAATCAATATTTGCGCGCTGTCATCCTGGTATGCAGTAATATTGATAGTGTCGTCCGGTCTAGTTGCTGCTTTCATTTCACCAATTTTCAATTTCAGCTTCTTGCTTTTCCCTTCAGGAATTAATTGCGGCGGCATGGTTTTCCGATTTCGTCTGCTAAAACTACCGACCATGTACACTTTCTTGTCTTGTAATTCAAGGGCTGTGTTAACTGACGTAAAAAGCGAATCACAGAAAATAATATGGTTTTTTTCTGTGAAGGGCTGTAGCAACCGGTGTGTTGTCTTCTTGATTGTCCCAGTTTCTTTCTTTCTCCCCTCAATTGTAGTTTTATATTTCACCCCCAAATATGGTTCAAAGTTTGCAATGTAAGACGTTGTCGAGTCGCACACCTGCCATATTTTGAAGCCATCACGGTCGGGTTTGTGGGGCAATCTCTGCTTAAACTTGGACCGTCCCTTGAATCTAATCATACCTTCATCAATCGAAATTTCCTGTCCCATCTGGTAGTATCGCCGACAATTTTCGAGTACGGGTTTCAGCCACGGGTTGATTTTATACAACGGGTCGGCCTCTGATCGTTGACGGCGACGATCAATGTCAGGATCCCGCCGTGGGTCATTTACTGGATCAGCTAAATGAAAATAACGCATTAGCATTTGAAATCTGGCCCGAGTCTTTACTGATGCAATTCCCATGTTCTGCTGAAAGGGGTCACTCGACCAATAATCGTTGATTGCTGATTTGTGATCAACACCCATACATATCATCACACCAAAGAATGCTTGCATTTCAATGAAATTTGTATTACGCCAGCGAGCATTTAATTTTTTTGCAATGCATTTTTGATGATATTTGGCGTATTTATTAGTCTCGGTAGAAGCCAGTTCTATCAGTTCTGGTGGGATAAATTTGTAGAAATATTCCACCTCACGAGCATATGAAGGCAGTTCGAAAGTTGGTCCAGGTTCGGGTTCAAAAACTGGAATAGTAAATATATCGCAGTCTTCCTCCGTGGCCATTCTCCATTCACCAGTGCCGGAGGCAACATAATCGAATGTAGCACCAATTTCAATGTCGCTATCGAGTACAGGTGGGTAACGTTGCTATAAAAAATCGTCATTCTCAGCACGATCTTCATCGATTTCTGAATCTGTATCGTCGTCAGTTGCAACTATGAAATCATCTGGTATTTTGTGTCGTAGCTCACCCGTTTTTTCGTCCAATACAAGTTCATCATCACGCGTGTCCATTGGCGATGCGTGTGCATACACAACACGTTTTTTAATAGTTTGTTTTTCGGGGAAACTCGCAAGTGTTAATTGTTCTGTACCACATACATTTTCTTGTACCATTTCTTTGGTGACATCGACGTTTTGTTGCGTACTCGCTGGGTCGATATGTTCAGGCCCCTGCTTTTCTGCGTTGGCAGTTGTGGTGGATGTCGACGGTTCCGAATCGCAAACATTGTCTTGCAAAAATTGTATCACATCTTCGACGGCACGTTGTATTTCAGCGTGACCAACTTCCGTTTCTTCGGCATCTGCTTTGTCGGCAGCTGGCGATTCAACCACTTTACGGTTCGTCTTCGATTTATGTTTGCCTCCTGGTTTGCCCCTGCAGTCCTTCAAACGGTTTTCTTCTGTAATCGCATGTTCATTGACAGAGGAGACAGTCTCCGACTTGCGTTTGTTCTTATTCTTTTTACGCCTTTTCTTGAGTGGACTATTATCACTGGTGTCCGTGGTACGCTCGGCTGGTAACTCACCGACGTCAAATGTTTCCTTTGCTTTGGATTTCTTTCTTTTTCCACGCTTTGCTGGTGAAAAATCTGTCGTGTCAATGTCAAACTTATCACTCCCCGTGCCACTGCACGATTGACGCGTTTTCTTCAGTTTCCTTCTTGCCTTCATAAAACACTTTCTATCTGTATAGGACGGCATATTAACGTATGTGTCGGAAAGGAGGCACACAGCGAGTCTGGGCTTTATCTCACTTTCTTCGGCCATATTTATACTGAACGACCAGATGTCCACAATTTGAATATTTATTTATTGAATATTTATTGTTATGTAAATAAATATGTTATTTTTTCGAACACAGATTGGTTACAATTTGCATACACATAAAATTGCATATGCTAGCTCAGACGGTGAAATCACGTGGACTTTAATATTTCCCACCAGCTGTCCCGGTCATTTTACGTTGGTGATTGCCGACATTCCAAGCTCAGCCATTGGAATCCGTTATGCTATTCATTCTAAGTGCCGGGACTATTTGCCAAGCTGGTCAAAATACGTTACTACCGTTATAACCGTGAATCGTGTCGTTCAAATACGGTTGTAATGCTGCAGTTTGCAATGTGGTCAAGGCGGTTTTTTTTACGTTGTCGCAAACGTCGCGTTGTGACGGTAAAATAGTGAAATGAGCAGACAAGAGTATAGAATTACATTCTTTATTACTTGGTTAATTTATTTGACTTGGCGTAATCGAAAACAAATTCTCTCCCTCCATAATTTCGCAAGTGTAAAATATCAGGTTCCGTACAACTTATTATAAACGCTTGACCGTCTGAGCAACCTAAATAACGGGCCGTTTTTCAACGACTTAACCAGTTAGCTAGCTGGAGTGGGAAATTCTAGCATACCCATATTGACGGCGGTTTTTCACCGACTTGACCGGAAAAGGGTTAAACATAATAGGACCTTGATGCACGTCATTTTTTTTTTGGGATCGGGTTCGAAATGGCCGACTGGCGGCCATTTTGTTTTAAAGAGTTCAGTTCTCGATCCGTATCTGAGACATGCTTGGATTGATCGAGTTCAAACTTCACACACACAAGGTACATCATGTCACAAATATGTATGTGCATTTGTTTCATGATCTCATTAACGATAGCCAAATGGCGGCCGCTTTAATGCCGAAAATGCATTGAAATCGCACATTTTCACCATTCCGGACCCATATCTCAGTTATGCATGGATGGATTTTGTTCAAATTTGGTACATACATTAAACATAATAGGACCTTGATGCACGTCTTTTTTTGTTCCGGATCAAGTTCGAAATGGTTTACTGGCGGCCATTTTGTTAAAGAATTCAGTTCTGGATCCGTATCCAAGACATGTCTGGATTGAACAAGTTCAAACTTCACACACACATGGTAGATCATGTCACAAATAGATATGTGCATTTGTTTCATGATCTGCTTAACAATAGCGAAATGATGGCCATTTTAAGGCCGAAAATGCATCAAAATCACGTATTTTCACAATTCCAGAACCGGATCTCAGTCATGCATGGATGGATTTTGTTCAGATTTAGCACAATGTGTTGTACATATGCAGGTGCATTTCGGTCATGATCTGCTTTGAATGTATATGTCACTCAAATATGAACGGAACGGGGACGTGTCATTGACAATGACTTGTTAATTTTGGGTTAAAATCTGTTCATATTAGTTACCTAATTTGCATATTTTTTGGTTCTAATCACATTTCAATGAAACTTGGTACATTGTGCAGACCTTGTTAGTTTTACACTTAAATCTGTTCATATTAGTTACCTAATTTGCATAATTAGTTTTCTGCATTTCCATCAACATCTCAAGTTATTTTGAATTAATTTTGAATGTGTCTCCAATACTCTCAGCAGACGGGAGTTCTTTCTAAGCTTACGGAGTGAAAATCGCAGAGAAGTTGTGCGTAATCCAGACGATATGAATCGTCAGGCGTTTTGGGGCGCATACCCCCCCTCCCCCCCCCGATCCGCCACTGCTTTGAACAACTGTAATCTCTGCAATCAATCAGACTGTAGAAAAATACAATAGCAAAACTTTTACATTATTAAATACCCAATTTTGAATGTGAAAACAGGACAAACAAAGGCCATTAACCGATTTTCGCTAGTGACGTCAAAATATTGAGTGGGTTTGAACAAACGCAAAAACATGTTTAGTTGACGATGGCCTTTTTTTGATAAACTATGGGTACCAAAGGGAAATCAAAGTTTCAAAATCACTCTATTTTTGCAGCAGACGTTCGGCCCACGACGCTCACACATAACGCAATATTTCATATGAGTACCGAAAATTGAAAATTGCCTGAACTGAAACAACGAAAAGGCAGGCGCGAGTAAAATGGGGGTAACGTTAATAAAAACAGTCACCTGAAATATGAATCGCCATAGTGAAAGTAATCCAACGATTGCATAATATAACACTTTTGTGTTTTTCTCGCCTTCCTGTTGTCCATACAAATTATCGTGATACGTTCGTTTATTGCACTGCACGTTCATTCGTTTGTTTATCGCACAACACATTGACTGCTGTTAAATAACTTTATTTCCGCTTTGAATTCTTTTCGCTGAAGGGCTGATTCAGTGAAAATACAACCCAGTGAATATACTTTTTAGCTCCGCTGTCGACTTTGTCGAGCGGAGCTTATCATATGAGTGATTGTCCGTCGTCGTCGTCGTCAGTGTCAATGTTTTACTTTTTCGACTTCTTCTTGAAAACTACATGCCTGAATGTTTTGATACTTGGTGTATATGTACCTTGGGTAGACCTCTCTTAGGTTTGTTCATTTCATGATGATATCTTCAATTCTCTAATTTTGGTGAATATTTTTGTCATTTTTGGTAAAAAGTGATATTTTCGACTTCTTGTTAAAAACCGCAAGTGCAATTGCTTTGATATTACATATATAGGTACTACATGTGGACTGCTGTCAGATTTGTTCATTTTGTGATGATATCTTAAATTCTCTAATTTTGGTAAATATTTTTGTCATTTTTGGTAAAAAGTGATATTTTCGACTTCTTGTTAAAAACCAATAGTTCAATTGCTTTGATATTACATATATAGATACTACATGTAGACCTTTCTCAGATTTGTTCATTTTGTGATGATATCTTCAATTCTCTAATTTTGGTGAATATTTTTGTCATTTTTGGTAAAAAGTGATATTTTCGACTTCTTGTTAAAAACTGTAAGTCCGATTGCTTTGATACTATACATATTGTTCATTTTCTAAAGATGTCTTCAGTTCTTTAATTGAAATGTGCATTGCTAACAGCGGAGCTATCTCAGCCTATAGGCTGCTTGTTTAATTATTGTACGACGTACGCAAATGTGTTAATCTAGTTTTTTGAGGAATTGATCATAAGAAAGGGCGGATGCGAGTCTTTCTTGGTTTTGGGGCAGCATATCGTTAACGTCATACGGTTACTTTTAGAGCGGCGCCCTTCACTGTATATTAACAAGGTCAGCTTCAACTTTACATGTATAGGGTTTTTAAAACATTTTATATAGGCAAGTCCATTTCATAAAATTTGTTGAGAAATTGATTATAAGAGAGTGGATGCAAGTCTTTCCTGGTTTAGAGAGCATATCGTTAACGTGCGCCCCTTCACTGAATATTAACAAGGTCACACACGAAACGAAACAAAACAGATGATATTGCTGCACTCAACAGAAATGTTGTTTTATTTTAATATAATTGGATCAAATGTGTAATGACTTACCTTAAATATAAAATATAAAAACTAAACCTCTCAAAATCCCCAACTTCCTGCAGCATTCATGCCATGATCGCTTGTAATAAAGTTAAACATCAGGGTATTGTCGGTTCCCCCCTGTCCATGGTTACTAGAATAACCTAGAAACCGTGTCCTGTCTATATGTGTGGCACAACTTAGAAAAGTCTGGGGTTCCCGTGTTTTTTTTATTATTAATTTGTAGATTTTATGTCGAAAACATGCCGAACTTGGAAGCACCAATGGCTCGGCAACATAATATATATTCCGAAATGCCTGTGAAAATATCAGCCAATTCCCGGCGAAATCGGCAAACAAATGACCACCGTACAAAACTCCCTCAACTCTCATGTCCCAAATATGAAATGAGACAAGACATGTAATCACTTGGCAATCAGTGCCTACTTATTATAAAACCTGTTTTGAGACTTTAACCAATCGTTCGGGAGTGAAGAGACTGTTATACGGCGGTATTTTTGTCGCTTGGAATCAGTTGATATTTTCACATTCCTATTTTTTTCTTTAATCTTGATAACCATGTTTATTTTCATGTTACAACCGACTGTGGCATAACAATCACTGCAACTGACTGAGCATGTGACTGTTTCTAAGCAATGACCTACTTTGACGTAGACTGATAAAATGCTGCCTGCACTGAATGCGCATTTACAGTATAAAAACAGAATACATTTTTACACGTAATACAAGCAAATGTTATACACTTTCGTATTCAAATAAATCCATTAAAAAATTATTGTTCATGATTTGATTTATATGATCTATATTTAGAGTAAAAACAAATTTGTACGAGGAAAAAATATATATTGCGCGCAGGATTCGAACGCGGTATCAAATAAATTAGCATTATGCAAAGTCAAAGTTTTACCGCTGCGCCACGCAGTAACTTACGTCATTGGTATGTAATTAGTTGGCATCGAGGTCTGAGCGACGAAGGTAAAACAAACAAAAAAATTATTTCCCAACGAAAGTTGTTGGATTGGTCATGATTGTTAACAGCGTTTTGGGAAAACATGAAACTGTGTAGCAAACGATCGTGTTATCAGGTCAGTTATCGGCGGCAGCCGTGGCGTGATCAATTTGAGTTGACCTGTCACCGCGTTGACGAGCTGCTGCAAACCGGATCAGATTTTAACCACGTTTGTAAAATGTTTCTTCTACCGATTTTAAAATATACTGACAACTAATAATTTAGTTCCTTTAACCTGTACACTACATAGTATAGTAGAAACAAAACATAATTAAAAGTGGTCGAATCAACAGGCGTGCGTGCGTGTGATTATCTTTGTACATTTTTCTAGTTCTTTACCGTGTTTTACGCACGCACAATAAGATACAAAGTACATTGTATGGCCAATCGAATTGCTGCTGTGCAAAACACGGCTGGTAGCAAGCTTTGTTTCAACAAACCACAATCCCCCCAAAACCTACGATCCGTGGAATAAATAACGTATTCTCTAAATAATAAATAACCAACAGAAGAAATTCACCAGAAACATACAGATGTAAATTAATTCTCCTGCAGAGTTTTTTTTTTTAAATTGCTGTTGATTTATTTACAAACTGTCTTGACTTGACTAGAAACAAAGCGAAATATACACTATCTGTACGTGTTTGAATTTACAGTTACGGTCGCGTACTGTACACGCTCTTCTGGAGAACGTATACGTCACGTAATTTTTCCCAAGCACTTTAATTTTAAGGTCCACGCATTTCCCAAAAGCAGCATTACTTCACAAAGTGTAAATAGTGAAAGAAACAAACTTCCTTTAGAAAAGCAGCACGCCGACCTGCCAGCATTATGGGCGCACTCTTTGGAATTGGCGAGCCTCTTTTAATCCGGCGCACCCACGCAAATTCAAGGCTAGTTTTTCACTGCGCCTCCCTGCTCGCCGGGATCGCCCACGGTGCATCCTCGTCTCGCCGCTCGTGGTTTTTGAGGCGCATCGCACTGTATTCAGATATATTGGTTTGACGCTTCTATTAAAAATGGCCGAACAGTGACCATTTTTGTGCTAAAAATCATCAAAATCTAGCATTTCCCGGCTGTTTACAGATGGATTTTGTTCAAACCTTGTATATACGTTGGACATTATATGACCTTGATGCACATCATTTTGTTTTACGATCTGATTCAAGATGGCCGAATGGCGACCATTTTTGTGCTAAAAAATGGCGGACTTTGTTTTAATGAATGGGTTTCCAGACCCATATGTCTGACTTGTTTTGACTGATTATGTTCAGCTTTTTAATATTCATTACACATCATGTCATAGATATACGGATATATTGGTTTGACTGAACTTTTTAAAGTGGTCAAATGGTGGCTAATTTTTGTGCTAAAAAAATCCTCAAATATCAAGTATTTCTTGCATTTATGGATGGATTTTGTTCAAACTTATAACACACATTAGACATTACAGGTTCCTGATGCACGTCATTTTATTTTTCAGATTGAATTCAAAATGGCTGACTGGTGGCCATTTTGTTTTAATGATTGGGCTTCTAGAGCCATATCTCTTAAATGCTTTGACTGATTATATTCAAATTTTATATATTCGTTATACATCATGTTATATATATATATACATGTATTCAAAATGGCTGATTTTGAATGCTGTTCCAGAGCAATATCTCAATATGGACAAGTACTTGTTTGACGATCAGATACAAATATCAATCATTTTAATGTTAAAAAAAATCATATTCCTGACATGGTTATATTCCAGCTATATTACTATGAACAAAACATCTTAAAATCTTAAATTTGATAACGGTGACTGTGCCATGCATGGCTTATTTTTACATGCATTTATTTTATTCTTTACTAAAATGTATCAACTACTCGGTGGAAGTTTTGGCAGAGTTGCCCAGTGTGTATGCATGTCTGTTCCACTGTTATCATAGGATTTTAATGATACTTGGTACATAGATTGAGATTTAAACATGACAACTTGCAAAAGCTGCATATTGTCTTAATCAAGTTTATATAATGCTTATTTTTTGCACACAGTTCTTTCTAAACTTTCTCTGATTAGATCCTGTGTGTACACTCTAAAAGTTAGTGAAATATCAAACTTGAGTTTTCAATTTAAACAGACAAGGTGTTCATTTGTGTAATGAAAGTTTTCAATTCACCTGGGTTAGTTTAGTTTAGCTTAGCTTGGAGTCAGATGGCTGGTCTTGAACCTAGAATTCTGTGTTTAACCCTAAGATGAGACTGGTGTAAACAAGGTCTGGGGGTTTAAAACAATATCTGACAGTGGTTTGTTATTTAGGTTTGTCAGCATGTTACTTGTTTTAATGGTCTTTAGACTTAGTTTTATAGGCCTTGTTAGTCCCTGTTCGGACGTAATCCGAAAACGGGGACTTATATTTTGCCCTGTGTGTGTCCGTCCGTGATCACCTGTATCTCGAACATGCATGGACCGATTTAGTTCAAACTTTACTCATACATCACACATTATATGGAACATATGCACATGCATTTTTTTCATGATCCGATTAACGATAGCCAAATAGCGGCCATTTTAAGGCCGAAAATGCATCAAAATCTCACATTTTCACCATTCCAGACCCGGATCTCAGTTATGCATGGACGGATGTCGTTCAAATTAGGTACATACATTAAACATAATCGGACCTTGATGCACGTCATTTTTTTGGGGGGATCGGTTTTGAAATGGCCGACTAGCGGCCATTTTGTTTTAAAGAATTCAGTTCTGGATCCGTATCTGAGACAAGCCTGGATTTATCGAGTTCAAACTTCACACACACAAGGTACATCATGTCACAAATATGTATGTGCATTTGTTTCATGATCTCATTAACGATAGCCAAATGGCGGCCGCTTTAAGGCCGAAAATGCATTGAAATCGCACATTTTCACCATTCCGGAACGGGTCTCAGTTATGCATGGACGGATTTTGTTCAAATTTGGTACATACATTAAAAATAATAGGACCTTGATGCACGTCACTTTTTTTTGGGATCTAGTATGAAATGGCCGACTGGCGGCCATTTTGTTTTAAAGAATTCAGTTCTGGATCCGTATCCGAGACATGTCTGGATTGATCAAGTTCAAACTTCACACACACATGGTACATCATGTCACAAATAGATAAGTGTATTTGTTTCATGATCCGCTTAACAATAGCTGAATGATGGCCATTTTAAGGCCGAAAATGCATCAAAATCACGTATTTTTACAATTCCGGAACCGGATCTCAGTCATGCATGGATGGATTTTGTTCAGATTTAGTACAATCTGTTGTACATATGCAGGTGCATTTTAGATCAGACCACTGAAAGTGGTCTGAGATTTTGGTCATGATCTGCTTTGAATGTATATGTCACTCAAATATGAACGGAACGGGGACGTGTCATTGACAATGACTTGTTTCATTTTTGTGTTAAACCTTGTTGCATAAACTCTTGTATCTTGCAGCCAATAATGTTTAGGGGTGAACATCGCTTGAATGTTGAAGAGAAAAAGGCTCGTGGTCCACGTACAGATATTCGTGGTGGGAAGATTGACTCGCGCCCGATGGGTGGTCCTGGTCGTGGTCTTGGTGGACCACAGGGTGGTGGGAGGGGTGGTGGCAGGGGTGGTGGCATAGGGGGTGCTATGAACAAAGGCAGTGGAGGAGGTGGCAGTGGTGGTGGAGGAGGAGGAAACCGTTTCAACACTCGACGTTAATTAACATACAAGACAGTCTGTAATGTATA
Source organism: Saccoglossus kowalevskii (assembly GCF_978046115.1). Taxonomy (NCBI): domain Eukaryota; kingdom Metazoa; phylum Hemichordata; class Enteropneusta; family Harrimaniidae; genus Saccoglossus; species Saccoglossus kowalevskii. The sequence goes on from NC_140659.1 coordinate 2,621,710, forward strand.
TTTGGTGCTTTCAGATGGTGTGCAGTTTTGATTGGAAACATGTCACTTTTTATATATTATATACATATCTTTATTTTTGTTATATTCTCAATGTTTGATGTGAAAGCAAACTTTCTTGTGAGCAATTAGATAACAGTATTACTGTAAATGTGGTTTGGTAATTTTTGGGCAAATACACACAGAAAGCTTTTCTTAGCGTGTGACTTGGTGTCTTTGTAATTGTGATTAACATTGTAGATATGTCTAGGTTGTCTTTTCCGGACTTTATATCAAATTTAAACATTTTGTTGTTGAAAATGTAGCTTTTTTGTATACTTAAAAGTTGTGAAAAAAAATAATGAAAAAAAACTGTCCTTGTACAGAGATCCAGTGCAATTTTAGCTGCCATTTGAAGACAAATGAAAGACGAATAATATTAGCGTTTTATTTTTACTACAATGAAAGTTTGCTTTTATCAAGCATCCATTAGGGAGTGGGCGTGAAATAAAAAAAAACTTGGTACACTTTCCAATCAGAATTGCATCCGTGTTAGTTTGCAATGAACGAATTGCACTTGTAACAGGATGTGTCTGTTTCTTTTATTTACTTGGTTTTTTTTTCCTGAAAAAAAAATAAACCAAAAAGCCTCTTTAATGTATTAAGTTTCCTTCCTCTTGACTCGGTTGTAAATTTGTTGAAGCCTTATCATTTTGTATTGGCAGTTGTTTAGCAACAAACCAATCTTTGTATGTTATCAGACAAAACTTGTAGCTCTCAGGTAATTTGCCAAAAGAATATATACAATGTACTGCAATTACATTGTAGTAGTGTATTTCTTGTTGGCTGCCTTGACCTTGTTCGTAATAAGTACATTAATTTCAACTTTTTTTTTCTATGCGTAAACAACTTTATTGATGTAGTGCTGTGTGTACCCACAAAATTTAGATCGGATATCAAGGTCTAAACAGTAACAGTAATGGTGTTGATAGTAAAATATATTCCAGAACAAGGAGAAATGACAAACCCCCCCCCCCCCCAATTATGTAAAATTAGAAATTTTGTTTTTACCCAAATTATTCACCATTTTTGCCTAGTTCTGCAGAATGAAATGTCTATTGATGAATAATTTTGTTTTTAGTGTCCTAGTTTCAATGTGCCAAAGATTTTCTGTTCACACAGGTATGCCATTTAAAGTTGAAGTTTACCAGTTGATTTGCACTGTCTATAAACAATGTAATTTATTCTCATTTCGCAATGTTCTTGTAATTTAAGATGTTTTCTAATTGGCTACATTGATGATGTAGCACCTAACTGATTACCACATTGCATGTCTATCCTCAACAGACTTACCAAAAAAGCAATGGCGAGAAAAGGTCAGCAGGCATTGTGTTGAAATAAGATCTTGTTTGGTTTTCTATTTAATTATTGATTTTCCTATTTTTAAGATTTCTTTTACATTTCATTAAAAATAAATGTTAAGATATGAGAAAAATAAACAAGAGAAAATCTCAGTAAGATCTTATTTTTCTTAAGTTGGTATGGTAACTAGTTCTGGTTATGTCGGGAGATTTTTCAGTAAATGTTTAAGGAGTGACACCAACCAGGAAATGTTAAATTATTTTGTGGAACAAAACGTTTCAGTGAAAGTGATCAATGTAGAATAATGTCAAATTAACAATAGACTGAGTAAATACACGGATATGACTTGACTTTAACATGTTGATAACCCTAGTGTTCGTCAGGAACTCTACACAATTTACCTTAAGCACTATGGATCTTTTAAAAGGCCATACTCGGACTTGAACTAGGCGAGTGATTTTGTCATTTCTTTCTTTCTTTTTTTTGAATCTTGTAAAATATAGCAGTTTAGTTGACTTAATAGACCAGTTTCACTCGCCTTGTTTGCTCCCCCTAATTATTAAATGGTGTTGTCCATATCAGATCTTAATTCTGGCTACACAATTTTTTGAAAGAAAATAAAAATTCCTAGAAAATGCCTATATATTGTTGTGCTTTATTCAAAGTGGCATTTCCACTTTGTTCTGAAGAAAACCCTTGTTGGCCTTTTGCTACACTGGCAAAGTCGTATATAATTGGCAATTTAGCCCTTTTAACGCGATTGTGAAAACAAGCGTCACCGCAAAAGGAATCCTGAATGGACGCATCTGCAGACGACCCCCCGCGTTGGAGTGAAAACCGGAGCGGAATCGCTCGGGTGATTATGCTAAGTAAAAGTTGGTGACTAGTATTGACACCAAATCAGAGTAGCTGTATATGTAATTTCTTATCTATCGTTATGTTAATGTACATGACCTTGCTCTTCTGAGGTCCCAGCGATTTTGAAAGATTAGTTAAATGCATTGGATATTTAAATCTACTTGTTTTCAGTAAACATGAAAGTATTGCCTTTGCACTTAGAAAGTTAAAGTATTCATCTCTGCGATTGAATCAAATCGACCTTTAAGGTAGCAAGAAGGGAAATTGTCACTTTTTTCTTGATTATTCAAAAATTGATTAAACGGTTACTTTAGACCTTGATGCATCATCCCAGGTTTACAAAAGATCGAAATTGTGAAATAACGTTGCTTAAATTAGTGTTTTAAAGTGCTAGCAGAAAAGACTACAACTGCCGTTTCGTGGATATTTGCATAATGTTTATCTTTGGAAGGGTTTAAATGATCTTATCTGTATACTCTGTTGTTGACGATTCTGATATAACGGGTAATAAGCTTTCAGTCGCAAACAATGTGCGTTTATCTAACGTCCATTGTCAGCATTATTGTCAGTCGAGACTTCGTCGGAGCATGGAGTACAGTCCGGGCATACAGTACTCATTTCGCCCAACCTTCCGCTTGTACATCTATCGCTTAATTTCCGACCACGCGGTATTGTCCGACCGGATACCAACCGCATTTTAATTGCGTTTTTTTTCCGCTCGCTTATTGAAACACCGACCGCTCGCCCAAACACTGATCACTGGCACGCGAGTGGTCCAAATGGTGGTTTTGATAGTAAAGTGTGAACATTCTGAACGACACTTTAAATCTCATAGTTGTATGACACTTGTGTCGTGAAAGCAACTGGACCTCTTGTTACGTGTTTTGGGTGCTTGTTCTAGATGTAATATTTTATATTATTTTAATGAGACAGTTACGTGAAAAAAGCAAGGGTAAATCATTTTGACAGAGCCGAGAAACAAGGAAATGTTAATGATTAATTTCAAAAATAACGATACCAAATCCACGTCGGTCGGTCTGGTAAAATTTGACATTCAATTTTCAAAAATAAGTCACGATCATTGATTCAGAATGAGTCTATACCGTATACATACCGTAAAAGTGTTCCCACAAAAAATATTTTCGACTAAAAACGGCCACATGCCCTAAACAAATCGAATAGAGCTTGACATGTATGAATAATTTATTGGGCTTAAAAAAAACTTGTCAAATTTAGTTATAGCCATAAATATTTGGTGGCCAGTCGATGAACAATTCGAAACTCAGGATTCACACGGAAGTCCCCCAGGGCTTAAAATCATCGACCATACTCTGGTTTACTTTATTTCCCAACTTGCAGTGAAAACTGATTCGCCGTGGACTCTAATGTATCTCAGTCTAGTATTTTCTTTTTGAACCGAGGTCAAATTCCATCCGTTTGTCAAAATATACCGATGTTTTGAAGCCTGTCACAGCACAAAAACACTGTGAATCGACGCCGGAAATTGGATGGTACGACGACCCTTCAATTAGCGTCAAATATGCTTTGTTACAATATCACTGATTGGCTGAAACTCGCATGATCGAAGCACGACCTGGGTCACATATTGTTGAGAATTCTTTGAATTTGGTCTTCCTTCCATCAATTTGTTTTTTCAGCAGTTGAATTGTCGACTATTCGGCCATTGTTGCGAGCATCAAAAGGTTCTGAGACCACAAACCTAGTTTGAATATTTGGGCAAGAAAAGTGGCAATTAGGCAATTTTTCACTAGTTAGTCCCTGTAGATGCAGTCCTAAAGCGGGACCTCCATGTGTCTTTGTATCCGTATGTCAGGACCTATATCTTATCCTCGGGGGCGGACATCCGGGCATTTTCTACCGCCTGGCAACCCTTGCGATGAAAACAAATATCAAAAACTCGCAGAAAACGGTCCTTTGCGATGGTTGTTGAGAGTCCCCTGAACAGTGTAACAAGATTAGCCCTACATGTGTAACATATATGAATTTGGTTGTTTAGGATTACTTCAAAGTTGAGTTTGTGTTTTCTTGAATTTTCACCGGCTCCACCGGCGTTCCACAGCAGCGCGCACAACGCTCATAGAAATACGTGGTACAGTGATGCGCGTCTTAGCAACGTAGAACCTCCGCCCCCGAGGATACATTCCTGGACCAATAGCGTTCAAACTGCACACGTACATCACATCATACATAATATACATATGCATATCAATTTGTTTCGCGATCTGATTCAAGATTGTTAAACTTGGCACATCACGTGTCCTTGATGCATGTCATTTTGTTTTTTTCAGATTAGATTCAAAATGGCTGACTGGTTTGTATTGTAGCTTAGCTGAGCTTAGCGGGTCATCACCAGCTAGTTTCACTTTTTTAAGAATGCAGGCAAATTAGTATTAGTCTTTAATCTTTTTTCATAGTTTTTTTGTTCCAGATCTCAATAGTGTCCATTTTACCTGTTTGTGTATAAAATATAAATATACAAGCAACTTGACAGCTGAAATAGCTCAACTGTCCTGCAAGAACAGTGTGGTAGCCAAGTCAAGTAATGTTTATTTTGTTTTTTTCGATAAAATAAGATATGGGAGTGTATAATAAAACCAACATAGCATGTTAAACATTTTGTCGTAACCCAGCTTCATCATTTACACTTTCATGATATTTTATTTTATTGAAAAAAGGCCAAAAAATAAACAGACTGTATGCAAGTCTATATCTGTTGCTGTTCTCGGGGATTAGGAAGATAGAGATTAGCATTAGTTTATAGAGGATGAAGGCATTTAAATTACCCATGAGCACTTGGTGCAATATCTGGATGTGATGCCTGATATAAAATGACTAATGTTACACCAACCAATGTTTGGTTACTTGTTCCCAACAGTTGAACAAAAATGTCCAACACTTCATAAACGGGTATAGGATTATGCCAAAATACAAGGACTCTTGTGCTAATTAAAAATGGCCTAGTACCTCAACCAATAGCAATGCTCTACTGCAGGACTTTATTAGTCCTTTTCAGATGCAGTTTGAAAATGCACCATTTCTAACTTGGACATACTTGTGCTGATCACTTTCAAACTTGGACATACTTGTGCTGATCACTTTCTAACTTGGACATACTTGTGCTGATCACTTTCTAACTTGGACATACTTGTGCTGATCACTTTCTAACTTGGACATACTTGTGCTGATCACTTTCAAACTTGGACATACTTGTGCTGATCACTTTCTAACTTGGACATACTTGTGCTGATCACTTTCAAACTTGGACATACTTGTGCTGATCACTTTCTAACTTGGACATACTTGTGCTGATCACTTTCAAACTTGGACATACTTGTGCTGATCACTTTCTAACTTGGACATACTTGTGCTGATCACTTTCTAACTTGGACATACTTGTGCTGATCACTTTCTAACTTGGACATACTTGTGCTGATCACTTTCAAACTTGGACATACTTGTGCTGATCACTTTCTAACTTGGACATACTTGTGCTGATCACTTTCTAACTTGGACATACTTGTGCTGATCACTTTCTAACTTCACATGTAAAGCAATGGGTACATACATTGAACACAATTTTCCTTGATGCACACACAATTTTGTTTTTCAGATCGAATTTGAAATGGCCGACTGGTGGCCATTTTGTTTGAATAAATGTGGTTCTAAAGCAATACATACAAACTTTATAAATACACCATACTGCATAATCTGATTCAGGATGGCCAAATACCTAAAACTTGTGCACACGACAGGGTCATTGACCTATATGATTTTACAAGTTAGTGCATAGATATTCATGACTGTAGATCTTGCATATAGAGTACACCTACCACCATTGTAGAACAATGACTGCATTTTGAAAGTTCAATGCTTGCATACATCTGTACTCGCACATTTTATAATATTCAATTTGGAAATATGGGTATAGACCCCCTATCATATTAAGAATTTTGTGCAGAAAATTGGCAGAACTCACTTTAAAAGTCTGAGGATTTCCCAAAATGTATATCTATAAAGGTTTTGGGGCTGTGGTATTTTAAGTTGGATAAAGCTCTCGCAATCATTTGGCGATGCACATTTCCCATTGTGTACTTACCGGTAATATTAAAGACCATACTAGGTGTCCAAGGTCATTCTTTTTACAAGGATGCAATATTGTACGAATTAGTATCAAATTTTCAAGTAAATCTTATCAGAATTTCATGGTTACAAATTTATTATCACCAAAGTTTTCAAAATTCATGGTATGCAGTGAAACGAAACGTATCCATATAAAGACCATTATAAGAAAGTCTTTTTAATTGGTTTGACTGTACCATTCATATTGATTCTCCATGGAAGCTTTCTACAGGCATTCTACACATTTTTACCAATCTCCAAAAATTCACACACCACCACTAAACAGCATTAAGATTGTACACTGGTACAAAAATTATTGGTTATCTTTTGCCTGGTTACCTTACTATTTTGCAGGTCCTTAGGCCAACTCCATACTAATTTGGGAGCATTACCCTGATGTTGATTTATTCCAACATTCTGAAGAAAGATGTCTGTTGTACATTGTTAGGGAAATTAGCATATTCAGATTAGAGCACGCTATAATTATCAACCAATCATACATTTCCAGACTAATAAAGAGTGGACCAAAGAATCTGCAGAATAATAGGCATAGCCTAACCTGGTTACCTATAAAGAAATAGTTAACAGAAACGCCAACTACTTCTCCTTGCTGTAATTATCACATACATAACAAGCATTGATATTGCATAGTCCCCGTTAAATATTAGCTGTAGTAGATGTAAATGTTCAGTACAAGTGAAATGAAAGATCAATGTATTTACAACACTAAAACAAAATATAGCAGCGATGACTGGTTTCGAGCCTGCGTGGCTCATGGTAAATTGCACTTGCTTGATTGATTGCATATAGTATCTCAACAGAGATACTATATGCTAAATTGATTGTCAAACAAGCGGGTAGTCTTTATGAAGATAATTTTTTGAGTTCTTAATGCATTTTTGGGAATCATGGGAAATATTTTCATGAACACATAATCATCTTATTGAACAGATGTTGTATGCCAAGTTTTGTTTAAATCTGGCAAATTGTTCATGAGTTATAGCGTAATTTCACTTTTTCCTAACTCCAATATGGCTGCCAAAGGAAGCCATTTTTCACAAATCTGCTTCAGAAACTTTGTAGAGCTATCAACATAGGTGCCATATTCTAAATTGCTTGTCAAACAATCAGCCAGTTTTTAAGAAGATAATTTTTTGAGGTTTTTTTGCTTTATTTTAATGAATTCAAGATGGCCGCCAAAACCACTTGAATCATGGGAAATATTTTCGTGAGCACATAATCATCTTGCTTACTGGATGTTGTATGCCAAGTTTGGTTTCAATCTGGCAAATTGTTCATGAGTTATAGCGTGATATCACTTTTTACTAAATCCAAGATGGCTGCCAAAGGAAGCAATTTTTCAAAAATCTGCCTCAGTAACTTTGTAGAGCTATCAACAGAGATACGATATGCTAAATGGATTGTCAAACAAGCAAGCATTTTTTAAGAAGAAAATGTTTTGAGGTTTTTTGCATTTGTTGGATAAATTCAAGATGGCCGTCAAAACCACTTGAATCATGGTAAATATTTTCATGAACACATAATCACCTTACTGAAGGGATGTATGCAAAGTTTGGTTTAAATCTGGCAAATTGTTCAGTTATAGCGTAATTTCACTTTTTACTAAATCCAAGATGGCTGCCAAAAGAAGCCATTTTTCAAAAATCTACTTTGTAGAGCTATGGACGTAGGTGCTGCAAAGCAAATTTCTAATCACATGAATGAGCCATTTTTAAGAAGATTTTAAAAGTTTTTTGTCAATTTTCAGAAAATCCAATATGGTGGCCAAGGTCACATGACCGCTAAAGTTTTTATTGCTGATATTTGCTAGACATGAGCCAATGATGCCACACAAAAAAACCCGAAGTTCCTAGACCCTCAAAGTGGTGCAATTGAGCACTTCTGGTTTGTGTTCTAAGATGGCGGCCAGGTCATGTGACCTGCATAGCTGGTTTTTGGGTATGCACCACAACTCGTGGTTCTTTATCAGCATGCAAAATGGCAAATCAATCACAGCATTATTTACAGATTCACAAGTTACAGAACTTACAAAAAACGGCGGAAAAATAATAATCAAAGCAATTACAATAGGGTTTTGCGCCCCATAGGGCTCGAAACCCTAATTATAGATTGTGTTACTGTCAGTATAGTACCTACGTGGAAACTTTGAACTGAATTAGACTATATCTTACAGAAGAAATAGCATGAAAGAAAAACGCAGCCAGTCAAGTATTGTTGTTTAAGTATCTCCAAAAGATATATGGCACTGTAACCAAACTTTCAAATGAATCAGGCCATATCTTATGAAGGGATCAACACGAAAACAAAAAACAAACAAAATGGCCACCAGTCACCATACAAACTTTGATTGAAATCACCCTGTTCAGCTTTGAGAAACAGTTCCGGACACCTTTAAATATCAGAATTTAGGAAAATTGAGGGACAAAATGGCTGCCAGTCGGCCATATTTAATTGAATTATAATGAAAATTGGCTTGCATATGTAGGTCATCATACATTGTCAGTATGCCAAGTTTGAGAGAGATCGGTTAAAGGGTGTCCGAGAAATGGCTCTGGACGGACACACAGACCTCAAATTATAGTCCCAGTTTTAACTGGGATTAATAATAACACCCTCCTACCATAGTTGTGGCTATATTGATGTTTTGGGGAAATCTTAACTGACGTTATACTAAGATCACTGAATGAGACAACATACAATTTACTTTTTCAAACATGCTTTATTTTACACACATACAAATTTAGAAAGTTATAGTGAAAGACACAAAGTTGTACCCTGTAATGCAGCAGTCCATGTATACATGTCACTGGCTATATCATAAACAAGTCATTACTGGCTGAAAATACTGGCTGAAATTTTGATTTGAACAATGAAATCATAATCATTAATATTCTTCAAATAAGTCATGTACTATATTAACCTCAATGCCCTATATTGAATAGTATAACAGAACTTGTTTAAAAGTTCCCAAATAATAGTACAGAAATATCTGGCTAGCCAGTACACTGTCACTTGATTGATACAACTCAATATCAGCAGTGTTATTCTGTTTTTATTTCAGTCAAATTTTCTTTCTATATCTTGAAAACTGCACATGCTAATTACACCAAAATTAATATGGTTCACATTTCATAGTGAGGGCGGACATTTTTCTACAATGACACAGACAAGGTAACGATGTCATTTGACCATCTTGAATTACATCATAAATGAATACATGTATACAAGTGAATTCAATCTGCACTAAGTTTCCATAATGTCCAATGTATATATCAAGTTTGAATGACACAAATGCTTAATGTCATGGAATTTTTAGCAATAAATTGGCTGCTTTCATCCGTCTTAAAGCAGCTGCATGTGCACATGTATCCAAAGATGTATGATGTAATTATGAAGTTTAAAAGTGATCATTCCAGGCCTGTTTGAGATACAGAGATTGTGAAGGATGAACACACACATGCCACACCACACACACATCAAAGTCAAATTACAAATCCCCCCAAAAAATCAATTTTAAATCAATTCACACTTTGTAATAGCCTTCAATCTGTATAACTATTGAATTTTTTGCTATGACCTAATAATTATAAATTGAATGAAAACCAAATGCACAAAATAATATTGACCACAAATTTTTACTAAACCATAGACATAAAGAACAGACTAGCAATTAACATGGCATATTCTTTGGTGATATATACATGCCACATTTGTTTATGTGACTAAGATTAAATTAAGGCAGGATTATCACAGAGCCTCCACAAACAAACAAACAAGCGAATGAATGAATGCAATTATTACAAGGTATGTTTACGCAGAAAGTTCTACACTGCACTTTGCACTGTAGAAATTAAGTCATGCCAAAGAAATGAGGAAAATGACACATTACAAAGCTGAACACTGTTGCTGTGGAGACAAACATCCATCCTCCATAAAAAAGTTTTAAACAAATCATGATCACTTTTACTTTACTTAACCTAAGCTATTGACAATGACAAAACTCAAGCAAATCTTGGCTTAAATACCAATCTTAGGTTAAGTTTCAAACAAAGGAATCCAAGAAAGTACAAGCATGCACCTCTGATACTCCTGATAGGAATTGCTAGTCTGTTCTTTTCAAGGTCAAGGTAAAAGAAGATCCATTGTATTTACCATCTTCAAATAATATGCATTTTAAATGTTCTGATTGTAAATGGTTTTAATTTAACATCCAGACTATCGGTGGTGGTGACAGCATCTGCAGAAAAAAACATTGAATAGTTGAATAAGTTGCACAATGTAATCTTTATTTTGTGCAGATATTTTATAAGACAAGGATATAAAGATCCTAAAGAATGTGATCCAAGTAATTAAGTAATGCATGTCAATTGAACATAAGTTCTAACCAATAGCATCAATAAGGTATGATTGCATAATAAAGTTCAACAAACAAAAAATGCATGTACTAAGATTCACAGCAGTGATGAATTATTGTGCAAGAGCTTAGAATATTCTAGAAATTATGTATTTTAGCATGTTAAACTATGTTTGAGAAAATTATATTTGAGTCTCAAGCAGTTGAAAATGAAAAGTTATAATCAGTAATCAGCCAGCCAAGAGCCAGTCAATAGCCGCAGTTGTGAACCAGTCAATAGCCGCAGTTGTGAACCAGTCAATAGCAGCAGTCGGGAGCCAGTCAATAGCAGCAGTCAAAAGTTTGATTTTAATTCATTTTATCACTAAATTGTACTATGATTACCTTGATGTGTGCCATCCACAGTATCCCAGTGTAGTCTATTAACATCTTTCATATACTGATTGGCACCAAGGTTCACCTCTTCAATGCTGTCCACTTCAAAGCGTGTAAACAAACCCTGTCAAATCAAATGAAAATAACAATAATATTGTGGTCAGATGTGGTGGTGGTGGTGGTGGTTGGGACTAGGGGTTTCAGTAGAGAGGGTTGTGATGGGGCCCGGTGTCATAGTGGTTGTGTGGCCAGGTGGTGCAGCAGTAATAGGTTCAGGTGTCATGGTGGTTGTGTGGCCAGGTGGTACAGCAGTAATAGGTTCAGGTGTCATAGCGGTTGCGTGGCCGGGTGGTGCAGCAGTAATAGGTTCAGGTGTCATGGTGGTTGTGTGGCCAGGTGGTACAGCAGTAATAGGTTCAGGTGTCATGGTGGTTGTGTGGCCGTGTGGTACAGCAGTAATAGGTTCAGGTGTCATGGTGGTTGTGTGGCCAGGTGGTACACCAGTAATAGGTTCAGGTGTCATGGTGGTTGTGTGGCCAGGTGGTACAGCAGTAATAGGTTCAGGTGTCATGGTGGTTGTATGGCCAGGTGGTGCAGCAGTAATAGGTTCAGGTGTCATGGTGGTTGTATGGCCAGGTGGTGCAGCAGTAATAGGTTCAGGTGTCATGGTGGTTGTGTGGCCAGGTGGTACAGCAGTAATAGGTTCAGGTGTCATGGTGGTTGTGTGGCCGTGTGGTACAGCAGTAATAGGTTCAGGTGTCATGGTGGTTGTATGGCCAGGTGGTGCAGCAGTAATAGGTTCAGTTGTCATGGTGGTTGTGTGGCCAGGTGGTACAGCAGTAATAGGTTCAGGTGTCATGGTGGTTGTATGGCCAGGTGGTGCAGCAGTAATAGGTTCAGGTGTCATGGTGGTTGTATGGCCAGGTGGTGCAGCAGTAATAGGTTCAGGTGTCATGGTGGTTGTGTGGCCAGGTGGTACAGCAGTAATAGGTTCAGGTGTCATGGTGGTTGTGTGGCCGTGTGGTACAGCAGTAATAGGTTCAGGTGTCATGGTGGTTGTGTGGCCAGGTGGTACACCAGTAATAGGTTCAGGTGTCATGGTGGTTGTGTGGCCGGGTGGTACAGCAGTAATAGGTTCAGGTGTCATGGTGGTTGTATGGCCAGGTGGTGCAGCAGTAATAGGTTCAGGTGTCATGGTGGTTGTGTGGCCAGGTGGTACAGCAGTAATAGGTTCAGGTGTCATGGTGGTTGTGTGGCCGTGTGGTACAGCAGTAATAGGTTCAGGTGTCATGGTGGTTGTATGGCCAGGTGGTGCAGCAGTAATAGGTTCAGGTGTCATGGTGGTTGTGTGGCCAGGTGGTACAGCAGTAATAGGTTCAGGTGTCATAGCAGTTGTGTCGCCAGGTGGTACAGCAGTAATAGGTTCAGGTGTCATGGTGGTTGTATGGCCAGGTGGTGCAGCAGTAATAGGTTCAGGTGTCATGGTGGTTGTGTGGCCAGGTGGTGCAGCAGTAATGGGTTCAGGTGTCATGGTGGTTGTGAGGCCAGGTGGCGCAGCAGTAATAGGTTCAGGTGTCATGGTGGTTGTGTGGCCGGGTGGTGCAGCAGTAATGGGTTCAGGTGTCATGGTGATTGTGTGGCCGGGTGGTGCGGCAGTAATGGGTTCAGGTGTCACGGTGATTGTGTGGCCGGGTGGTGTGGCAGTAATGGGTTCAGGTGTCATGGTGGTTGTGCAGCCAGGTGGTGTGGCAGTAATGGGTTCAGGTGTCATGGTGGTTGTGTGGCCGGGTGGTGCAGCAGTAATGGGGGTTCAGGTGTCATGGTGATTGTGTGGCCGGGTGGTGTGGCAGTAATGGGTTCAGGTATCATGGTGGTTGTATGGCCAGGTGGTATGGCAGTAATAGGTTTGGTGTCATGATGATTGTGTGGCCAGGTGGTGTGGCAGTAATGGGTTCAGGTGTCATGGTGATTGTGTAGCCAAGTAGTGTGGCAGTAATGGGTTCAGGTGTCATGGTGGTTGTGTGGCCAGGTGGTGTGGCAGTAATGGGTTCAGGTGTCATGGTGGTTGTGTGGCCAGGTGGTGTGGCAGTAATAGGTTCAGGTGTCATGGCGATTGTGTGGCCAGGTGGTGTGGCAGTAATAGGTTCAGGTGTCATGGTGATTGTGTGGCCAGGTGGTGTGGCAGTAATGGGTTCAGGTGTCATGGTGATTGTGTAGCTAGGTAGTGTGGCAGTAATGGGTTCAGGTGTCATGGTGGTTGTGTGGCCGGGTGGTGTGACAGTAATAGGTTCAGGTGTCATGGTGGTTGTGTGGCCAGGTGGTGTGGCAGTAATAGGTTCAGGTGTCATGGTGGTTGTGTGGCCGGGTGGTGCAGCAGTAATGGGTTCAGGTGTCATGGTGATTGTGTGGCCGGGTGGTGTGACAGTAATGGGTTCAGGTGTCATGGTGGTTGTGTGGCCAGGTGGTGCAGTAGCAATGGTTCAGGTGTCATGGTGGTTGTGTGGCCAGGTGGTGCAGCAGTAATGGGTTCAGGTGTCATGGTGGTTGTGTGGCCGGGTGGTGCAGCAGTAATGGGGGTTCAGGTGTCATGGTGATTGTGTGGCCGGGTGGTGTGGCAGTAATGGGTTCAGGTGTTATGGTGGTTGTGAGACCAGGTGGCGCAGCAGTAATAGGTTCAGGTGTCATGGTGGTTGTGTGGCCGGGTGGTGCAGCAGTAATGGGGGTTCAGGTGTCATGGTGATTGTGTGGCCGGGTGGTGTGGCAGTAATGGGTTCAGGTATCATGGTGGTTGTATGGCCAGGTGGTATGACAGTAATAGGTTTGGTGTCATGATGATTGTGTGGCCAGGTGGTGTGGCAGTAATGGGTTCAGGTGTCATGGTGATTGTGTAGCCAAGTAGTGTGGCAGTAATGGGTTCAGGTGTCATGGTGGTTGTGTGGCCAGGTGGTGTGGCAGTAATAGGTTCAGGTGTCATGGCGATTGTGTGGCCAGGTGGTGTGGCAGTAATGGGTTCAGGTGTCATGGTGATTGTGTAGCTAGGTAGTGTGGCAGTAATGGGTTCAGGTGTCATGGTGGTTGTGTGGCCGGGTGGTACAGCAGTAATAGGTTCAGGTGTCATGGTGGTTGTGTGGCCGGGTGGTACAGCAGTAATAGGTTCAGGTGTCATGGTGGTTGTGTGCCAGGTGGTGTGACAGAAATAGGTTCAGGTGTCATGGTGGTTGTGTGGCCAGGTGGTGTGGCAGTAATAGGTTCAGGTGTCATGGCGGTTGTGAGGCCAGGTGGCGCGGCAGTAATAGGTTCAGGTGTCATGGTGGTTGTGTGGCCGGGTGGTGCAGCAGTAATGGGTTCAGGTGTCATGGTGATTGTGTGGCCGGGTGGTGTGACAGTAATGGGTTCAGGTGTCATGGTGGTTGTGTGGCCAGGTGGTGCAGTAGCAATGGTTCAGGTGTCATGGTGGTTGTGTGGCCAGGTGGTGCAGCAGTAATGGGTTCAGGTGTCATGGTGGTTGTGAGACCAGGTGGCGCAGCAGTAATAGGTTCAGGTGTCATGGTGGTTGTGTGGCCGGGTGGTGCAGCAGTAATGGGGGTTCAGGTGTCATGGTGATTGTGTGGCCGGGTGGTGTGGCAGTAATGGGTTCAGGTATCATGGTGGTTGTATGGCCAGGTGGTATGGCAGTAATAGGTTTGGTGTCATGATGATTGTGTGGCCAGGTGGTGTGGCAGTAATGGGTTCAGGTGTCATGGTGATTGTGTAGCCAAGTAGTGTGGCAGTAATGGGTTCAGGTGTCATGGTGGTTGTGTGGCCAGGTGGTGCAGCAGTAATGGGTTCAGGTGTCATGGTGGTTGTGTGGCCAGGTGGTGCAGCAGTAATGGGTTCAGGTGTCATGGTGGTTGTGTGGCCAGGTGGTGTGGCAGTAATAGGTTCAGGTGTTATGGCGATTGTGTGGCCAGGTGGTGTTGCAGTAATAGGTTCAGGTGTCATGGTGATTGTGTGGCCAGGTGGTGTGGCAGTAATAGGTTCAGGTGTCATGGTGATTGTGTAGCTAGGTAGTGTGACAGTAAGGGGTTCAGGTGTCATGGTGGTTGTGTGGCCGGGTGGTACAGCAGTAATAGGTTCAGGTGTCATGGTGGTTGTGTGCCAGGTGGTGTGACAGTAATAGGTTCAGGTGTCATGGTGGTTGTGTGGCCAGGTGGTGTGGCAGAAATAGGTTCAGGTGTCATGGTGGTTGTGAGGCCAGGTGGCGCGGCAGTAATAGGTTCAGGTGTCATGGTGGTTGTGTGGCCGGGTGGTGCAGCAGTAATGGGTTCAGGTGTCATGGTGATTGTGTGGCCGGGTGGTGTGACAGTAATGGGTTCAGGTGTCATGGTGGTTGTGTGGCCAGGTGGTGCAGTAGCAATGGTTCAGGTGTCATGGTGGTTGTGTGGCCAGGTGGTGCAGCAGTAATGGGTTCAGGTGTCATGGTGGTTGTGTGGCCAGGTGGTGCAGCAGTAATGGGTTCAGGTGTCATGGTGGTTGTGAGACCAGGTGGCGCAGCAGTAATAGGTTCAGGTGTCATGGTGGTTGTGTGGCCGGGTGGTGCAGCAGTAATGGGGGTTCAGGTGTCATGGTGATTGTGTGGCCGGGTGGTGTGGCAGTAATGGGTTCAGGTGTCATGGTGGTTGTGAGACCAGGTGGCGCAGCAGTAATAGGTTCAGGTGTCATGGTGGTTGTGTGGCCGGGTGGTGCAGCAGTAATGGGGGTTCAGGTGTCATGGTGATTGTGTGGCCGGGTGGTGTGGCAGTAATGGGTTCAGGTATCATGGTGGTTGTATGGCCAGGTGGTATGGCAGTAATAGGTTTGGTGTCATGATGATTGTGTGGCCAGGTGGTGTAGCAGTAATGGGTTCAGGTGTCATGGTGATTGTGTAGCCAAGTAGTGTGGCAGTAATGGGTTCAGCTGTCATGGTGGTTGTGTGGCCATGCAGGTGGTGCAGCAGTAATGGGTTCAGCTGTCATGGTGGTTGTGTGGCCAGGTGGTGCAGCAGTAATGGGTTCAGGTGTCATGGTGGTTGTGTGGCCAGGTGGTGTGGCAGTAATAGGTTCAGGTGTCATGGCGATTGTGTGGCCAGGTGGTGTGGCAGTAATAGGTTCAGGTGTCATGGTGATTGTGTGGCCAGGTGGTGTGGCAGTAATGGGTTCAGGTGTCATGGTGATTGTGTAGCTAGGTAGTGTGGCAGTAATGGGTTCAGGTGTCATGGTGGTTGTGTGGCCGGGTGGTACAGCAGTAATAGGTTCAGGTGTCATGGTGGTTGTGTGCCAGATGGTGTGACAGTAATAGGTTCAGGTGTCATGGTGGTTGTGTGGCCAGGTGGTGTGGCAGTAATAGGTTCAGGTGTCATGGTGGTTGTGAGGCCAGGTGGCGCGGCAGTAATAGGTTCAGGTGTCATGGTGGTTGTGTGGCCGGGTGGTGCAGCAGTAATGGGTTCAGGTGTCATGGTGATTGTGTGGCCGGGTGGTGTGACAGTAATGGGTTCAGGTGTCATGGTGGTTGTGTGGCCAGGTGGTGCAGTAGCAATGGTTCAGGTGTCATGGTCGTTGTGTGGCCAGGTGGTGCAGCAGTAATGGGTTCAGGTGTCATGGTGCTTGTGAGACCAGGTGGCGCAGCAGTAATAGGTTCAGGTGTCATGGTGGTTGTGTAGCCGGGTGGTGCAGCAGTAATGGGGGTTCAGGTGTCATGGTGATTGTGTGGCCGGGTGGTGTGGCAGTAATGGGTTAAGTTATAATGGTGGTTGTGTGGCCAGGTGGTGCAGCAGTAATGGGTTCAGGTGTCATGGTGGTTGTGTGGCCAGGTGGTGCAGTAGTAATATGTTCAGGTGTCATGGTGGTTGTGTGGCCAGGTGGTGCAGCAGTAATAGGTTCAGGTGTCATGGTGGTTGTGTGGCCAGGTGGCGTGGCAGTAATAGGTTCAGGTGTCATGGTGGTTGTGTGGCCAGGTGGTGCAGCAGTAATAGGTTCACGTGTCATGGTGGTTGTGTGGCCGGGTGGTGCAGCAGTAATAGGTTCAGGTGTCATGGTGGTTGTGTGGCCGGGTGGTGTGGCAGTAATGGGTCAGGTGTCATGGTGGTTGTGTGGCCGGGTGGTGTGGCAGTAATGGGTTCAGGTGCCATGGTGGTTGTGTGGCCGAGTGGTGTGGCAGTAATGGGTTCAGGTGTCATGGTGGTTGTGTGGCCGAGTGGTGTGGCAGTAATGGGTTCAGGTGTCATGGTGATTGTGTGGCCGGGTGGTGTGGCAGTAATGGGTTCAGGTGTCATGGTGGTTGTGTGGCCAGATGGTGTGGCAGTCATGGGGTTCAGATGTCATGGTGATTGTGTGGCCAGGTGGTGTGGCAGTAATGGGTTCAGGTGTCATGGTGATTGTGTGGCCAGGTGGTGTGGCAGTAATGGGTTCAGGTGTTATGGCGGACAGAGATTAGTTCATTCAAACATTGTGCAATTATTGAATAATGAAATCTGGTTATTATGCAGATGTAAATGTCTTCATTCTCTGCAGTTATTTCTATTTTTCCCAAATGTTTTATTTTAGCCAAATTGTAACTTTCATAATCAAAATTATTCATGTCACATAAAACCTGAGATTGATAAGCTTTCGGAATTAAAGCTGATCAGATAAAATATTCTGACTTGTAATCACAATTTTAAATTACATTTTAACATAAATTACACATGAACCATACTTGCCTTGAGTGAGACAGTAACTGGAAGTGACATATTTTTGTCTTCATTCTTTTCAAATTGATGTTCTAATCGTAGTAATACTGTACCGTCTTGCCAATCTTCTAATGTAAGTAAGTGTACATTGGCCGGTAGTTCACGTGTTAACATGGAAGCCTAAAATAGAATACAGGTAAAGGTTTAAGTATGATTATCATGTATTCATATCCATACAAATATCATAATATTCAACATACAAATTGGATATAACAACCACATATGAATAACTGAATGTGGGACTTATATGACTGTTGATATAATAGTAAACAAGTCATTGTCAATGACACGTCCCCGTTCCGTTCATATTTGAGTGACATATACATTCAAAGCAGATCATGACCGAAATGCACCTGCATATGTACAACACATTGTACTAAATCTGAACAAAATCCATCCATGCATGACTGAGATCTGGTTCCGGAATTGTGAAAATACGTGATTTTAATGCATTTTCGGTCTTAAAATGGCCATCATTCAGCTATTGTTAAGCGGATCATGAAACAAATGCACATATCTATTTGTGACATGATGCACCATGTGTGTGTGAAGTTTGAACTTGATCAATCCAGACATGTCTTGGATACGGATCCAGAACTGAATTCTTTAAAACAAAATGGCCGCCAGTCAGCCATTTCGAACTTGATCTGAAAAAAAAATGACGTGCATCAAGGTCCTATTATGTTTAATGTATGTACCAAATTTGAACAAAATCCGTCCATGCATAACTGAGATCTGGGTCCGGAATGGTGAAAATGTGCGATTTCAATGCATTTTCGGCCTTAAAGCGGCCGCCATTTGGATATCGTTAATGGGATCATGAAACAAATGCACATACATATTTGTGACATGATGTACCTTGTGTGTGTGAAGTTTGAACTTGATCAATCCAGACATGTCTCGGATACGGATCCAGAACTGAATTCTTTAAAACAAAATGGCCGCCAGTCAGCCATTTCGAACTTGATCTGAAAAAAAAATGACGTGCATCAAGGTCCTATTATGTTTAATGTATGTACCAAATTTGAACAAAATCCGTCCATGCATAACTGAGATCCGGGTCAGGAATGGTGAAAATGTGCAATTTTGATGCATTTTCGGCCTTAAAATGGCCGCTATTCGGCTATCGTTAATCGGATCATGAAAAAAATGCATGTGCATATGTCCCATATAATGTGTGATGTATGAGTGAAGTTTGAACATAATCGGTCCATGCATGTTCGAGATACAGGTGATCACGGACGGACGGACGCACGGACGGACGGACGGACGGACGGACGGACGGACGGACGGACGCACACAGGGCAAAACATAAGTCCCCGTTTTCGGACTCCGTCCGAACGGGGACTAACAAAACCAGAGACCCAAGACAAAACTGAAACCAGCTAGCGATCTTGAATCTAAATTTGACCGATATATAAGTGATTTGTATAGTTTGATTTCAACTGGCTCTTGGGTGTTAGAAACGTTTGATTTTGATGATGGTCATAATTTGGCTAATCTGAATTGGATAGCAAACAATATGCATGCATAACGTTTGAACATGATCAGTCTAGGGGTTTGCACATCCTGCAATTGAACTTGTATCTTGGTAGGGCAAAACAAGCCATGCATAGCACTGTCCTCATTCGTTATCAAATCTAAATCTAAGTTATATAGTTTTGTTAATAGCAATTAAGTACAACTACTTTCCATATTGAGAACAGTATTAATTGGCAAAAACGGCCACCGGTCGACCATTTTGAATCAGATCGTCAAACCAATACATCTGTATATCTATGACATGATGCATAATGAACTTATTAAGAGATATAGCACTAAAATCACATTCATTAAAAAAATGTTGAATCTAATCTGAAAAACAATACGACGTGCATCTAGGCCCTTAATGTCTAATTTATGAACCAAGTTTGAACAAAATCCATCTGTAAACAGCTGAAAAATACTTGATTTTGATGATTTTTCAGCACAAAAATGGCTGCCATTCGACCAGCTGGACGCACAGGCACATGCACAGAAGTCAATTCATAAGTACCCCATTTCAGACTGAGTTCAAACAGGGACTAATCATTTTTGGGGTAGCAATAACTTGTATTTTTTTATTTAAAATATTTGTTACATAGATGTCCAGTTTGTGTTGATATATGCTTACGTTAGTTTTCAACTTAGTATTAGCTGAGAATGATACAATAGGTGCCATGTAAAGTTCTTCTCCAAGAGTACGATGCAAGTGAACAGAATCAACAGGTGTTGCTAATATACAGTAAAGTTTTCCACGGATAATTAATCCATCTCCAAATACCCCAGTTTCATTTAGTGGCTCTCCAACTCCGAACTTGTCATCATAATACATTCGGCGATGTATCTGTATTAATTAGAATGCAAATTAAAAATAATGATAAATAACGACAGTACGTATCTTATCATGAACCTAGAAAGGTCTCAAAACTAAAAAACATTTTATCCCCAAAATGACAAAAATACTTAAAGAGAATTTAATGATATCGTCAAAAAATGAACAAATCTGAAAGTGGTTCAACCAAAGCACAAACATACTAAGTATAAAAGCAGTTGATCTAGTAGTTTTCAATAAAAGTTTAAAAAAGAATTTTTCACCAAAAATGACAGAAATGTTCGACAGTTTGATGCAATTAAAATGCTTACCATTAATTCCACTGATCCATCTTTAAGGCTACTACCACCCTGTGATCTATCATTCAAAACAGTGAACTGTTTTTTGGTATCCTGCAAAAATAGTGGAATAATTAGATATTAAGTAATCTTACCAATGACATGTAAGAAGGTAATTAGATATACAGTGAGGTGACATACGGCATATGATGTTAGAAGGTGACATAAGGCATATGATGTTGGAAGGTGACATATGGCATATGATGTGAGAAGGTGACATATGGCATATGATGTGAGAAGGTGACATAAGGCATATGATGTGAAAAGGGTAAATAGCGCATATGTGAAAAGGGGACATATGATGTGAAAAGGGGACATATGATGTGAAAAGGGGACATACGATATATGATGCGAAAAAGGTGACATACAGCATATGTGAAAAGGTGACATACAGCATATGATGTGAAAAGGTGACATACAGCATATGTGAAAAGGTGACATATGGCATATAATGCAAGGTGACATACGACATATGTGAAAAGGTGACATATAGCATATGTGAAAAGGTGACATATAGCATATGATGTGAATAGGTGATATATGGCATATGATGTGACTTTCGGCATATGATGTGAGGTGACATACGACATGATGTGAAAAGATGACATACGGCATATGATGTGAAAAGGTGACATACAGCATATATAAGGTGACATAAGGCATATGATGTGAAAAGGTGACATACGGCATATGATGTGAGAAGGTGACATACGGCATATGTGAGGTGACATACGGCATATGTGAGGTGACATACGGCATATGATCTGAGAAGGTAACATACGGCATATGATGTGAGAAGGTAACATACGGCATATGATGTGAGGTGACATACGGCATATGTGAGAAGGTGACATACGGCATATGATGTGAGAAGGTAACATACGGCATATGATGTGAGAAGGTAACATACGGCATACGATGTGAGAAGGTAACATACGGCATACGATGTGAGAAGGTAACATACGGCATATGATGTGAGAAGGTAACATACGGCATATGATGTGAGAAAGTGACATACGGCATATGATGTGAGAAGGTGACATACAGCATATGATGTGAGGTGACATACGGCATATGATGTGAGGTGACATACGGCATATGTGAGGTGACATACAGCATATGATGTGAAAAGGTGACATACGGCATATGATGTGAGAAGGTGACATACAGCATATGATGTGAGAAGGTGACATACAACATATGATGTGAGAAGGTAACATACGGCATATGATGTGAGAAGGTGACATACGGCATATGATGTGAGGTGACATACGGCATATGATGTGAAAAGGTGACATATGGCATAGATGTGAAAAGGTGACATACGGCATAGATGTGAAAAGGTGACATACGGCATATGATGCGAGAAGGCGACATACGGCATATGATGTGAAAAGGTGACATACGGCATATGATGTGAAAAGGTGAAAGGGATTAAAAGAATACCTTTATATAAATCCTACTGTTTACAGGGTAGTAGTTCCCAGCAACTGGTTCTGTATTGTTGTAATCCCAAGTGTCTCTATGATTACGACTGTCAAAAACAAAAAAATGTAACACAGCTTTGAGATCTGGGACTGAGCTATTTTAAGCAAGGTAACATACTGAGGTGATGGCCCACCAAGTTATGATACTGAAAGGTTGTCCACCTGGTTACGATACTGAACGGTTGCTCACCAAGTTACGATACTGAACGGTTGCCCACCAAGTTATAATACTGAAAGGTTGCCCACCAAAGTATGATGCTGAGGTGGTGGCCCACCATGTTACGATACCGAAAGGTTGCCCACCAAGGTATGATACTGAGGGGATGCCCACCAAGTTACGATACTGAAAGGTTTTTTGCCCTTAAGTTTGATATTAACAAATCATAATGCTGTCTGGTACTGATGATTTTTTTCAGGAATTGTTGAATATTGGTAATAATGAATGCAATGTGCATGTCTGGTAGCTATTTCGATATGGAAACGATATTTTATTTTTATTACAGATGATGAGCAGTTTTCTAAAGATAAATGCAGTGTAGAATAGGTATTTAACACCTTTCACGCTTATAACAGGTAACCATTCATGCTTCATTAATGATTGACAAAGAATGTAATTTTATTGATCAGAAAAGTAAAACAATTTACAAACTGATTTCTAATGACCAGGTTTCATGACTGACCAGGTTTCCTGACCAAACAGTTCTTTAAGAAAGGGTGAGCCCTAAGTGGAACTACATTAACTGATATATAGAGTAATCCGACGAGCGCCCTCATACGCCGTCGCCATTACTGGGGGGCATATACCACTCACAGTCATGGCGTCCCATAACAAATTACGTAAAAATAATAATAATATTTATTAATTACATGCGAACTCGTACTATTGCCACCACTACAAACTCACCTACAAATATTTAATACGCATTTCCAACGATTATTTTCTTGGATATTTGGAAAGACGATGTTAGAGACTGGCTAACATGTGGGGCCGAATGATCAACGGAAGGAGGCCAACCTATAGGACTGTACTCAGTCAGATCATAAAAAACTGTGAGAACTATTCAAAGTTTACTTGTAATAACAAATTAACTAATTTGGTAAACACAAAGGCTGCTTTGATCAAGGAAGGCATGTTAAAGCACACTCACTTAAATTGAAGGGTAAAATTTGGCAACATCAATGCACGTGCGCTGAGATGCTGTTGTGCATCTCGTTAACAAGCCCTGAAGGTACCAGTACGACTGCTCTAGTGAACATTTAGCACAAACTTCAATGCATTGATTTTGTCCAATTTTACAATTATAGACTCAACTTTACAATAATACATTTATGATCTTAACTTATGATCTTAAAACGGTGAAAGCATGAGAACTCAACATGGTGCTTTACATTGTACATGTATTTTACTGGTGTATTTAATACTGTCTATCGATTTCATGTACAAAGTAAACTACCAGTTTGTGAAAATACACAGACTAAGTTGTTCATATTCATATTATTTATATCAAGCTTTGATATGAATGTAAACAAAAGAGCCTGTGCATTTTATCAAACAGTTGACTTGCAAAATTACAATGAGAAATCAAAATCTAAAAATTGCATTATTGCAAGTGATCCACTTTTGGGGAACTATTGAGATAAATTCAAAACGTGGAAAATTACAAATTTATTTTTCCCTTTTTCAATTCTTCATATTGAAATCAATTTCTTCTTGAACATGAAGTTGTTGGACACACAGTGTTACTTCAAATCTTTCAGTCGTAATCACATTGAATGCAACATCACGAATCACATTTACATTAACAAGTTTGTTTACAAACAAACGAGAATAACTAGAAGCTGCCTCCACATATTTTCGTAAGATACTCCCTGTGTTGCATTATGCTTCAATACTCATACTGCTATTACGAGTACAACACAAACGATGTGAATTGGCGAAATTGGCTTTGTTTACATTTTTGTGAAACGGGAGCTTTTCATTTGTATCACTAGATGCGACGAAGTTTCCATTACTAAACATTCGTTTTACTGCTATAAATCGTTCTCTCTTTTGTATAAACTGCTTCCATTTCATCAGAAGCTTGGCAGACTCTGTTTTTTTTTTTTTTCGTTTGAAGTTGGAGACCGGTGCATTTGGTAAGGTTGCCTCCCGGGGAGGGGGGTTACTCACATTAAAGTGCTATATGTATATGTGCCGCCAAAAGGGGTCCCAAATTTACCACTTCTGTCTGAAAAGGGGTATGTTATTTTATCCTGTCTGTATCTTTTTGTCATTATTTCTGTCTGAAAAAATAACCATATTTTCCAAAGACTGTCTTTAGAGCTTGAGTGATCCAAAAATCAGGAAAATTAAGCTGATTTTTTCTTTCTGTAACTTCATTTCGGTCGTCAACTTTTTTTATATCCCCAGGAGTCCATCTAGGTAAATAAAAATAGCTGACCACCCCCCCCCAATTTCCCGGAATAAATAAACCTGAAACGGATATAGATCCTCTGATTCGCTATTTACCATTTATGCGTACTGTCTGGAAAGGGATGTCAAATATCCACAGTTTGTCTGAAAAGGGGTAGGCAATTTGAGTTTATTTCTTTCTGATAAGGGGTAGGCGTTTCAAACAACCAGCTACACACCTCTGTCAGTATTTTTGCAAGTACCCCCCTCCCGGGGGTTGCCTGCATTCGCACTCAACATGCGTCTTTGGTGAATGGATTTGGCACGTAGTTTGTTTCCATTTTTTAAAGTTTTTTATCGCTGTTCGTGCATCCTAGAAACTTACAGTTTTTTTCTGACCCTCCCATGATCATAAAAAACATTGAAACTATAACACTAGTTAAAATTATGGTATAAAATTACACTGACGAAAAATTTCCACTCGATTATCGATTCACGCTGTCCCCCGGTAATGGCGGCCATGAGCGCGCTGCCTACGGCGAAGGGGGTAATTCATCTGCTTCTCGGATTCGTCTATAGAAATCATACAAAAGTGGAGGTGGTGATTTGTATACTGTCATGGGGGTGGGCATTAGTCATTTGTATACTGTCATGGAGGTGGGCATTAGTCATTTGTATACTGTCATGGAGGTGGGCATTAGTCATTTGTATACTGTCATGGAGGTGGGCATTAGTCATTTGTATACTGTCATGGAGATGGGTATGAGTCGTTTGTATACTGTCATGAAGGTGGGCATTAGTCATTTGTATACTGTCATGGTGGTGTGCATGAGTCATTTGTATACTGTCATGGAGGTGGGCATTAGTCATTTGTATACTGTCATGGAGGTGGGCACGAGTCATTTGTATACTGTCATGGAGGTGGGCATGAGTCATTTGTATACTGTCATGGAGGTGGGCATTAGTCATTTGTATACTGTCATGGAGATGGGTATGAGTCGTTTGTATACTGTCATGGAGGTGGGCATTAGTCATTTGTATACTGTCATGGAGGTGGGCATTAGTCATTTGTATACTGTCATGGAGATGGGTATGAGTCGTTTGTATACTGTCATGAAGGTGGGCATTAGTCATTTGTATACTGTCATGGTGGTGTGCATGAGTCATTTGTATACTGTCATGGAGGTGGGCACGAGTCATTTGTATACTGTCATGGAGGTGGGCACGAGTCATTTGTATACTGTCATGGAGGTGGGCATGAGTCATTTGTATACTGTCATGGTGGTGGGCACGAGTCATTTGTATACTGTCATGGTGGTGGGCACGAGTCATTTGTATACTGTCATGGTGGTGGGCACGAGTCATTTGTATACTGTCATGGAGGTGGGCACGGGTCATTTGTATACTGTCATGGAGGTGGGCATTAGTCATTTGTATACTGTCATGGAGGTGGGCATTAGTCATTTGTATACTGTCATGGAGGTGGGCATGAGTCATTTGTATACTGTCATGGAGGTGGGCATGAGTCATTTGTATACTGTCATGGAGGTGGGCATGAGTCATTTGTACAGTTCTGGAGGCGGGCATGAGTCATTTGTATACTGTCATGGAGGTGGGCATGAGTCATTTGTATACTGTCATGGAGGTGGGCATGAGTCATTTGTATACTGTCATGGAGGTGGGCATGAGTCATTTGTATACTGTCATGGAGGTGGGCATGAGTCATTTGTATACTGTCATGGAGGTGGGCATGAGTCATTTGTATACTGTCATGGAGGTGGGCATGAGTCATTTGTATACTGTCATGGAGGTGGGCATGAGTCATTTGTATACTGTCATGTCTCTTAATTAATATTAAAGTTATTTCATTACATGGTCACTGTGAGTTTTTAAATTAAATCAAAGAAAGCTTAGAAAGAACTCCCATGTGCTGAGAGTATTGGAGACGCATTAATTATAATTCGAAATTACTCAGCTGAAAACTAATTATGCAAATCAGAAAATTAATATGAACAGATTTGAGTGTAAAACTAATGAGGTCTGCACAATGTAACAGAAAATCTATGTTTCCAAGTTTAATTGAAATGTGATTAGAACCAAAAAATTATGAATTATTATGCTTATTAGGGAATTAATATGAACAGATTTTTACCCCAAACTAATTAGGTTTGTACATTGTCCTAGAGCATCTTTGTACTAAGTTTCATTGAAATGGAATAATTAGTACTTATGATATCAGAGTGAAAGCTTAAAATTGGTTAATTATGCAAATTAGGTAATTAATATGTACAGATTTTAACCCACAATTATCCAGGTCTGTCTACTGTCCTACAGCATCCATGTACATTCATTGGTATGTGATCCATGTACATTCATTGGTATGTGATGTTTAGTACCTGAGATATCAGAGTGAAAGTTGGTTAATTATGCAAATTAGGTGATTAATATGCACAAATATTTACCGGAAACTAATTGGGTCTGCATAATTCTAGATTCATTGAAATGTGATGATTAGTACTTTAGATATCAGTAGAAAAGCTGAAAATTAATTATGCAAATTAGGTAATTAATATGCACAATTATTTACCCTAAAATTAATCAGGTCTCTGCATAGTCCTAAAGGATCTATGTACCAAGTTTCATTGAAATGCGATGATTAGTACTTGAGATAGCTGTGGAAAAGCTGAAAATTTATTAATTATGCAAATTAGGTGATTAATATGCACAAATATTTATCGGAAACAATCAATCTCTGCATAGTCCTTGAGTATGTAAGTACCAAGTTTCATTGAAATGTAATGCTCACTACATATATCAAATGCTGAAAATTAATTAATTATGCAAATTAGGTAATTAATATGTACTGATATTACCATAAAAACTATCAGGTCTGTGCAGTGTCATATGATATCTATGTACCAAGTTTCATTGAAATGTGATGATTAGTACTTGAGATATCAGTGGAAAACCCAAAAATTGACTAATCATTATGCAAATTAGGTAATTAGTATCCACGGATTATTACCAAAAACTAATCAAAACCTAGCATTAGTTCAGAGCATCTATGTACCAGGTTTCATCAAAATCCAATGAGTGGTTGTTTAGATATCAGTGGAACAATCATGGAACAGCTAAAAATCAGCTAATTATCATGCAAATTAGGTAATTAATATGCACGGATTTTTACCAAAAACTAATCAAATCTGCGCATATGTTCAGAGCATCTATGTACCAAGTTTCATCAAAATCCAATGAGTGGTTCTTTAGATATCAGTGGAACAGTCATAGAACAGCTAAAAATTAGCTAATTATCATGCAAATTAGGTAATTAACGAGCATGGATTTTTACCAAAACCTAATCAAATCTGAGCATTGGCCCAGAGCATCTATGCACCAAGTTTCATCAAAAACCGATGTATGGTTCTTGAGATAGCAGTGGAACAGTCGAACACGCATACACACACTAACTGCAAAGACTCACATTATGTGCCTTCGCACATGGGAGTCAAAAATGAATGGTCAGAGATGGGACTGAATGTAGCACACTGAATAACAATACAGACATACCATGTACATTGTGTGCTGAGCTAAAACTTAAAGTTAAACAAATTTAGAGACACAGTTTTATTAAGAACTCAAAATATCCATGTGAAATGCACTCAAACTATAACATTACGTCATAATATTCAAAAGTTTGTGAAAGATTGGAGAAAAATTACTAGTTATCCATAAGAAATTGTCAACAAAGATGACGACAATATAAGATAATAACCTCATAACCCATTTATTTCATTTGAAAAGGCAAAAATGAATACTTACATGCGTGTCATTATTTGACGACCATTTGAATCCGTATAAAATTGTTTGTCAGTAGCTAAGTCAGTATCAAATCTGCTGATTATCTCTCTTCCTAAGCCATCCCTGAAAAAAATGAATTCTCTTAGGCAAAAGAAGCCAGATCCACCTCCATGTAACTGGAGAGAAATAAAGGCATAGTACACTAAAGGCACATGCCAGATTGGACAGGTTTGGTGGATTGAATGTGTCATATTGGGCAGTTTTGGTGCATTGTATGTGTCATATTGGGTAGGTTTGGTGCACTGAATGTGTCATATTGGGCAGTTTTGGTGCATTGAATGTGTCATATTGGGTTAGTTTGGTGCACTGAATGTGTCACATTGGGCAGTTTTTGAGCGTTGAATTTGTCACATTTGGCAGTTTTTGAGCGTTGAATGTGAATATTGGGTAGGTTTGATGCACTGAATGTGTCATATTGAGCAGTTTTGGAGCACTGAATGTGTCATATTGAGCAGTTTTGGAGCACTGAATGTGTCATATTGAGCAGTTTTGGAGCACTGAATGTGTCATATTGAGCAGTTTTGGAGCACTGAATGCGTCATATTGGGCAGTTTTGGAGCATTGAATATGTCATATTGGGCAGTTTATGTGCATTTGATGTGTTATATTGGGTAGGTTTGGTTCACTGAATGTGTCAGATTAGGTAGGTTTGGTGCACTGAATGTGTCATATTGGGCAGTTTTGGAGCATTGAATGTGTTATATTGGGTAGGTTCGGTGCATTGAATGTGTCAGATTGGGTAGGTTTGGTGCACTAAATGTGTCAGATTGGGTAGGTTTGGTGGACTAAATGTGTCAGATCGGGTAGGTTTAGTGCATTTGATGTGTCAGATTGGGTAGGTTTGATGCACTGAATGTGTCAGATTGGGTAGGTTTGGTGCACTGAATGTGTCAGATTGGGTAGGTTTGGTGCACTGAATGTGTCAGATTGGGTAGGTTTGGTGCACTGAATGTGTCAGATTGGGTAGGTTTGGTGCACTGAATGTGTCAGATTGGGTAGGTTTGGTGCACTGAATGTGTCAGATTGGGTAGGTTTGGTGCACTGAATGTGTCAGATTGGGTAGGTTTGGTGCACTGAATGTGTCAGATTGGGTAGGTTGGTGCACTGAATGTGTCAGATTGGGTAGGTTTGGTGTACTGAATGTGTCAGATTGGGTAGGTTTGGTGTACTGAATGTGTCAGATTGGGTAGGTTTGGTGTACTGAATGTGTCAGATTGGGTAGGTTTGGTGCACTGAATGTGTCAGATTGGGTAGGTTTGGTGCACTAAATGGGTCAGATTGGGTAGGTTTGGTGCACTGAATGTGTCAGATTGGGTAGGTTTGGTGCACTGAATGTGTCAGATTGGGTAGGTTTGGTGCACTAAATGGGTCAGATTGGGTAGGTTTGGTGCACTAAATGGGTCAGATTGGGTAGGTTTGGTGTACTGAATGTGTCAGATTGGGTAGGTTTGGTGCACTGAATGTGTCAGATTGGGTAGGTTTGGTGCACTGAATGTGTCAGATTGGGTAGGTTTGGTGCACTAAATGGGTCAGATTGGGTAGGTTTGGTGCACTAAATGGGTCAGATTGGGTAGGTTTGGTGCACTAAATGGGTCAGATTGGGTAGGTTTGGTGCACTAAATGTGTCAGATTGGATAGGTTTGGTGCACTAAATGTGTCAGATTGGGTGCACTAAATGTGTCAGATTGGGTAGGTTTGGTGCACTAAATGTGTCAGATTGGGTAGGTTTGGTGCACTAAATGTGTCAGATTGGGTAGGTTTGGTGCACTAAATGTGTCAGATTGGGTAGGTTTGGTGCACTAAATGTGTCAGATTGGGTAGGTTTGGTGCACTGAATGTGTCAGATTGAGCAGTTTTGGAGCACTGAATGCGTCATATTGGGCAGTTTTGGAGCATTGAATATGTCATATTGGGCAGTTTTGGTGCATTTGATGTGTCATATTGGGTAGGTTTGGTTCACTGAATGTGTCAGATTAGGTAGGTTTGGTGCACTGAATGTGTCATATTGGGCAGTTTTGGAGCATTGAATGTGTTATATTGGGTAGGTTCGGTGCATTGAATGTGTCAGATTGGGTAGGTTTGGTGCACTAAATGTGTCAGATTGGGTAGGTTTGGTGGACTAAATGTGTCAGATTGGGTAGGTTTGGTGTACTGAATGTGTCAGATTGGGTAGGTTTGGTGCACTGAATGTGTCAGATTGGGTAGGTTTGGTGCACTAAATGGGTCAGATTGGGTAGGTTTGGTGCACTAAATGGGTCAGATTGGGTAGGTTTGGTGTACTGAATGTGTCAGATTGGGTAGGTTTGGTGCACTGAATGTGTCAGATTGGGTAGGTTTGGTGTACTGAATGTGTCAGATTGGGTAGGTTTGGTGCACTGAATGTGTCAGATTGGGTAGGTTTGGTGCACTGAATGTGTCAGATTGGGTAGGTTTGGTGCACTGAATGTGTCAGATTGGGTAGGTTTGGTGCACTAAATGTGTCAGATTGGGTAGGTTTGGTGCACTAAATGGGTCAGATTGGGTAGGTTTGGTGCACTAAATGGGTCAGATTGGGTAGGTTTGGTGCACTAAATGGGTCAGATTGGGTAGGTTTGGTGCACTAAATGTGTCAGATTGGGTAGGTTTGGTGCACTAAATGTGTCAGATTGGATAGGTTTGGTGCACTAAATGTGTCAGATTGGGTAGGTTTGGTGCACTAAATGTGTCAGATTGGGTAGGTTTGGTGCACTAAATGTGTCAGATTGGGTAGGTTTGGTGCACTAAATGTGTCAGATTGGGTAGGTTTGGTGCACTAAATGTGTCAGATTGGGTAGGTTTGGTGCACTAAATGTGTCAGATTGGGTAGGTTTGGTGCACTGAATGTGTCAGATTGGGTAGATTTGGTGCAATGAATGTGTCAGATTGGGTAGGTTTGGTGCACTAAATGTGTCAGATTGGGTAGGTTTGGTGCACTGAATGTGTCAGATTGGGTAGGTTTGGTGCACTGAATGTGTCAGATTGGGTAGGTTTGGTGCACTGAATGTGTCATATTGAGCAGTTTTGGAGCACTGAATGCGTCATATTGGGCAGTTTTGGAGCATTGAATATGTCATATTGGGCAGTTTTGGAGCATTGAATATGTCATATTGGGCAGTTTTGGTGCATTTGATGTGTCATATTGGGTAGGTTTGGTTCACTGAATGTGTCAGATTAGGTAGGTTTGGTGCACTGAATGTGTCATATTGGGCAGTTTTGGAGCATTGAATGTGTTATATTGGGTAGGTTCGGTGCATTGAATGTGTCAGATTGGTAGGTTTGGTGCACTAAATGTGTCAGATCGGGTAGGTTTAGTGCATTTGATGTGTCAGATTGGGTAGGTTTGATGCACTGAATGTGTCAGATTGGGTAGGTTTGGTGCACTGAATGTGTCAGATTGGGTAGGTTTGGTGCACTGAATGTGTCAGATTGGGTAGGTTTGGTGCACTGAATGTGTCAGATTGGGTAGGTTTGGTGCACTGAATGTGTCAGATTGGGTAGGTTTGGTGCACTGAATGTGTCAGATTGGGTAGGTTTGGTGTACTGAATGTGTCAGATTGGGTAGGTTTGGTGCACTGAATGTGTCAGATTGGGTAGGTTTGGTGCACTGAATGTGTCAGATTGGGTAGGTTTGGTGCACTGAATGTGTCAGATTGGGTAGGTTTGGTGCACTAAATGTGTCAGATTGGGTAGGTTTGGTGCACTGAATGTGTCAGATTGGGTAGGTTTGGTGCACTGAATGTGTCAGATTGGGTAGGTTTGGTGCACTGAATGTGTCAGATTGGGTAGGTTTGGTGCACTGAATGTGTCAGATTGGGTAGGTTTGGTGCACTGAATGTGTCAGATTGGGTAGGTTTGGTGCACTGAATGTGTCAGATTGGGTAGGTTTGGTGTACTGAATGTGTCAGATTGGGTAGGTTTGGTGCACTGAATGTGTCAGATTGGGTAGGTTTGGTGCACTAAATGGGTCAGATTGGGTAGGTTTGGTGTACTGAATGTGTCAGATTGGCTAGGTTTGGTGCACTGAATGTGTCAGATTGGGTAGGTTTGGTGCACTGAATGTGTCAGATTGGGTAGGTTTGGTGCACTGAATGTGTCAGATTGGGTAGGTTTGGTGCACTGAATGTGTCAGATTGGGTAGGTTTGGTGCACTGAATGTGTCAGATTGGGTAGGTTTGGTGCACTGAATGTGTCAGATTGGGTAGGTTTGGTGCACTGAATGTGTCAGATTGGGTAGGTTTGGTGCACTAAATGAGTCAGATTGGATAGGTTTGGTGCACTAAATGTGTCAGATTGGGTAGGTTTGGTGCACTAAATGGGTCAGATTGGGTAGGTTTGGTGCACTGAATGTGTCAGATTGGGTAGGTTTGGTGCACTAAATGTGTCAGATTGGGTAGGTTTGGTGCACTAAATGGGTCAGATTGGGTAGGTTTGGTGCACTGAATGTGTCAGATTGGGTAGGTTTGGTGCACTGAATGTGTCAGATTGGGTAGGTTTGGTGCACTGAATGTGTCAGATTGGGTAGGTTTGGTGCACTGAATGTGTCAGATTGGGTAGGTTTGGTGCACTGAATGTGTCAGATTGGGTAGGTTTGGTGCACTGAATGTGTCAGATTGGGTAGGTTTGGTGCACTGAATGTGTCAGATTGGGTAGGTTTGGTGTACTGAATGTGTCAGATTGGGTAGGTTTGGTGCACTGAATGTGTCAGATTGGGTAGGTTTGGTGCACTGAATGTGTCAGATTGGGTAGGTTTGGTGCACTGAATGTGTCAGATTGGGTAGGTTTGGTGCACTGAATGTGTCAGATTGGGTAGGTTTGGTGCACTGAATGTGTCAGATTGGGTAGGTTTGGTGCACTGAATGTGTCAGATTGGGTAGGTTTGGTGCACTGAATGTGTCAGATTGGGTAGGTTTGGTGCACTGAATGTGTCAGATTGGGTAGGTTTGGTGCACTGAATGTGTCAGATTGGGTAGGTTTGGTGCACTGAATGTGTCAGATTGGGTAGGTTTGGTGCACTGAATGTGTCAGATTGGGTAGGTTTGGTGCACTGAATGTGTCAGATTGGGTAGGTTTGGTGCACTGAATGTGTCAGATTGGGTAGGTTTGGTGCACTAAATGTGTCAGATTGGGTAGGTTTGGTGCACTAAATGTGTCAGATTGGGTAGGTTTGGTGCACTAAATGTGTCAGATTGGGTAGGTTTGGTGCACTGAATGTGTCAGATTGGGTAGGTTTGGTGCACTGAATGTGTCAGATTGGGTAGGTTTGGTGCACTGAATGTGTCAGATTGGGTAGGTTTGGTGCACTGAATGTGTCAGATTGGGTAGGTTTGGTGCACTGAATGTGTCAGATTGGGTAGGTTTGGTGCACTAAATGGGTCAGATTGGGTAGGTTTGGTGCACTGAATGGGTCAGATTGGGTAGGTTTGGTGCTCTGAATGTGTCAGATTGGGTAGGTTTGGTGCGCTAAATGGGTCAGATTGGGTAGGTTTGGTGCACTGAATGTGTCAGATTGGGTAGGTTTGGTGCACTGAATGTGTCAGATTGGGTAGGTTTGGTGCACTGAATGTGTCAGATTGGGTAGGTTTGGTGCACTGAATGTGTCAGATTGGGTAGGTTTGGTGCACTGAATGTGTCAGATTGGGTAGGTTTGGTGCACTGAATGTGTCAGATTGAGTAGGTTTGGTGCACTGAATGTGTCAGATTGGGTAGGTTTGGTGCACTGAATGTGTCAGATTGGGTAGGTTTGGTGCACTGAATGTGTCAGATTGGGTAGGTTTGGTGCACTGAATGTGTCAGATTGGGTAGGTTTGGTGCACTGAATGTGTCAGATTGGGTAGGTTTGGTGCACTGAATGTGTCAGATTGGGTAGGTTTGGTGCACTGAATGTGTCAGATTGGGTAGGTTTGGTGCACTGAATGTGTCAGATTGGGTAGGTTTGGTGCACTGAATGTGTCAGATTGGGTAGGTTTGGTGCACTAAATGGGTCAGATTGGGTAGGTTTGGTGCACTGAATGTGTCAGATTGGGTAGGTTTGGTGCACTGAATGTGTCAGATTGGGTAGGTTTGGTGCACTGAATGTGTCAGATTGGGTAGGTTTGGTGCACTGAATGTGTCAGATTGGGTAGGTTTGGTGCACTGAATGTGTCAGATTGGGTAGGTTTGGTGCACTGAATGTGTCAGATTGGGTAGGTTTGGTGCACTGAATGTGTCAGATTGGGTAGGTTTGGTGCACTGAATGTGTCAGATTGGGTAGGTTTGGTGCACTGAATGTGTCAGATTGGGTAGGTTTGGTGCACTGAATGTGTCAGATTGGGTAGGTTTGGTGCACTGAATGTGTCAGATTGGGTAGGTTTGGTGCACTGAATGTGTCAGATTGGGTAGGTTTGGTGCACTGAATGTGTCAGATTGGGTAGGTTTGGTGCACTGAATGTGTCAGATTGGGTAGGTTTGGTGCACTGAATGTGTCAGATTGGGTAGGTTACTGTTAATCGTACAAAAATCTCCTATACCTGAATGGTATTGGCCCAACAGTATATTCAAATTCCGCATGACGTTGACCTTTATACAATCTTACAACTTGACTAACCCAGTTAGAAAACTGTTGATGAACTTCTTGTACTAAATTACCCTACAAAGTAATGAACATTTTTAATAATCAATGTCAATAATGTAATCACTAACTTTAAGTAGTCAATTGACATTGATAAGCAGTATGATGTGGCTCGTTGGAATCTGACAACAAAGTTAAAACTTCATTCAGTCAAACAACTATCCAGTTTGCTGACTGTTTTGCAATTTATGGCCCCTTGTTTACCAGGGGTAAGAAAAGTTCTACTTATATCAAATTCAAAATGTCATGCTGGAATCAACAACAGAGACAGACATTTTCTTCTCACATAATTTTATCTACAATGATACAGGCAAGGTTTATCTGAACAAAAGTGAGTGATTCATTTTAATCAGTTTAGATTCAAATTTATTTACCAATGAAGCATACTATACAAGTATATATATATATATATATATATATATATTGTGTAGATGTAGCACTGTGTGTGGTCTATCTATCAGCATGCTTTTCTTCACGAGTGTCGTAAAATATAATAAATTTGGTTATGCATGTGTCAATGATTCAGCCAACGTCTCCATGCTTATAATGACAACATACATACAGAAAAAAAAAACTATTTATAAACAAAACAATAAGTAAGGCTGCTTAGAGTTTGTGCGACAGAAATATGCAATGTACTGTAACTGTCAAAACACTTACTTGAACCACCTTTGTGTTAACGTTGTCTTTAAAGATAGGGATTGGTTCAGTTCCATTTGGACGGAAAATATAGGCTCCAGATGGCTGGTTATCTTTGTTGTTGCCAGCACTACTATTATACCAATAAAAAGACTGATTGACAGATAATGTCAAGTTGGAATCTATATTAGTCATGGACTTCAATAAACCAGTAGTACCATCAAATGTTAAACTAACATGCTGTAAAAAATAATAATTTAATAGGTGAGATTACAAGCTGGTTTGCGTTAATAATTTATCAATAATAATAGTAAAATTTAATGTTTCACTAATGTTTCACGCCAGCGTGCTCAGCTACGCACTTTGAGACATTCGATCTGCGATTGCGTAGTTCGTCTACGTAAATAATCTGCGAGTCGTAGACTTTGCCGTGTTACGGCACCGTTTTGTTTGATTGTGTTACGTATTTTGTGTGTTTTGACAGTATATCAACATATTATGTACCGTATATTTGTTGAAAGAGAATGGTGTTGACATAAACCTATACTCAAGCAGTGTGCAGCTCATTTCAGTGTTCTACATGTAATGCGAAATAGTACGCAGTGTAGCGTATAGCTGCTCACAGGATGGTGCCAGAAGTTGTTGTAAAAATCAATTCTTCGTCAGACTGAAGCTGTAATTAGGTTTATCAAACAACCATGAAAGTAAAAAGACGTCTATGATAAAACTCAATAGAATTCAATCACTGTTCTTGAACTCTTTCAACTTGTATATTTGTGTACATACATGCCTTCAGCCCTATAAGCGTGAGCGTGACCTGGAAGATTGCCATAATTGAGTGCCACAATTTCTGTTTTAAGATTTATTCGATATAATAATACAAATGTACACCCCAACAGTTTTAGAGACCCTCAGAGCCCATTGTCAACCGAGGCTAAGCCGCAGTTGACAATTAACACTGTATGAACACTGTAAGCCATGTCACTCCATTTCTATAAAAGTTGTGGTACAAAAGACTGAAGAATCTCTTAGGTCATATAAAATAACAAATTGATAGATTAAAATATTACCTCATTTTTTATAATTGTATCAGCATTACTTGGTTTCTTTAGAGTGAACTGTTTTGTATACTGAAAACCTGTATTTACAAAACAATCATTACTTTAAAACACAATATAAATTACAAGCCATGTATGGCACAGTCCCTGTCAGTTATCAAGTTTAAGATACATGTAGTATATAGTTTTGTTTATAGTAATATAGTTGTAACATAAACATGTCAGAGATATGGGTCCAGAAGTTGATGCTTGATTATGATTTTTTAACATTAAAATGACTGACATTCAGTAATCTTGTATCTGA
The DNA here is from genome assembly GCF_978046115.1 of Saccoglossus kowalevskii. Lineage (NCBI taxonomy): Eukaryota > Metazoa > Hemichordata > Enteropneusta > Harrimaniidae > Saccoglossus > Saccoglossus kowalevskii. Next base: position 2,658,595 of record NC_140659.1, read on the forward strand.
TCATTAAACAAGTACTTGTCCATATTGAAAGATATTGTTCTGGATCACATTAATTAAAATAAATTTGCCACCGATCGGCCATGATAAATAGGATAGTCAAGCTAATACATATGTATATCTATGACATGATGTATAATTAATATATAAAATATGAACATCATCAGTCGAAGTTTTTCAAATATACGACACTGGCCAATTTGAATCATATTTGTGAAGTAAGATGTAGGCACCAGAGTAGCAGAATTTAGTTATATAAAATTAACCTTCACTTCATAGAACATATTTGAGAAAATTTTCACAAAAATGGGTCAATTGTACTTAGCTTGGGATCTACAGCATTGTAAGAATGAATGTTATTTACAATTGGTCGCTGTCTGCCCATTCAAACACCGCTATAGCAAAATAGGATGTTTTTGATCAAACAGATAAGCAAAACATTAACAAGTGACTGTCAGAACATAGATTTATCAGTAAAAATTTCGATTGCACAACAAATTTAATGCAATTTGCTTAAATTATTGAGTACGGGCAACCAAACTTTGTTTATTAATGGTGTATGCATGTGTATTCCATGTATAGTGTCATGTGTACAAGGATTCATACTGGTGTTTTAGTGGACAGCCAGTGATTAAATGTAAATACAATCCACTCCAACATTGCCATAAATCCATAGGCTGAATTGTACTAATTGTACTTCTGTTAATGGGTGACAATTTTAAAATTAAAAATTTTACTCTTCACTGTATATGTTGAATATCCTACTGCAGGAATTGTCACTGCAAAGAGCAACTCATGGGTGGCATCACCACGGTTACCACGAACACGTTGAGTTTCAGCAGACACGTTAAATACCTATAATAAACAAAGTTATAAGCAAAGTAAAATGTTTACTTTCATTAAATTATTATAAAATCAAACAAAGTTTGGAAAGAACCCCTGTGTGCTAAAGATATTAGAGGCATGACATTAGCACACATGCTACTTTAGAGCAAATACAGCATTTAAAAATATAACTGCAGACAATGATCTAGGGGGTTCCAAGTAGCTATTTAATGAAATAATGACCATATATGATGACTTGATATTTTGGTTGTATATCCTACTATGTCCCTATGAGCAATAATAGTACCACATCGATTTTATCCCCAAGCTAATTAGCTTTGTGCATTATCCCAGGGCATCTATGTACCACGTTTCATTAAAATCTGTTGAATGATACTTGAGAAACAAATGAATATGCCTAAAATGCGCTAATCAATATGCAAATTAGGTTATTAATATGCATAGATTTTTAACCCAATAAGTTCTGTGAATAGTCATGGAGCAACTATGTACCAAGTTGAAATGTTAAGATTAATACTTGAAACATCAGAAAAGCTGAAAATTTACTAATTATACAAATTAGGTAATTAATATGCATGAATATTAATCCACTATTTATCAGGTCTGTGCATTGTTCTATAACATCTATGTAGCAAGTTTCATTGTGATGTGATGACTAGTATTATAGATATTGGTGAAATAAACAAAAATTTACTAATCATTATGCAAATTATTATGCATAGGATTTCTACCCAAAACTAATCAGGTCTGTGCATTGTCCCAGAGCATCTACGTACCAATTTCCATCAAAATCCAATGAGTGGTTCTTTAGAAAAGTCATTGAACAGTTAAAAATCAGCTAATTATCATGCAAATTAGAAAATTAATAAGCACAGATTTTAACCGAAACCTAATCAAATCTGCGCATAACATATATAACATATGGTTCTTGAAATATCAATGGACATACAATTACAAATGTTTTGTAATAGTTACACTAACTGCAAAGACTTCCATTGTGTGCTTCGCACAATAATGTAAAAAACTTGTTACTCACTTGATAAGCCACGTCTTTGCCATCTGGATCTGTCACTGCAAAGTTTTGATTATTGACTGGTATACGTACATAGTTATGAACAGTTCGGGCAAGTGGATTGTATACTATTACTGTGAACTGAAAGAAAGAATGTCACACAAAGTAAAAGTTACAAGCTATTTTCACCAAAATAAAGAAATGTAAGAACTCAATGTGATATGGTAGTCAGTTTACAGCTTAGAGGTTTCTAAGTGAGATATCAGTGAAACGTCCACATCTATACTTTCTGTCTTAAAAATTGGCTGAATAAGGTCATTTGCTGTTTAGTATTAATTAGATATTCAGACTTCCATGATCTTTACATTATGGGTTATTTTATGTTAACAAAATTCACATAAAAACATAAAAGAACATGGAAAATGGCAAGTCATGCATGACCAATAGTTACCAAATTTAAGATATAGTTTAATAGTTTTGTTTATAGTAATATACGAGTGTAGTTTGAACATTAAAATGATATGGATCCAGCAGCTGATTGCTTGATTACCAGGGGTATAATGATTTTTTAACATTAAAATGATTGACATTCAGTCTTGTATCTGATTGTCAAATGAGTACTTGTCCATTTTGAGAGATATTGCTCTGCAACAGCATTATTGTGAAAACCAAAACAACCTTAAAACAAGCAGCCTGTCGGCTGGGATAGCTTCGCTGGTGGCAATGCACATTGCAATTAAAGAGCAGAAGATATCATTAGAAAATGAACAATATGTATAGTACCAAAGCAATTGGACTATATAACACTTTTCACCAAAAATGATAAAAATATTCGTCAAAATTAGATAATTGAAGATATCATCAAGAAATAAACAAATCTGAGAGAGGTCCACATATGTACCTAATATATATGTATACTATCAAAGCAATTGGACTTGCGGTTTTCAATAAGAAATCGAAAAATATCACTTTTTACCAAAAATATTCACCCAAATTAGAGAATTAAAGATATCATCATGAAATGAACAAACCTGAGAAAGGTCTACCCAAGGAATACACACACTAAGTATCAAAGGATTCAGACTTGTAGTTTCCAAGAAGAAGTCGAAAAAGTAAAAAGTTGATGCGGACGACGACAGACAATCATTCATATGATAAGCTCTGCTCAACAAAGTCGACAGCAGAGCTAATAAAAGTTAAATATCCGATGATATAACATAGCAATGTTTCGCAGCTTAGGTTTAGTAAAGGGGGTAGAGATATGATACAATTATATTAATATGTAATGTGTGCTTCATGGAAGCCAAAAATAACATTTACTTACAGATTTCTGTTTTTCAGTAGCATTACATATACTGATATTCATATACTGGCAGAACTCTGGTGTTGTAGGTGTTTTGTTTGACATTAATTTAGATAACGCTTGAGATATCAGATTCTACAAGAAAAAGCAATATTGTAAGTCCAGCATCAAATAAATCAGTGACATTGAAAACAGCTCTGCTTGGCAAAGAAACCCATGTTTCAATAACTCACTGTTTCAAAAACACCCACAGATTTAAAAAAAATTATTTTCATGCCAGAAATTAATTTACAAAGAAAATTGAGATTTTAGTGTAAAACTAATAAGGTCTGCACAATGTAACAAGACCATCTATGTAACAAGTTTCATTGAAATGTGATCAGAACCAAAAAATTATGAATTATTATGCTAATTAGGGAATTAATATTAACAGATTTTACCCAAACTAATCATACATTGTCCCAGAGCATCTATGTACCAAGTTCCATTGAAATGTGATGATTAGTATGAGAGATATCAGTGTGAAAGTTGAATATGAATAGTTATGCAAATTAGGTAATTAATATGCACAATTATTTACCCCCAAAACTAATCAGGTCTCTGCATAGTCCTAGAGGACCTATGTACAAAGTTTCATTGAAATGCGGAAAAGCCGAAAATTTACTAATCATTATGTAAATTAGGTAATTAATATGCACAGATTTTCACCCAAAACTAATCAAAACGTGGCATTAGTTCAGAGCATCTATTAATCACATTTTAATCAAACTCCAATGAGTGGTTATTTAGATATCCATGGAACAGTCATGGAACAGCTAAAAATGAGCTAATTATCATGCAAATTAGGTAATTAATATGCACGGATTTTTACCAAAAACTAATCAAATGTGGACATAAGCTCAGAGCATCTACGTACCTAGTTTCATCAAAATTCAATACGTGGTTCTTGAGATATCAGTGGAACAGACGGACGGACGAACGGACACACACACACAGACAGACAGACAGACAGACAGACAGACAGACAGACAGACAGACAGACAGACAGACAATAGACACACTAACAGCCTCGCACACGGGAGTCAAAAAGTAAATTATCAAAATTTCATTCAATGTCATTTTGGTAATGTCAAACCTCACCTGACACTTGTCAATACCCAAAGACAGTCTTTTAGCATAGTCATAGGCTACATGCTGTTTTTCTGTACCACTGAAAATAATAATAATTTTAAAAATTAATTGTCTAGTTTAAAAAGACCACTAGTCAAATGTGCTCCTATAAATTGTAGATAGAATTTTCAACGCCTGACAACCATCACGGCGAAAACAAAGGCCGAAAACTCCCAGAAAACGTCACTTTGGGATAGTTGTTGAGATTCTACTGAACATTGTAACAAGATTACATGTATACATTCAGTAGCTCAGGATTACTGTTTCCTTGACCTAAGCCGTTTTCACCCTGGCTCTTTCACCGGCATTCACACACAGCCCATAGAAATACAGTGGTGCGCGTCTTTAGCAACATTAAATGATCTGTGACACTAGAAGATTAGCCAAGTAGAGGCTGCCCTCTATGAAGGAAATGGGCAAAGCCCCACCCCTCTTCTGCCCTCCATAAAGGAAATGGGTATAGTTTCCACCTTTGCTGCTTTGTATAAAGACAATTATTATAGGTTCCCTATTTGCTGCCCTCTACAGAGAAAACAGTTATTGGTCCCACCTTTTGATGCTATCGTTGCCATGGATTCACGGCTAATATGATGAGCAAAATCACAATGTTATATCACTAAGAAACTGAGTGAAACAGATCTGGATTTCTCAAAAAGTTACACTGTGCAGATTAGGTCTGGATTTCATTAAATATACATTGTGTTGAACCAATCTAATAATAATAATAATAATCTTTATTACATCCTTAGAAATACAATCTTTTTATCAGTCACAGCAATAAAGTAATAAAAAGAAGTTGAGTTGGTTAATAATAAGATAAGAGTAGTAGTAAATGAAAGTACCTTGTAATGAGTTTATAAAAAAATTTTCATTTCTGATTTCAAAAGATTACAGAATATGCTTGTTTAATTATATGTTGGTTATTATTGCTCATCAGATATGTAAATGTTTTTTGTTTATTATCTACCGGTATTTGTTTAGGGAGTTCAATATTTTCCTTCATTTCATCTTGATAATTGTTGTAGAGATGACAATCCATGAAGAAATGTAATTTATATTCAGTTTCATTTTAGGACAGTTTATGCAAGTTCTATTTTCAATTGGAGTTTTGGGATGAGTGTGTCTACCTGTTTCAATAGCCAGGTTATGGTTATCATTGTTGTATGGTATAAGATTAAAAGAACTTTTCTTGACAGAGTATTTTGGGGTCATATTAATAATTTGAAATAATAGTACAACAAATTGTATAATTGGGTTTATTATAAGAAATTGTCGTAATATAAAAACATTATACACTGAAACTGTGTGTAGTACAATGTAAGTAGCACAATTTGGTGTCCGGTACCACAATTTGGAAAATAGTAGCATAATTTGGAATATGGTAGCATAATTTGGAATATGGTAGCATACTTTGGTATATGGTAGCACAATTTGGAATATGGTAGCACAATTTGGAATATGGTAGCACAATTTGGAATATGGTAGCACAATTTGGAATATGGTTAACAGCGTCCGGATTACTTTCGGAAATTCCGTCGCGTTTCGGAAAGTTTTAATTTTCAAAACTTTTGAATATTTATTTGTGCTTTTAGGTTAGTGAGAAGGTTATAATAATTCTTCATTTCACTTTAACACTGTTTTTACACCCCTCAGACCCCATTAAAAAGTCACTTCTGGCCATTATAATGGCCACTATTTTCTTAATGGCCAGAGTATTGACCAGAATATTTTAAGTGGCCAAAATATTTACCAGTGTTTTTAAAATGGTGGTTTTAATGACCCATGTTTTTTATACTGGTCAGAATAATTACAATTGCTTTTTAAATGATGGAGTTGATGAACATTTTTTTTTATGGGCAGTATAATGGTCATTTTATTTTTCATTACATACATAAAATGACCAGTATTTTTGTTCATGTCTCTAAATATAATGGCCCAGAAAACAGCCTCAATATACGTGTGGGAATTTATTTTTCCCAAGTTTCACTGGCGCTTCCAAGTACACTTAAATGAAATTTCGCGAATATTGCCTCGATCCCCAGTGAAATTTCATAGTAACGCTGATGCCAGTGACTGCTGGTGGACTGCATAACCTGCGGAGTATTTAGATGGTGTTGAATCATAGGACGATTGCAGTACTGCAACTGGCACATCAAGGTATGAATTTGTAATTATTTTACCATTTTACAATGACTTCAATACAATATTAGATACTTTTGTTGTTGTTTATGTAGCAGGATAGTCTTTTGGGGCTTTCGTTTTTGTTCAGTCATGGCACACTGTGTAAGTAATGCTTCATTATTATTCATAATTGTCAAACAACAAGCTCAAGTAGGTGTTAATGAGGATTAGCTCCTATGTTTGTTAATACAAGAAAAGTATAAACAAAATTTATTTCCAACTCCTGAAATCTGCAAAAAAACATCAACGTAAATTTGTTTCCATTCATGGCAATGTTTTCAAATTATTTTAATATAATAATTTAACTGACTGCAAAATGTTTGTTTTTTTTAAATTTTTGAAGACTATGTATATTGTTGTTTTTTTTCTCCTCAGACAATACCAGCAATAGTGTACTGTACACTGGGAAATCTAATTTAGTAATCATGTATTAACTATACATGTATATATTATGCCCATAACATCAAATACCATCCAGAATCCCTTTTTCCTGTAAACTAGTATAGATGATATATGTCTACAGTGTGCAACAGTTCATTTTTCTTTGCGCACAAAAGAAAAAAGTAAAACTCATACTCAAAATAACTTTTAATTTAGCATGGATTTAAACTAAATTTCAATTGAATCTAATATTCTTTGCTCATCTTTGATTTGATTTGAATGAGTTGTAGAGATCAATATAAAGGGGAAGTGAATCTTAATGTATGCACCTAAGGTAGAAATAAACAGAAGACACTTATTCGTAGATTCACGTAGAGCTCTTTAGCAAAGGCTAAGAGGTCCAATACCTTAACCTGTGCTAAAAAAATGTGCATGAATACAGGCTAAGAAATACTAGGTACAGAGTAAATCTGGTCAAAGCCTTAGCACAGGCAAAACAAAACAAGCATGAACGCTTAGCTCGGCTAAAAAAACCATTGTATTTAATGTTCATTTAGGAGATTTACTACTATATTCATAACTTTTTATTTTGGTGTGCCATTTCCTGCATGACAATCAACGCTAACACATATAGAGAGATTGACTCAAGAAAAAATGTACCGATGATGAGATACTGTGCTACTTCCTGTTATTCTGCAATTTGCACTTTCTGAATTTGCTTTGGTATTGTTTTATAGCTGTAGAACTAACCTTCCTACTTATTCTTACTGAGCACTCATAGTTAAAATTTCTGAAGATTTTGCCTATTCTTAATAAGTTTGGGCGTTCCTTACCCCGTGCTAACCATTGTTTCCTTCTGTGCATGAACTCAAACATATGAGATTAGCTTAAATCTTAGCCCGTACTTTGTGTAGCATGAACACTACTTTTGAAGATACAGGGGGCAAATGGGCGAGACTTAAACAAAATATAATGAAGGTGTAATATGCAGTCAGTAAATGTCCTAGGCATTTCTGGGTCAGCCAAATTGATCATGGGTACTCTTGCTCAACTTGGACAAAAAAATATTTAGTCTATATAATGGTACTTAAATCATAGACCTTAGAGAACAGGGACATGCTACTGTGGCTACCCCTTTCATGTAACCTTAGTTATAATCCCCCTACCCAAATTAACACCTTAGAGAAACTGATAATAAATCTATGTCAACACCACTGTTACATCCTCTCCTGTTTCATAAGCCAAACATGGCTGCCAGGGTGTAGCTACACAAAATGAGACAATTTTGTGGTTGGAATATAATCAGAAAAATTAAATTTGATCAAAACTTGAATAGCCAAGTCCATTCTATTGATGCGAGTGAAACTAAAAATTAACAATTTTTATTCCACTATGAAATCAGGAAAGGGAAACAAAAATGGTAAGTTTTCTCTGCAAGGAAACAAAACTGCCTAAAAGTAAACAATGACCTGTGGAAATTTGTGTCATTATAACAAGTGGATTTTTCATCATATTTAGAACAGATATAGCATAGTGCACTTGTTATACACTGACTAATGGGAATACTAGTAAAAACTGTTTCAGATGTATAAATCTTCTAGGTACATGTATATGTATTAATGAGATTATACAGGAGGTTATAACCCACATTGCACATTGTCTCAGACAGAAGTTGCATGACCCAGTTTTCTAAGGTCATGCTTAAATCATAACCATCTGAATACCATTATTTCACTTTTCAAACTAAACTGTTTTTATATTTTTAATATCATTTTTTTGATTTTGAAAAAAAAATATAGAAACAATATTACACTTAACATAATTACTCTATTAGCAGCACATGCACTTAGGTAATTTACAGGGATCTTCAATGGTCGAAATATGTAATATTTTCATGATTTAGTATCCACAAATGTAATTTTAGAGCAAATATGGTATTGTATTGGATCATAATTATAATACAATTATTTATTTTGTGAAAGTACCTGGGGATCGATGAAGTTGTACATGCATGGTGGCATTCCCATTGTGGAGGGACTCTATAATTTTGTATGTACACAGCTTCCTACTTTGAAAGACAAAATCATGCAGCTGCATTGTTACATAACTTTCTTTTGTCTCTTGTAGGAAGTTAAATCCCCCTATTGTTCTCAGAAATTAGGTTCCCAAGTACAGCAATGTACTGTCCACAGAGGGACTGTGTACTGTCCTAGTCTCTCAAGAGACAAACTGTGTGTATATATGGCACAACCCCTAATATATTCGGTTAGGAAACAATTTGATGTTATTCTGTTTTATTTGATATTTATATTTTTTCAATCAGAATGTACCGGGTATCATCTTTTTGGAAGTATATCTGAGTTGCATAGGGGAAAAATTGACATATCACAAGATGTCATTTTATCCACATTGTTATTAGTGAGGACAGAAATATGCCAAAATACACAGACACCACAAATTTTTGTTTCCAAAATTGATTACAAAGTGTCTTAATTAAAAACTGGTCATTGTAAGCTAATAGCAATCTGAATTATTTTTTGCAGATAATGACAATTTAAAAAAAGGAAATACTATATAAATGGAACGTAAGAAGTTGAAGAACCAGAATTTATGGACGTTAAGGGAAAAAAAAAGTTTAACCAGTATTGATGGATGCAATGGTTTAGCATTTGCATGTTTATCAGTTTTACATTTGCACACAGATTTTGAAAGTTCCAAGTGTGTAGAGTTACTGTACATTCCTTTTTTTATGTTTTCCCTCAAATAAAAGTGACATCTTTCAACTGGTATTTCATGATTTTCAGCTATCTTATATAGTTCTTCTTGCTGACCCTTTTGTACACACCCACACTCACTCCACAATCTTTCATCTTTTTAATAATAATTAACAGGAAAATATTATTGAAAAAATCCTGTAGAGATCAAAAACATGGACAAATTTGACACGCCTACATCTTTGAGAAAAAATATTTTACACTAGAAAAAGAATAGCACAAAAACAAAGAGGAGAAAAAACATTTTGCACAGCCCCCTCCTTAAGCTAATCGCCTCTCAAGAAAACTTGATGAATATCTGGAGGAGTATGACATTGCAAACCTAAAATATTATTATCCACTAAAACAGTCTGTATGGCTGTGCACTACATCATGATTTTTAAAAAACAAAACAAAATATTGCTTACATATTCTTGTTTTGTCTAATGTTTTCATTAATTATCCAATTTCTGTACTTTATGTGTTTGTACACTGAGCTGAATAATTAAGATGATGTTTTGAAGCACAGTGATAGAGGGACTGTGTTTGAAGCAATGTTTTAACCCCCCCCCCCCTCACCACCCCCCACCCCCATATGACATTTTTACTTTGCAAAGCTGTACCTCCCAGATCTTTAGTTGTTTATGCATAGATGGTCTTTGGTTATAGATTATTTACTTTCCAGTCATTTTTGAAGTGTAAACCTTTGTCATACTTTCTGCTGTGTTGACTTCCTGTCACTATGCTTTTGTTTCCCTTTGGTTAGCTAAACATATGAACGCTTGTTGAAAATCACACTTGGAAGTAAGAGTTTCTAATGGAATAGCAAGCAATCTAATCTATTCCTGAAATTGTAAAATTATATATAGTGTTATTTGAAAATGTCAAAATAAACTTCTAGGAATCTGTTATTCAGTTCAAAAAATAAACTAGTTGCATGCAGAATCTCAGAGAAACAATTGCATGTACATGCAGGAATGGTCGGATGTTGCAGCAGCAGAAGTTTGGGCCTGGACATTCCAGTCACATTTTTAAAATGATTTTAAATAATGTACGTATTCTTAACAAACTGTTACATGAGAGGGGGCAGAGCATGAAATAATATTTTAGTTTTGGAAACTATGCAAAGATGTGTGTTCAGTAATTCAATACCTTTGATGAGCCATTATTAATAGCACACATTAGGTTAGATTTGAATAGATTCCTAGTAAGATTGGTGCATTCTTAATTCAAAAAAACTTAAAAAGTTTTAATACTACTAAATTATACATATGTTTGATATAATTTATTGTAAAACATTATTGTTGTTGTGAAAATAGTTTCATACAAAACGGTGAAAATTTGCCAAAATCCTTGTATGTGTTGCCAGTGATATGCTAGTTTCCATTGTTATTTAAATGTACCGTACTCATCAGGGAGGTAATCCATTACAAAACATCACTAATCCACAGTAGTCTGGTTTCAGGCTACACCAAGTCATAGTCATAAGAGGGACTTTGACCAAGTGCAGGCTAAGATTTAAGCTAATCCCAAATGTTTGCATATCAGCTATACGCAATTGTGTTCACTCACAGGAGGGCCCAACAGTTATAGCACAGGCCACAGTGTAAGGGTCTGTGCACTGGCTAACAACACCCAAACTTGTTTCCCAAGGGAGGCAGCAATTATGAACAAACAATTAAACAGCAATGGTACAGTTCTATAACTACACTGTTAACCTAAATAAACCAACCACAAATTATCGAAACCACCATATATTTTTCTCCCTTAAAGGCCCAATTCACTTGCCCTGGGCAAGTGTGAATTGGAGGTGTGGCTATTCTAATGCATGGTCTTAATCACTTGCATAGCCTATGACGCATCCTGTTTCAGCGGTCCAACATCACGTGACTTTGATTGACAGTAGTAATTATTCAAGATGAGTCGCGCATCCCTTTCCCCGGTTCATGTTTTTTACTTTTATCCGCCAAAATCTCAGCTCGTACACTATTTATTGTCATAAATACTACACACAGTCACTGCTGTGATATTCATAGTCACATGCATCCACTTTGGCACGACATAATAGACATGTAAGTTCGAGAAAACGCGTTTTTACTGGAGCTTGGCTGGAGCTGTTTACTACAGCAGGACAAGCAAGGAAATAATCCCTGTTGTTTAGGAGCGTATTTAAAGTATACCTGGGCCTTTAATATTTTTTTTTTTTTCCATTCCTTTTCCATGTTTTATTGATTTATAATGCTTATTTTTTTTTATTAATATCATCACCAGTTTTTTCAATTGTTTTTTTTTTAAACCATTGTGGTGCTTCCGATACTAGTTTGCTGATAGTTGTTAGAAGGGAATTTTTGTGATGTTGATTGGTACACTCAAAAGCAATATCACATGTGCAATTTACGTTACACTCCAAAACGGCATGCGTGCGCATGCGAAACACCATATCTTCGACTTCTGGGGAAGTCGTCAACTAGTATCCCACCAGTCATTAATTACTCCGTACACGCTTCCACACTGATTGGGTCGCTGTAGTAGAGCATACAACAACGCCAATTTAGTTCGCTGTCTACAACATGCACTAATAAAACTCTGCATTCTGTAACGCCGTTATATACTGTTCCTGTGCATCCAAATAAATCGGTCTGTCTACGCTCGTGTTCCAGTGCACTTCGCTTCATAAATTAGAATGAAACATGTCAGCAGCAGAAATTTTGCGTTCGTAAACAGCGCCCCTTAGCCCGTGCTAAGGACTGGCCCTCCCAATGCATGGATGCAATTGGGTCTAGTCAAAACATCAGCTAAAATCTTAGCCAGTACTTCATGTAGCATGAACACTATTATTGTACAGCATTATAATACCGTGAACAAACAAACATGCCATTCACTGCTAAGTCAGCTAGCTACACACATGGAGCTCTATGCTAGGACCCCCCCCCCCATATAACTTACTGAACCACCCAACACCGTTTTGTACACATGCAGTAGTCGTGGAATATTTTCACAGATAATTTTCATATCACATTAAACCATTCATAATAGAGAAAATAGCAAAATATAAAAATAAAGCAGAGCATCATGGGTATTTTTTAGTTGACTGTGTCTTAGCCACTTTAAAATCACCTTCCATCAACCCTTCAACATAAACTTCTACAGTTTATAACACATGTTATGAAAAGTTACTGGTTAAGTATTTCAATTTAAAATGTTATAGTTTCGGTGTATTTGAAGACTAAACTTTAGTTTTTTGTCATTATTAAAATGGGAATTTTGTTTATGTTTATAACCCCACTCATAAAGACAGGCTCATTTTCGGATTAATAACTCGCTGTTTATGTGACTTTTTGGAGTAACTCCCTGTGACTTTTTGGAGTAACCAGCTGTTTATGTGACTTTTTTTGGTGGAAAGTCAGTTGCTGAGTATGTTTGGGGTTGCACCCTTTTCGAAGGTTCAGTAGTGAATGTCTTGTTTGTTTGTTCAAGGTATTAAAATGCTGGACATTGCCTTTATAAGAACAGGATGTAGTACAGAGTCTCATTGTCAGTCCATTTTTATCTCAAGAATAATGTCACAGAATGTGCTTGTATTGATTGTCAAGTTTAGTATAGTTATGAATAAGAATAGTTATGAATATAATAGTTAAATTTTCAAATGGACATCAAGTACAATGGTATTTTGGGTGATTAGCCTGGGCTCAATGTTTGCACACACTTCATTAGCACCCGTGATAAGGGTCTAGACCGAATTTTGAAAACGAGTCATCTTCTATGTTCAATAACCTATTGCATTATACTACTAGTATATATTATTAAGTCAACAGTATCAAGTGCATGATTTGTTGTGATTTTAAAAACAAATTAACCCAAAACGTCATATTTTTTCAAGATATATAATTCCATATTTCAAATTTTTCAAAATCTTGTATTTTACGTTTACCTACAATTGTACTGGCTTAAAATTGAAGCAAACTGAAGCGAGTGAGGGAAAAAGAGGAGAGCTGTCAATCCCCATGTGCCATTACCGGGTATTATCTGTGACATGAAAAAAAAAATGACCATTTTATTCATGTAATGAAAAATAAAATGATCATTATAATACCCATTAAAAAAATAGATTGTCACCCACTCCATCATTAAATAAAAAATTACTATTATTCTGACCAGTGTAAAAATAGTGGTCATTATAACTACCAGTTTGAAAATACTGGTCAATATTTTGACCATTAAAAAATTTCTGGTTGGTATTCTGGCCATTAAGAAAATAGTGGCCATTACAATGGCCAGAAGTGACTTTTCAAAGGGGTCTGAGGGGTGAAAAAAACAGAGTTAAAGTGAAATGAAAAATTATTATAACCTCCTCACTAGCCTAAAAGTATGAATAAATATTCAAAAGTTGTGAAAATTAAATCTTTCCGAAACGCGACGGAATTTCCGAAAGTTATCCGGACGCTGTTGGTAGCACAATTTGGAATATGGTAGCACAATTTGGAATATGGTAGCATAATTTGGAATATGGTAGCACAATTTGGAATATGGTAGCATAATTTGAATATGGTAGCACAATTTGGAATATGGTAGCATAATTTGGAAAATAGTAGCACAATTTGGAATATGGTAGCATACTTTGGTATATGGTAGCACAATTTGGAATATGGTAGCACAATTTGGAATATGGTAGCACAATTTGGAATATGGTAGCATAATTTGGAATATGGTAGCACAATTTGGAATATGGTAGCATAATTTGGAATATGGTAGCACAATTTGGAATATGGTAGCATAATTTGGAAAATAGTAGCATAATTTGGAATATGGTAGCACAATTTGGAAAATAGTAGCATACTTTGGAATATGGTAGCACAATTTGGAATATGGTAGCATAATTTGGAATATGGTAGCACAATTTGGAATATGGTAGCACAATTTGGAATATGGTAGCATAATTTGGAAAATAGTAGCATAATTTAGAATATGGTAGCATAATTTGGAAAATAGTAGCATAATTTGGAAAATAGTAGCATAATTTGGAATATGGTAGCATAATTTGGAATATGGTAGCACAATTTGGAATATGGTAGCACAATTTGGAATATGGTAGCATAATTTGGAAAATAGTAGCATAATTTGGTATATGGTAGCATAATTTGGAATATGGTAGCACAATTTGGAATATGGTAGCACAATTTGGAATATGGTAGCATAATTTGGAAAATAGTAGCACAATTTGGAAAATAGTAGCATAATTTGGAATATGGTAGCATACTTTGGTATATGGTAGCATAATTTGGTATATGGTAGCATAATTTGGACAAGCCATGCATGACACAGTCCCCGTTAGTTATCAAATTTAAGATATATAGTTATGTTTATAGTAATATAGCTGGAATATAACCATGTCAGGAATATGATTTTTTTTAACATTAAAATGATTGACATTTGTATCTGATCGTCAAACAAGTACTTGTCCATATTGAGAGATATTGCTCTGGAACAGCATTCAAAATCAGCCATTTTGAATACATGTATATATAATATAACATGATGTATAACGAATATATAAAATTTGAATATAATCAGTCAAAGCATTTAAGAGATATGGCTCTAGAAGCCCAATCATTAAAACAAAATGGTCGCCAGTCAGCCATTTTGAATTCAATCTGAAAAATAAAATGACGTGCATCAGGAACCTGTAATGTCTAATGTGTGTTATAAGTTTGAACAAAATCCATCCATAAATGCAAGAAATGCTTGATATTCGTGGATTTTTTCAGCACAGAAATAGCACACTTTGAAAAAGATCATCAAACCAATATATCCGTATATCTGTGACATGATGTATAATAAATATTACAAATTTGAACATAATCAGACAAAACAAGTCAGACATATGGGTCTGGAAACCCATTCATTAAAACAAAATGACCGCCAGACAGCCGTTTTGAATCTGATCTGAAAAATAAAATGACGTGCATCAGGAACCCGTAATGCCTAATGTATGTACCAAGTTTGAACGAAATCCATCCATAAATGCCAGAAATGCTTGATATTTGATGATTTTTTAGTACAAAAATGACAACCATTTGGCCATTTGGAATAGGATCGTCAAACCAATATATCTATGACATGATGTATAATGAATATTTAAAATTTGAACATAATCAGTCAAAACAAGTTGGAGATATGGCACGAGAACCACATTGATTAATACTAAATGGCTGCCAGTCGGCCATTTTGAATGTTATCTGAAAAACAAAATTATTTGCATCAAGGTCCCATAATGTCCAATGTATATACCAAGTTTGAGCAAAATCCATCTGTAAACAGCCAAGAATTGGTTGCTTTTCATGATTTTTTAGCACAAAAATGGCCGCCATTCGGCCATCTTGAATCACATCGTAAAACACAAGTCATTGTCAATGACACATCCCCGTTCCGTTCATATTTGAGTGACATATACATTCAAAGCAGATCATGACCGAAATGCACCTGCATATGTACAACACATTGTACTAAATCTGAACAAAATCCATCCATGCATGACTGAGATCCGGTTCCGGAATTGTGAAAATACGTGATTTTGATGCATTTTCGGCCTTAAAATGGCCATCATTCAGCTATTGTTAAGCGGATCATGAAACAAATGCACATATCTATTTGTGACATGATGTACCATGTGTGTGTGAAGTTTGAACTTGATCAATCCAGACATGTCTTGGATACGGATCCAGAACTGAATTCTTTAACAAAATGGCCGCCAGTCGGCCATTTCGAACTTGATCCGAAAAAAAAAGACGTGCATCAAGGTCCTATTATGTTTAATGTATGTACCAAATTTGAACAAAATCCGTCCATGCATAACTGAGATCCGGGTCCGGAATGGTGAAAGTGTGCGATTTCAATGCATTTTCGGCCTTAAAGTGCTCCATTTGGCTATCGTTAATGAGATCATGAAACAAATGCACATACATATTTGTGACATGATGTACCTTGTGTGTGTGAAGTTTGAACTTGATCAATCCAGACATGTCTCGGATACGGATCCAGAACTGAATTCTTTAAAACAAAATGGCCGCCAATCGGCCATTTCGAAGTTGATCCAAAAAAAATAAATGACGAGCATCAAGGTCCTATTATGTTTAATGTATGTACCAAATTTGAACGAAATCCGTCCATGCATAACTGAGATCTGGGTCCGGAATGGTGAAAATGTGTGATTTTGATGCATTTTCGGCCTTAAAATGGCCGCTATTCGGCTATCGTTAATCGGATCATGAAAAAAATGCATGTGCATATGTCCCATATAATGTGTGATGTATGAGTGAAGTTTGAACTTAATCGGTCCATGCATGTTCGAGA
The DNA here is from genome assembly GCF_978046115.1 of Saccoglossus kowalevskii. Lineage (NCBI taxonomy): Eukaryota > Metazoa > Hemichordata > Enteropneusta > Harrimaniidae > Saccoglossus > Saccoglossus kowalevskii. The sequence goes on from NC_140659.1 coordinate 2,675,588, forward strand.
TACAGCATACATGTACATGGTGCATGCTGAAGACCTAATACAGCATACATGTACATGGTGCATGCTGAAGACCTAATACAGCATACATGTACATGGTGCATGCTGAAGACCTAATACAGCATACATGTACATGGTGCATGCTGAAGACCTAATACAGCATACATGTACATGGTGCATGCTGAAGAACTAATACAGCATACATGTACATGGTGCATGCTAAAGACCTAATACAGCATACATGTACATGGTGCATGCTGAAGACCTAATACAGCATACATGTACATGGTGCATGCTGAAGACCTAATACAGCATACATGTACATGGTGCATGCTGAAGACCTAATACAGCATACATGTACATGGTGCATGCTGAAGACCTAATACAGCATACATGTACATGGTGCATGCTGAAGACCTAATACAGCATACATGTACATGGTGCATGCTGAAGACCTAATACAGCATACATGTACATGGTGCATGCTGAAGACCTAATACAGCATACATGTACATGGTGCATGCTGAAGACCTAATACAGCATACATGTACATGGTGCATGCTGAAGACCTAATACAGCATACATGTACATGGTGCATGCTGAAGACCTAATACAGCATACATGTACATGGTGCATGCTGAAGACCTAATACAGCATACATGTACATGGTGTATGCTTAAGACCTAATACAGCATACATGTACATGGTGCATGCCGAAGACCTAATACAGCATACATGTACATGGTGCATGCTGAAGACCTAATACAGCATACAGGTACATGGTGCATGCTGAAGACCTAATACAGCATACATGTACATGGTGCATGCTGAAGACCTAATACAGCATACATGTACATGGTGCATGCTGAAGAACTAATACAGCATACATGTACATGGTGCATGCTAAAGACCTAATACAGCATACATGTACATGGTGCATGCTGAAGACCTAATACAGCATACATGTACATGGTGCATGCTGAAGACCTAATACAGCATACATGTACATGGTGCATGCTGAAGACCTAATACAGCATACATGTACATGGTGCATGCTGAAGACCTAATACAGCATACATGTACATGGTGCATGCTGAAGACCTAATACAGCATACATGTACATGGTGCATGCTGAAGACCTAATACAGCATACATGTACATGGTGCATGCTGAAGACCTAATACAGCATACATGTACATGGTGCATGCTGAAGACCTAATACAGCATACATGTACATGGTGCATGCTGAAGACCTAATACAGCATACATGTACATGGTGCATGCTGAAGACCTAATACAGCATACATGTACATGGTGTATGCTTAAGACCTAATACAGCATACATGTACATGGTGCATGCTGAAGACCTAATACAGCATACATGTACATGGTGTATGCTTAAGACCTAATACAGCATACATGTACATGGTGTATGCTTAAGACCTAATACAGCATACATGTACATGGTGTATGCTTAAGACCTAATACAGCATACATGTACATGGTGCATGCTGAAGACCTAATACAGCATACATGTACATGGTGTATGCTGAAGACCTAATACAGCATACATGTACATGGTGCATGCTGAAGACCTAATACAGCATACATGTACATGGTGCATGCTGAAGACCTAATACAGCATACATGTACATGGTGCATGCTGAAGACCTAATACAGCATACATGTACATGGTGCATGCTGAAGACCTAATACAGCATACATGTACATGGTGCATGCTGAAGACCTAATACAGCATACATGTACATGGTGCATGCTGAAGACCTAATACAGCATACATGTACATGGTGTATGCTTAAGACCTAATACAGCATACATGTACATGGTGCATGCCGAAGACCTAATACAGCATACATGTACATGGTGCATGCTGAAGACCTAATACAGCATACATGTACATGGTGCATGCTGAAGACCTAATACAGCATACATGTACATGGTGCATGCTGAAGACCTAATACAGCATACATGTACATGGTGCATGCTGAAGAACTAATACAGCATACATGTACATGGTGCATGCTAAAGACCTAATACAGCATACATGTACATGGTGCATGCTGAAGACCTAATACAGCATACATGTACATGGTGCATGCTGAAGACCTAATACAGCATACATGTACATGGTGCATGCTGAAGACCTAATACAGCATACATGTACATGGTGCATGCTGAAGACCTAATACAGCATACATGTACATGGTGCATGCTGAAGACCTAATACAGCATACATGTACATGGTGCATGCTGAAGACCTAATACAGCATACATGTACATGGTGCATGCTGAAGACCTAATACAGCATACATGTACATGGTGCATGCTGAAGACCTAATACAGCATACATGTACATGGTGCATGCTGAAGACCTAATACAGCATACATGTACATGGTGTATGCTGAAGACCTAATACAGCATACATGTACATGGTGTATGCTTAAGACCTAATACAGCATACATGTACATGGTGTATGCTGAAGACCTAATACAGCATACATGTACATGGTGTATGCTGAAGACCTAATATCCAATTGACAATTGTACACTGCCTGCAAGTGTTTTAATACACAGGCTAGTTTCCATGATACTGCAAAGCTGTTTTTTTTTTGTATCCAATGAGTTTGTATCTCAAATCTGTAATAGAGATTATTTAATTTAGTTGCTTTTATTATTCTTGTGATCAAGTCTTTATGATTGATGTAACAAATAACTGTTATCTGTTAAATGAAATGATTAAAATAGTTTTTCAAGTTGTACCTTGGGTGGTTTTAATATACACATTTTACACCATGTTTCACAAAATCACAACTTACCTAACGGCATCATGATGTTGAGCAACAGCCAGTGCTTTCTCTGAAAATATATTGATTATATTTACAATAAATTAAATACTATAATTTCTTTTCTCACTTGACTTATTCCATGTGAACACATTCACTTGTTATCAAACATCATCTATTTCTCTTCTTACTTGACGTATTCCGTGTGAACACATTTACTTGTTATCTAACATCGTCTATTTCTCTTCTCACTTGACGTATTCCATGTGAACACATTTACTTGTTATCTAACATCGTCTATTTCTCTTCTCACTTGAGTATTCCATGTGAACACATTTACTTGTTATCTAACATAGTCTATTTCTTTTCTCACTTGACGTATTCCATGTGAACACATTTACTTGTTATCTAACATCGTCTATTTCTCTTCTCACTTGACATATTCCATGTGAACACATTTACTTGTTATCTAACATCGTCTATTTCTCTTCTCACTTGACGTATTCCATGTGAACACATTTACTTGTTATCTAACATCGTCTATTTCTCTTCTCACTTGAGTATTCCATGTGAACACATTTACTTGTTATCTAACATAGTCTATTTCTTTTCTCACTTGACGTATTCCATGTGAACACATTTACTTGTTATCTAACATCGTCTATTTCTCTTCTCACTTGACATATTCCATGTGAACACATTTACTTGTTATCTAACATCGTCTATTTCTCTTCTCACTTTATGTATTCACATTTACATGATAATAATAATAATACAGTTTTATTACACCGTAATAAAATCACTAATTCATTTTTGGCTGAAAGTAATAAAAGGTTAAGGTAAAAAGGTAAGTAAAAAACAGAACGTTAAAATGATATATTCACATGAAATTAGAATGAAAAAACTTACTCAATGTAACAGATTCTGCATCAGTTTTCAGATGAAATCGGAATGGCCATGCCAATACCTCTAACTGTTTACAAACCTGCAAAAAAAAACACATGTACGTGTAGTACCGGTAGGACAATAGATTAGAATGTCAGAATTATGGATCATGCAATTTCTGCGATGATAATTCTACTATTATATAATGCTTTTAGTTGGAGTCTTTTCTTTAGTTGCAGTCTTTGTTTTTTTTAATTGCAGTCTTTTATCTAGCCAAGGGGAGAATAGTCATAGTATTTTATCTAGCCAAAGAGAGAATAGTCGTAGTCTTTTATCTAGCCAAGGAGAGAATAGTCGTAGTATTTTATCTAGCCAAAGAGAGAATAGTCGTAGTCTTTTATCTAGCCAAGGGGAGAATAGTCATAGTATTTTATCTAGCCAAGAAGAGAATAGTCGTAGTATTTTATCTAGCCAAAGAGAGAATAGTCATAGTATTTTATCTAGCCAAGGAGAGAATAGTCGTAGTCTTTTATCTAGCCAAAGAGAGAATAGTCATAGTATTTTATCTAGGCAAGAAGAGAACAGTCGTAGTATTTTATCTAGCCAAGGAGAGAATAGTCGTAGTCTTATCTAGCCAAAGAGAGAATAGTCATAGTATTTTATCTAGCCAAAGAGAGAATAGTCATAGTATTTTATCTAGCCAAGAAGAGAATAGTCGAAGTATTTTATCTAGCCAAGGAGAGAATAGTCATAGTCTTTTATCTAGCCAAAGAGAGAATAGTCATAGTCTTTTATCTAGCCAAAGAGAGAATAGTTGTAGTATTTTATCTAGCCAAGGGAGAGAATAGTCGTAGTATTTTATCTAGCCAAAGAGAGAATAGTCATAGTATTTTATCTAGCCAAGGAGAGAATAGTCGTAGTATTTTATCTAGCCAAGGGAGAGAATAGTCGTAGTATTTTATCTAGCCAAAGAGAGAATAGTCGTAGTATTTTATCTAGCCAAAGAGAGAATAGTCGTAGTATTTTATCTAGCCAAAGAGAGAATAGTCGTAGTATTTTATCTAGCCAAGGAGAGAATAGTCGTAGTATTTTATCTAGCCAAAGAGAGAATAGTCGTAGTATTTTATCTAGCCAACGAGAGAATAGTCGTAGTATTTTATCTAGCCAAGGAGAGAATAGTCATAGTATTTTATCTAGCCAAAGAGAGAATAGTCGAAGTATTTTATCTAGCCAAAGAGAGAATGGTCGTAGTCTTTTATCTAGCCAAAGAGAGAATAGTCGTAGTATTTTATCTAGCCAAAGAGAGAATAGTCATAGTATTTTATCTAGCCAAAGAGAGAATAGTCGTAGTATTTTATCTAGCCAAAGAGAGAATAGTCGTAGTATTTTATCTAGCCAAGGGAGAGAATAGTCGTAGTATTTTATCTAGCCAAAGAGAGAATAGTCGTAGTCTTTTATCTAGCCAAGGAGAGAATAGTCATAGTATTTTATCTAGCCAAAGAGAGAATAGTCGTAGTATTTTATCTAGCCAAGGGAGAGAATAGTCGTAGTATTTTATCTAGCCAAAGAGAGAATAGTTGTAGTATTTTATCTAGCCAAAGAGAGAATAGTCATAGTATTTTATCTAGCCAAAGAGAGAATAGTTGTAGTATTTTATCTAGCCAAAGAGAGAATAGTTGTAGTATTTTATCTAGCCAAAGAGAGAATAGTCATAGTATTTTATCTAGCCAAGGAGAGAATAGTCGTAGTATTTTATCTAGCCAAGGGAGAGAATAGTCGTAGTATTTTATCTAGCCAAAGAGAGAATAGTTGTAGTATTTTATCTAGCCAAAGAGAGAATAGTTGTAGTATTTTATCTAGCCAAAGAGAGAATAGTCATAGTATTTTATCTAGCCAAGGAGAGAATAGTCGTAGTATTTTATCTAGCCAAGGGAGAGAATAGTCGTAGTATTTTATCTAGCCAAAGAGAGAATAGTTGTAGTATTTTATCTAGCCAAAGAGAGAATAGTCATAGTATTTTATCTAGCCAAGGAGAGAATAGTTGTAGTATTTTATCTAGCCAAAGAGAGAATAGTCGTAGTATTTTATCTAGCCAAAGAGAGAATAGTTGTAGTATTTTATCTAGCCAAAGAGAGAATAGTTGTAGTATTTTATCTAGCCAAAGAGAGAATAGTTGTAGTATTTTATCTAGCCAAAGAGAGAATAGTCATAGTATTTTATCTAGCCAAGGAGAGAATAGTCGTAGTATTTTATCTAGCCAAGGGAGAGAATAGTCGTAGTATTTTATCTAGCCAAAGAGAGAATAGTTGTAGTATTTTATCTAGCCAAAGAGAGAATAGTCATAGTATTTTATCTAGCCAAGGAGAGAATAGTCGTAGTATTTTATCTAGCCAAAGAGAGAATAGTCGTAGTATTTTATCTAGCCAAAGAGAGAATAGTCATAGTATTTTATCTAGCCAAGGAGAGAATAGTCGTAGTATTTTATCTAGCCAAAGAGAGAATAGTCGTAGTATTTTATCTAGCCAAAGAGAGAATAGTCATAGTATTTTATCTAGCCAAGGAGAGAATAGTCGTAGTATTTTATCTAGCCAAAGAGAGAATAGTCGTAGTATTTTATCTAGCCAAAGAGAGAATAGTCGTAGTATTTTATCTAGCCAAAGAGAGAATAGTCGTAGTATTTTATCTAGCCAAAGAGAGAATAGTCGTAGTATTTTATCTAGCCAAGGAGAGAATAGTCGTAGTCTTTTATCTAGCCAAAGAGAGAATAGTTGTAGTATTTTATCTAGCCAAAGAGAGAATAGTTGTAGTATTTTATCTAGCCAAAGAGAGAATAGTCATAGTATTTTATCTAGCCAAGGAGAGAATAGTCGTAGTATTTTATCTAGCCAAGGGAGAGAATAGTCGTAGTATTTTATCTAGCCAAAGAGAGAATAGTTGTAGTATTTTATCTAGCCAAGAAGAGAATAGTCATAGTATTTTATCTAGCCAAAGAGAGAATAGTCGTAGTATTTTATCTAGCCAAGGAGAGAATAGTTGTAGTATTTTATCTAGCCAAAGAGAGAATAGTTGTAGTATTTTATCTAGCCAAAGAGAGAATAGTCATAGTATTTTATCTAGCCAAAGAGAGAATAGTCATAGTATTTTATCTAGCCAAGGGAGAGAATAGTCGTAGTATTTTATCTAGCCAAAGAGAGAATAGTTGTAGTATTTTATCTAGCCAAGAAGAGAATAGTCATAGTATTTTATCTAGCCAAAGAGAGAATAGTCGTAGTATTTTATCTAGCCAAGGGAGAGAATAGTCGTAGTATTTTATCTAGCCAAAGAGAGAATAGTCGTAGTATTTTATCTAGCCAAAGAGAGAATGGTCGTAGTATTTTATCTAGCCAAGGAGAGAATAGTCGTAGTATTTTATCTAGCCAAGGAGAGAATAGTCGTAGTATTTTATCTAGCCAAAGAGAGAATAGTTGTAGTATTTTATCTAGCCAAAGAGAGAATAGTCATAGTATTTTATCCAGCCAAAGAGAGAATAGTCATAGTATTTTATCTAGCCAAAGAGAGAATAGTCGTAGTATTTTATCTAGCCAAGGGAGAGAATAGTCGTAGTATTTTATCTAGCCAAAGAGAGGATAGTCATAGTATTTTATCTAACCAAAGAGAGAATAGTCATAGTATTTTATCTAACCAAAGAGAGAATAGTCATAGTATTTTATCTAGCCAAAGAGAGAATAGTCATAGTATTTTATCTAGCCAAAGAGAGAATAGTCGTAGTATTTTATCTAGCCAAAGAGAGAATAGTCATAGTATTTTATCTAGCCAAAGAGAGAATAGTCGTAGTATTTTATCTAGCCAAAGAGAGAATAGTCGTAGTATTTTATCTAGCCAAAGAGAGGATAGTTGTAGTATTTGATCTAGCCAAAGAGAGAATAGTCGTAGTATTTTATCTAGCCAAGGAGAGAATAGTCGTAGTATTTTATCTAGCCAAAGAGAGAATAGTCGAAGTATTTTATCTAGCCAAGGGAGAGAATAGTCGTAGTATTTTATCTAGCCAAAGAGAGAATAGTCGTAGTATTTTATCTAACCAAAGAGAGAATAGTCATAGTATTTTATCTAGCCAAAGAGAGAATAGTCGTAGTATTTTATCTAGCCAAAGAGAGAATAGTCATAGTATTTTATCTAGCCAAGGAGAGAATAGTCGTAGTATTTTATCTAGCCAAGGAGAGAATAGTCGTAGTATTTTATCTAGCCAAAGAGAGAATAGTCATAGTATTTTATCTAACCAAGAGGAGAATAGTCGTAGTATTTTATCTAGCCAAAGAGAGAATAGTCATAGTATTTTATCTAGCCAAAGAGAGAATAGTCGTAGTCTTTTATCTAGCCAAAGAGAGAATAGTTGTAGTATTTTATCTAGCCAAAGAGAGAATAGTCATAGTCTTTTATCTAACCAAGAGGAGAATAGTCGTAGTCTTTTATCTAGCCAAGGAGAGAATAGTCGTAGTCTTTTATCTAGCCAAAGAGAGAATAGTCGTAGTCTTTTATCTAGCCAAAGAGAGAATAGTCGTAGTATTTTATCCAGCCAAAGAGAGAATAGTCGTAGTATTTTATCTAGCCAAAGAGAGAATAGTCGTAGTATTTTATCCAGCCAAAGAGAGAATAGTCGTAGTATTTTATCTAGCCAAAGAGAGAATAGTCATAGTATTTTATCCAGCCAAAGAGAGAATAGTCGTAGTCTTTTATCTAGCCAAAGAGAGAATAGTCATAGTATTTTATCTAGCCAAAGAGAGAATAGTCGTAGTATTTTATCCAGCCAAAGAGAGAATAGTCGTAGTATTTTATCCAGCCAAAGAGAGAATAGTCGTAGTATTTTATCCAGCCAAAGAGAGAATAGTCGTAGTCTTTTATCTAGCCAAAGAGAGAATAGTCATAGTATTTTATCTAGCCAAAGAGAGAATAGTCGTAGTATTTTATCTAGCCAAAGAGAGAATAGTCGTAGTCTTTTATCTAGCCAAAGAGAGAATAGTCATAGTATTTTATCTAGCCAAAGAGAGAATAGTTGTAGTATTTTATCTAGCCAAAGAGAGAATAGTTGTAGTATTTTATCTAGCCAAAGAGAGAATAGTTGTAGTATTTTATCTAGCCAAAGAGAGAATAGTCATAGTCTTTTATCTAGCCAAAGAGAGAATAGTTGTAGTATTTTATCTAGCCAAAGAGAGAATAGTCATAGTATTTTATCTAGCCAAAGAGAGAATAGTCATAGTATTTTATCTAGCCAAAGAGAGAATAGTTGTAGTATTTTATCTAGCCAAAGAGAGAATAGTCATAGTATTTTATCTAGCCAAAGAGAGAATAGTCATAGTATTTTATCTAGCCAAAGAGAGAATAGTCGTAGTATTTTATCCAGCCAAAGAGAGAATAGTCGTAGTCTTTTATCTAGCCAAGGAGAGAATAGTTGTAGTATTTTATCTAGCCAAAGAGAGAATAGTTGTAGTATTTTATCTAGCCAAAGAGAGAATAGTCGAAGTATTTTATCTAGCCAAAGAGAGAATAGTCGTAGTCTTTTATCTAGCCAAAGAGAGAATAGTCGTAGTCTTTTATCTAGCCAAAGAGAGAATAGTCGTAGTCTTTTATCTAGCCAAGGAGAGAATAGTTGTAGTATTTTATCTAGCCAAAGAGAGAATAGTTGTAGTATTTTATCTAGCCAAAGAGAGAATAGTTGTAGTATTTTATCTAGCCAAAGAGAGAATAGTCGAAGTATTTTATCTAACCAAGAAGAGAATAGTCGTAGTCTTTTATCTAGCCAAAGAGAGAATAGTCGTAGTCTTTTATCTAGCCAAAGAGAGAATAGTCGTAGTCTTTTATCTAGCCAAAGAGAGAATAGTCATAGTCTTTTATCTAGCCAAGGAGAGAATAGTCGTAGTATTTTATCTAGCCAAAGAGAGAATAGTCGTAGTCTTTTATCTAGCCAAAGAGAGAATAGTTGTAGTATTTTATCTAGCCAAAGAGAGAATAGTCATAGTATTTTATCTAGCCAAGAAGAGAATAGTCGTAGTATTTTATCTAGCCAAAGAGAGAATAGTTGTAGTATTTTATCTAGCCAAAGAGAGAATAGTCATAGTATTTTATCTAGCCAAAGAGAGAATAGTTGTAGTATTTTATCTAGCCAAAGAGAGAATAGTCGTAGTATTTTATCTAGCCAAAGAGAGAATAGTCATAGTATTTTATCTAGCCAAAGAGAGAATAGTCATAGTATTTTATCTAGCCAAAGAGAGAATAGTTGTAGTATTTTATCTAGCCAAAGAGAGAATAGTCGTAGTCTTTTATCTAGCCAAAGAGAGAATAGTCGTAGTATTTTATCTAGCCAAGGAGAGAATAGTCATAGTATTTTATCTAGCCAAAGAGAGAATAGTCATAGTATTTTATCTAGCCAAAGAGAGAATAGTCGTAGTATTTTATCTAGCCAAAGAGAGAATAGTCGTAGTATTTTATCTAGCCAAGGAGAGACTAGTCATAGTATTTTATCTAGCCAAGGAGAGAATAGTCGTAGTATTTTATCTAGCCAAAGAGAGAATAGTCGTAGTATTTTATCTAACCAAGGAGAGAATAGTTGTAGTATTTTATCTAACCAAGGAGAGAATAGTCATAGTATTTTATCTAGCCAAAGAGAGAATAGTCGTAGTATTTTATCTAGCCAAGGGAGAGAATAGTCGTAGTATTTTATCTAGCCAAAGAGAGAATAGTCGTAGTATTTTATCTAACCAAGGAGAGAATAGTTGTAGTATTTTATCTAGCCAAAGAGAGAATAGTCATAGTATTTTATCTAGCCAAGGAGAGAATAGTCGTAGTATTTTATCTAGCCAAAGAGAGAATAGTCGTAGTATTTTATCTAGCCAAGGAGAGAATAGTCATAGTATTTTATCTAGCCAAGGAGAGAATAGTCGTAGTATTTTATCTAGCCAAAGAGAGAATAGTCGTAGTATTTTATCTAGCCAAGGAGAGAATAGTCGTAGTATTTTATCTAGCGAAAGAGAGAATAGTCGTAGTATTTTATCTAGCCAAAGAGAGAATAGTCATAGTATTTTATCTAGCCAAGGAGAGAATAGTCGTAGTATTTTATCTAGCCAAAGAGAGAATAGTCGTAGTATTTTATCTAGCCAAAGAGAGAATAGTCATAGTCTTTTATCTAGCCAAAGAGAGAATAGTCATAGTATTTTATCTAGCCAAAGAGAGAATAGTCGTAGTATTTTATCTAGCCAAAGAGAGAATAGTCGTAGTATTTTATCTAACCAAGGAGAGAATAGTTGTAGTATTTTATCTAGCCAAAGAGAGAATAGTCATAGTATTTTATCTAGCCAAGGAGAGAATAGTCGTAGTATTTTATCTAGCCAAAGAGAGAATAGTCGTAGTATTTTATCTAGCCAAGGAGAGAATAGTCATAGTATTTTATCTAGCCAAAGAGAGAATAGTCATAGTATTTTATCTAGCCAAAGAGAGAATAGTCATAGTATTTTATCTAGCCAAGGAGAGAATAGTCGTAGTATTTTATCTAGCCAAAGAGAGAATAGTCATAGTATTTTATCTAGCCAAAGAGAGAATAGTCATAGTATTTTATCTAGCCAAAGAGAGAATAGTCGTAGTATTTTATCTAGCCAAAGAGAGAATAGTCGTAGTATTTTATCTAGCCAAGGAGAGAATAGTCATAGTATTTTATCTAGCCAAAGAGAGAATAGTCATAGTATTTTATCTAGCCAAAGAGAGAATAGTCGTAGTATTTTATCTAGCCAAGGAGAGAATAGTCGTAGTATTTTATCTAGCCAAAGAGAGAATAGTCATAGTATTTTATCTAGCCAAAGAGAGAATAGTCGTAGTATTTTATCTAGCCAAGGAGAGAATAGTCGTAGTATTTTATCTAGCCAAAGAGAGAATAGTCATAGTATTTTATCTAGCCAAAGAGAGAATAGTCGTAGTATTTTATCTAGCCAAAGAGAGAATAGTCGTAGTATTTTATCTAGCCAAAGAGAGAATAGTCGTAGTATTTTATCTAGCCAAAGAGAGAATAGTCGTAGTATTTTATCTAGCCAAAGAGAGAATAGTTGTAGTATTTTATCTAGCCAAAGAGAGAATAGTCATAGTATTTTATCTAGCCAAAGAGAGAATAGTCGTAGTATTTTATCTAGCCAAGGAGAGAATAGTCGTAGTATTTTATCTAGCCAAAGAGAGAATAGTCATAGTATTTTATCTAGCCAAAGAGAGAATAGTCGTAGTATTTTATCTAGCCAAGGAGAGAATAGTCGTAGTATTTTATCTAGCCAAAGAGAGAATAGTCGTAGTATTTTATCTAGCCAAGGAGAGAATAGTCGTAGTATTTTATCTAGCCAAAGAGAGAATAGTCGTAGTATTTTATCTAGCCAAGGAGAGAATAGTCGTAGTATTTTATCTAGCCAAGGAGAGAATAGTCGTAGTATTTTATCTAGCCAAGGAGAGAATAGTCGTAGTATTTTATCTAGCCAAGGAGAGAATAGTCGTAGTATTTTATCTAGCCAAGAAGAGAATAGTCATAGTCTTTTATCTAGCCAAAGAGAGAATAGTCATAGTATTTTATCTAGCCAAAGAGAGAATAGTCGTAGTATTTTATCTAGCCAAAGAGAGAATAGTCGTAGTATTTTATCTAGCCAAAGAGAGAATAGTCGTAGTATTTTATCTAGCCAAGGAGAGAATAGTCGTAGTATTTTATCTAGCCAAGGAGAGAATAGTCGTAGTATTTTATCTAGCCAAAGAGAGGATAGTTGTAGTATTTTATCTAGCCAAGGGAGAGAATAGTCGTAGTATTTTATCTAGCCAAAGAGAGAATAGTCGTAGTATTTTATCTAGCCAAAGAGAGAATAGTCATAGTCTTTTATCTAGCCAAAGAGAGAATAGTCATAGTATTTTATCTAGCCAAAGAGAGAATAGTCGAAGTATTTTATCTAGCCAAAGAGAGAATAGTCGTAGTATTTTATCTAGCCAAAGAGAGAATAGTCGTAGTCTTTTATCTAGCCAAAGAGAGAATAGTCGTAGTCTTTTATCTAGCCAAAGAGAGAATAGTCGTAGTCTTTTATCTAGCCAAGGAGAGAATAGTCGTAGTATTTTATCTAGCCAAGGGAGAGAATGGTCATAGTATTTTATCTAGCCAAGAAGAGAATAGTCATAGTCTTTTATCTAGCCAAAGAGAGAATAGTCGTAGTATTTTATCTAGCCAACGAGAGAATAGTCGTAGTATTTTATCTAGACAAAGAGAAAATAGTCGTAGTCTTTTATCTAGCCAAAGAGAGAATAGTCGTAGTATTTTATCTAGCCAAGGAGAGAATAGTCGTAGTATTTTATCTAGCCAAAGAGAGAATAGTCCTAGTATTTTATCTAGCCAAAGAGAGAATAGTCGTAGTATTTTATCTAGCCAAAGAGAGAATAGTCGTAGTATTTTATCTAGCCAAAGAGAGAATAGTCATAGTATTTTATCTAGCCAAAGAGAGAATAGTCGTAGTATTTTATCTAGCCAAAGAGAGAATAGTCGTAGTATTTTATCCAGCCAAAGAGAGAATAGTCATAGTATTTTATCTAGCCAAGGAGAGAATAGTCGTAGTATTTTATCTAGCCAAAGAGAGAATAGTCATAGTATTTTATCTAGCCAAGGAGAGAATAGTCGTAGTATTTTATCTAGCCAAAGAGAGAATAGTCGAAGTATTTTATCTAACCAAGAAGAGAATAGTCGTAGTCTTTTATCTAGCCAAAGAGAGAATAGTCATAGTCTTTTATCTAACCAAGAGGAGAATAGTCGTAGTCTTTTATCTAGCCAAGGAGAGAATAGTCGTAGTCTTTTATCTAGCCAAAGAGAGAATAGTCGTAGTCTTTTATCTAGCCAAAGAGAGAATAGTCGTAGTATTTTATCCAGCCAAAGAGAGAATAGTCGTAGTCTTTTATCTAGCCAAAGAGAGAATAGTTGTTGTATTTTATCTAGCCAAAGAGAGAATAGTTGTAGTATTTTATCTAGCCAAAGAGAGAATAGTTGTAGTATTTTATCTAGCCAAAGAGAGAATAGTCGAAGTATTTTATCTAACCAAGAAGAGAATAGTCGTAGTCTGTTATCTAGCCAAGGGAAGAATAGTCGTAGTCTTTTATCTAGCCAAAGAGAGAATAGTCATAGTCTTTTATCTAACCAAGAGGAGAATAGTCGTAGTCTTTTATCTAGCCAAAGAGAGAATAGTCATAGTCTTTTATCTAGCCAAGGAGAGAATAGTCGTAGTATTTTATCTAGCCAAAGAGAGAATAGTCATAGTCTTTTATCTAACCAAGAAGAGAATAGTCGTAGTCTTTTATCTAGCCAAAGAGAGAATAGTCGTAGTATTTTATCTAGCCAAAGAGAGAATAGTCGTAGTATTTTATCTAGCCAAAGAGAGAATGGTCATAGTATTTTATCTAACCAAGAGGAGAATAGTCGTAGTATTTTATCTAACCAAGAAGAGAATAGTCGTAGTCTTTTATCTAGCCAAAGAGAGAATAGTCATAGTATTTTATCTAACCAAGAGGAGAATAGTCGTAGTATTTTATCTAACCAAGAGGAGAATAGTCGTAGTCTTTTATCTAGCCAAGGAGAGAATAGTCGTAGTATTTTATCTAGCCAAAGAGAGAATAGTCGTAGTATTTTATCTAGCCAAGAAGAGAATAGTCATAGTATTTTATCTAGCCAAAGAGAGAATAGTCGTAGTATTTTATCTAGCCAAAGAGAGAATAGTCATAGTATTTTATCTAGCCAAGGAGAGAATAGTCATAGTCTTTTATCTAGCCAAAGAGAGAATAGTCGTAGTATTTTATCTAGCCAAAGAGAGAATAGTCGTAGTATTTTATCTAGCCAAAGAGAGAATAGTCATAGTATTTTATCTAGCCAAAGAGAGAATAGTCGTAGTATTTTATCTAGCCAAAGAGAGAATAGTCGTAGTATTTTATCTAGCCAAAGAGAGAATAGTCATAGTATTTTATCTAGCCAAAGAGAGAATAGTCATAGTATTTTATCTAGCCAAAGAGAGAATAGTCATAGTATTTTATCTAGCCAAAGAGAGAATAGTCGTAGTATTTTATCTAGCCAAAGAGAGAATAGTCGTAGTATTTTATCTAGCCAAAGAGAGAATAGTCATAGTATTTTATCTAGCCAAAGAGAGAATAGTCATAGTATTTTATCTAGCCAAGGGAGAGAATAGTCGTAGTATTTTATCTAGCCAAAGAGAGAATAGTCGTAGTATTTTATCTAGCCAAAGAGAGAATAGTCATAGTATTTTATCTAGCCAAAGAGAGAATAGTCATAGTATTTTATCTAGCCAAGGGAGAGAATAGTCGTAGTATTTTATCTAGCCAAAGAGAGAATAGTCGTAGTATTTTATCTAGCCAAAGAGAGAATAGTCATAGTATTTTATCTAGCCAAAGAGAGAATAGTCGTAGTATTTTATCTAGCCAAAGAGAGAATAGTCGTAGTATTTTATCTAGCCAAAGAGAGAATAGTCATAGTATTTTATCTAGCCAAGGAGAGAATAGTCATAGTCTTTTATCTAGCCAAAGAGAGAATAGTCGTAGTATTTTATCTAGCCAAAGAGAGAATAGTCATAGTATTTTATCTAGCCAAAGAGAGAATAGTCATAGTATTTTATCTAGCCAAAGAGAGAATAGTCATAGTATTTTATCTAGCCAAAGAGAGAATAGTCGTAGTATTTTATCTAGCCAAAGAGAGAATAGTCGTAGTATTTTATCTAGCCAAAGAGAGAATAGTCATAGTATTTTATCTAGCCAAAGAGAGAATAGTCATAGTATTTTATCTAGCCAAGGGAGAGAATAGTCGTAGTATTTTATCTAGCCAAAGAGAGAATAGTCATAGTATTTTATCTAGCCAAGGGAGAGAATAGTCATAGTATTTTATCTAGCCAAAGAGAGAATAGTCGTAGTATTTTATCTAGCCAAAGAGAGAATAGTCGTAGTATTTTATCTAGCCAAAGAGAGAATAGTCGTAGTATTTTATCTAGCCAAAGAGAGAATAGTCATAGTATTTTATCTAGCCAAAGAGAGAATAGTCATAGTCTTTTATCTAACCAAAAGGAGAATAGTCGTAGTATTTTATCTAGCCAAAGAGAGAATAGTCATAGTCTTTTATCTAACCAAGAGGAGAATAGTCGTAGTCTTTTATCTAGCCAAGGAGAGAATAGTCGTAGTATTTTATCTAACCAAGAAGAGAATAGTCGTAGTATTTTATCTAGCCAAAGAGAGAATAGTTGTAGTATTTTATCTAGCCAAAGAGAGAATAGTTGTAGTATTTTATCTAGCCAAAGAGAGAATGGTTGTAGTATTTTATCTAGCCAAAGAGAGAATAGTCATAGTATTTTATCTAACCAAGAAGAGAATAGTCATAGTATTTTATCTAGCCAAAGAGAGAATAGTCGTAGTATTTTATCTAGCCAAAGAGAGAATAGTCGTAGTATTTTATCTAGCCAACGAGAGAATAGTCGTAGTATTTTATCTAGCCAAAGAGAGAATAGTCGTAGTATTTTATCTAGCCAAAGAGAGAATAGTTGTAGTATTTTATCTAGCCAAAGAGAGAATAGTTGTAGTATTTTATCTAGCCAAAGAGAGAATAGTTGTAGTATTTTATCTAGCCAAAGAGAGAATAGTCATAGTATTTTATCTAACCAAGAAGAGAATAGTCATAGTATTTTATCTAGCCAAAGAGAGAATAGTCGTAGTATTTTATCTAGCCAAGGAGAGAATAGTCATAGTCTTTTATCTAGCCAAGGAGAGAATAGTTGTAGTATTTTATCTAGCCAAAGAGAGAATAGTCGTAGTATTTTATCTAGCCAAAGAGAGAATAGTTGTAGTATTTTATCTAGCCAAAGAGAGAATAGTCGTAGTATTTTATCTAGCCAAAGAGAGAATAGTCGTAGTATTTTATCTAGCCAACGAGAGAATAGTCGTAGTATTTTATCTAGCCAAAGAGAGAATAGTCGTAGTATTTTATCTAGCCAACGAGAGAATAGTCGTAGTATTTTATCTAGCCAAAGAGAAAATAGTCGTAGTCTTTTATCTAGCCAAAGAGAGAATAGTTGTAGTATTTTATCTAGCCAAAGAGAGAATAGTCGTAGTATTTTATCTAGCCAAGGAGAGAATAGTCGTAGTATTTTATCTAGCCAAAGAGAGAATAGTCGAAGTATTTTATCTAGCCAAAGAGAGAATAGTCGTAGTATTTTATCTAGCCAAAGAGAGAATAGTCGTAGTATTTTATCTAGCCAAAGAGAGAATAGTTGTAGTATTTTATCTAGCCAAGGAGAGAATAGTCGTAGTATTTTATCTAGCCAAAGAGAGAATAGTCGTAGTATTTTATCTAGCCAAAGAGAGAATAGTCATAGTATTTTATCTAGCCAAAGAGAGAATAGTCGTAGTATTTTATCTAGCCAAAGAGAGAATAGTCGTAGTATTTTATCTAGCCAAAGAGAGAATAGTCATAGTATTTTATCTAGCCAAAGAGAGAATAGTCGTAGTATTTTATCTAGCCAAAGAGAGAATAGTTGTAGTATTTTATCTAGCCAAGGAGAGAATAGTCGTAGTATTTTATCTAACCAAAGAGAGAATAGTCGAAGTATTTTATCTAGCCAAAGAGAGAATAGTCGTAGTATTTTATCTAGCCAAAGAGAGAATAGTTGTAGTATTTTATCTAGCCAAGGAGAGAATAGTCGTAGTATTTTATCTAGCCAAAGAGAGAATAGTCGTAGTATTTTATCTAGCCAAAGAGAGAATAGTCGTAGTCTTTTATCTAGCCAAAGAGAGAATAGTCGTAGTATTTTATCTAGCCAAGGAGAGAATAGTCATAGTCTTTTATCTAGCCAAAGAGAGAATAGTCGTAGTATTTTATCTAGCCAAGGAGAGAATAGTCATAGTATTTTATCTAGCCAAAGAGAGAATAGTCATAGTATTTTATCTAGCCAAAGAGAGAATAGTCATAGTATTTTATCTAACCAAAGAGAGGATAGTCGTAGTATTTTATCTAGCCAAGGAGAGAATAGTCATAGTATTTTATCTAGCCAAAGAGAGAATAGTCATAGTATTTTATCTAGCCAAAGAGAGAATAGTCGTAGTATTTTATCTAGCCAAGGAGAGAATAGTCATAGTCTTTTATCTAGCCAAAGAGAGAATAGTCGTAGTATTTTATCTAGCCAAAGAGAGAATAGTCATAGTATTTTATCTAGCCAAGGAGAGAATAGTCATAGTATTTTATCTAGCCAAAGAGAGAATAGTCATAGTATTTTATCTAACCAAAGAGAGGATAGTCGTAGTATTTTATCTAGCCAAGGAGAGAATAGTCATAGTATTTTATCTAGCCAAAGAGAGAATAGTCGTAGTATTTTATCTAGCCAAGGAGAGAATAGTCATAGTATTTTATCTAGCCAAAGAGAGAATAGTCATAGTATTTTATCTAACCAAAGAGAGGATAGTCGTAGTATTTTATCTAGCCAAGGAGAGAATAGTCGTAGTATTTTATCTAGCCAAAGAGAGAATAATCGTAGTATTTTATCTAGCCAAAGAGAGAATAGTCATAGTCTTTTATCTAGCCAAAGAGAGAATAGTCGTAGTATTTTATCTAGCCAAGGAGAGAATAGTCATAGTCTTTTATCTAGCCAAAGAGAGAATAGTCGTAGTATTTTATCTAGCCAAGGAGAGAATAGTCATAGTATTTTATCTAGCCAAAGAGAGAATAGTCATAGTCTTTTATCTAGCCAAAGAGAGAATAGTCATAGTATTTTATCTAGCCAAAGAGAGAATAGTCATAGTCTTTTATCTAGCCAAAGAGAGAATAGTCGTAGTATTTTATCTAGCCAAAGAGAGAATAGTCATAGTATTTTATCTAGCCAAAGAGAGAATAGTCATAGTCTTTTATCTAGCCAAAGAGAGAATAGTCATAGTCTTTTATCTAGCCAAAGAGAGAATAGTCGTAGTATTTTATCTAGCCAAAGAGAGAATAGTCGTAGTATTTTATCTAGCCAAGGAGAGAATAGTCATAGTATTTTATCTAGCCAAAGAGAGAATAGTCATAGTCTTTTATCTAGCCAAAGAGAGAATAGTCATAGTCTTTTATCTAGCCAAAGAGAGAATAGTCGTAGTATTTTATCTAGCCAAAGAGAGAATAGTTGTAGTATTTTATCTAGCCAAAGAGAGAATAGTCGTAGTATTTTATCTAGCCAAAGAGAGAATAGTCGTAGTATTTTATCTAGCCAAAGAGAGAATAGTCGTAGTATTTTATCTAGCCAAAGAGAGAATAGTCATAGTATTTTATCTAGCCAAAGAGAGAATAGTCATAGTCTTTTATCTAGCCAAAGAGAGAATAGTCGTAGTATTTTATCTAGCCAAAGAGAGAATAGTCGAAGTATTTTATCTAACCAAAGAGAGAATAGTCATAGTATTTTATCTAGCCAAGGAGAGAATAGTCATAGTCTTTTATCTAGCCAAAGAGAGAATAGTCGTAGTATTTTATCTAGCCAAAGAGAGAATAGTCGTAGTATTTTATCTAGCCAAAGAGAGAATAGTCATAGTCTTTTATCTAGCCAAAGAGAGAATAGTCGTAGTATTTTATCTAGCCAAAGAGAGAATAGTCGTAGTATTTTATCTAGCCAAAGAGAGAATAGTCGTAGTATTTTATCTAGCCAAAGAGAGAATAGTCATAGTATTTTATCTAGCCAAAGAGAGAATAGTCATAGTCTTTTATCTAGCCAAAGAGAGAATAGTCATAGTCTTTTATCTAGCCAAAGAGAGAATAGTCGTAGTATTTTATCTAGCCAAAGAGAGAATAGTCGTAGTATTTTATCTAGCCAAAGAGAGAATAGTCGTAGTATTTTATCTAGCCAAAGAGAGAATAGTCATAGTATTTTATCTAGCCAAAGAGAGAATAGTCATAGTCTTTTATCTAGCCAAAGAGAGAATAGTCGTAGTATTTTATCTAGCCAAAGAGAGAATAGTCGTAGTATTTTATCTAGCCAAAGAGAGAATAGTCGTAGTATTTTATCTAGCCAAGGAGAGAATAGTCGTAGTATTTTATCTAGCCAAGGGAGAGAATAGTCGTAGTATTTTATCTAGCCAAAGAGAGAATAGTCGTAGTATTTTATCTAGCCAAAGAGAGAATAGTCGTAGTATTTTATCTAGCCAAGGAGAGAATAGTCGTAGTATTTTATCTAGCCAAGGAGAGAATAGTCGTAGTATTTTATCTAGCCAAGGGAGAGAATAGTCGTAGTATTTTATCTAGCCAAGGAGAGAATAGTCGTAGTATTTTATCTAGCCAAGGGAGAAAATAGTCATAGTATTTTATCTAGCCAAAGAGAGAATAGTCGTAGTATTTTATCTAGCCAAAGAGAGAATAGTCATAGTATTTTATCTAGCCAAAGAGAGAATAGTCATAGTCTTTTATCTAGCCAAAGAGAGAATAGTCGTAGTATTTTATCTAGCCAAAGAGAGAATAGTCGTAGTATTTTATCTAGCCAAAGAGAGAATAGTCGTAGTATTTTATCTAGCCAAAGAGAGAATAGTCGTAGTATTTTATCTAGCCAAGGAGAGAATAGTCGTAGTATTTTATCTAGCCAAGGGAGAGAATAGTCGTAGTATTTTATCTAGCCAAGGAGAGAATAGTCATAGTATTTTATCTAGCCAAAGAGAGAATAGTCATAGTATTTTATCTAGCCAAAGAGAGAATAGTCGTAGTATTTTATCTAGCCAAGGAGAGAATAGTCATAGTCTTTTATCTAGCCAAAGAGAGAATAGTCGTAGTATTTTATCTAGCCAAAGAGAGAATAGTCGTAGTATTTTATCTAGCCAAAGAGAGAATAGTCATAGTATTTTATCTAGCCAAAGAGAGAATAGTCGTAGTATTTTATCTAGCCAAGGAGAGAATAGTCATAGTCTTTTATCTAGCCAAAGAGAGAATAGTCGTAGTATTTTATCTAGCCAAAGAGAGAATAGTCGTAGTATTTTATCTAGCCAAGGAGAGAATAGTCATAGTCTTTTATCTAGCCAAAGAGAGAATAGTCGAAGTATTTTATCTAGCCAAAGAGAGAATAGTCATAGTATTTTATCTAGCCAAAGAGAGAATAGTCGTAGTATTTTATCTAGCCAAAGAGAGAATAGTCGTAGTATTTTATCTAGCCAAAGAGAGAATAGTTGTAGTATTTTATCTAGCCAAAGAGAGAATAGTCGTAGTATTTTATCTAGCCAAAGAGAGAATAGTTGTAGTATTTTATCTAGCCAAAGAGAGAATAGTCATAGTATTTTATCTAGCCAAGGAGAGAATAGTCATAGTATTTTATCTAGCCAAGGAGAGAATAGTCGTAGTATTTTATCTAGCCAAGGAGAGAATAGTCGTAGTATTTTATCTAGCCAAAGAGAGAATAGTCATAGTATTTTATCTAGCCAAGGAGAGAATAGTCATAGTCTTTTATCTAGCCAAAGAGAGAATAGTCGTAGTATTTTATCTAGCCAAAGAGAGAATAGTCGTAGTATTTTATCTAGCCAAAGAGAGAATAGTCGTAGTATTTTATCTAGCCAAAGAGAGAATAGTCGAAGTATTTTATCTAACCAAGGAGAGAATAGTCGTAGTATTTTATCTAGCCAAAGAGAGAATAGTCGAAGTATTTTATCTAGCCAAGGAGAGAATAGTCGTAGTATTTTATCTAGCCAAGGAGAGAATAGTCGTAGTATTTTATCTAGCCAAGGAGAGAATAGTTGTAGTATTTTATCTAGCCAAGGAGAGAATAGTCGTAGTATTTTATCTAGCCAAGGAGAGAATAGTCGTAGTATTTTATCTAGCCAAGGAGAGAATAGTCGTAGTCTTTTATCTAGCCAAGGAGAGAATAGTCGTAGTATTTTATCTAGCCAAGGAGAGAATAGTCATAGTATTTTATCTAGCCAAAGAGAGAATAGTCGTAGTATTTTATCTAGCCAAAGAGAGAATAGTCGTAGTATTTTATCTAGCCAAAGAGAGAATAGTCGTAGTATTTTATCTAGCCAAAGAGAGAATAGTTGTAGTATTTTATCTAGCCAAAGAGAGAATAGTCGTAGTATTTTATCTAGCCAAGGAGAGAATAGTCGTAGTATTTTATCTAGCCAAAGAGAGAATAGTCATAGTATTTTATCTAGCCAAAGAGAGAATAGTCGAAGTATTTTATCTAGCCAAGGGAGAGAATAGTCATAGTATTTTATCTAGCCAAAGAGAGAATAGTCGTAGTATTTTATCTAGCCAAGGGAGAGAATAGTCGTAGTATTTTATCTAGCCAAAGAGAGGATAGTTGTAGTATTTTATCTAGCCAAAGAGAGAATAGTCATAGTATTTTATCTAGCCAAAGAGAGAATAGTCGAAGTATTTTATCTAGCCAAGGGAGAGAATAGTCATAGTATTTTATCTAGCCAAAGAGAGAATAGTCGTAGTATTTTATCTAGCCAAGGGAGAGAATAGTCGAAGTATTTTATCTAGCCAAAGAGAGAATAGTCATAGTATTTTATCTAGCCAAGGAGAGAATAGTCATAGTATTTTATCTAGCCAAGGGAGAGAATAGTCATAGTATTTTATCTAGCCAAAGAGAGAATAGTCGTAGTATTTTATCTAGCCAAGGGAGAGAATAGTCGTAGTATTTTATCTAGCCAAGGGAGAGAATAGTCATAGTATTTTATCTAGCCAAAGAGAGGATAGTTGTAGTATTTTATCTAGCCAAAGAGAGAATAGTTGTAGTATTTTATCTAGCCAAGGGAGAGAATAGTCGTAGTATTTTATCTAGCCAAGGGAGAGAATAGTCATAGTCTTTTATCTAGCCAAAGAGAGAATAGTCGTAGTATTTTATCTAGCCAAGGGAAGAATAGTCGTAGTCTTTTATCTAGCCAAAGAGAGAATAGTCGTAGTATTTTATCTAGCCAAAGAGAGAATAGTCATAGTCTTTTATCTAGCCAAAGAGAGAATAGTCGTAGTATTTTATCTAGCCAAGGGAGAGAATAGTCGTAGTATTTTATCTAGCCAAAGAGAGAATAGTCGTAGTATTTTATCTAGCCAAGGAGAGAATAGTCGTAGTATTTTATCTAGCCAAAGAGAGAATAGTCGTAGTATTTTATCTAGCCAAAGAGAGAATAGTCGTAGTCTTTTATCTAGCCAAAGAGAGAATAGTCGTAGTCTTTTATCTAGCCAAAGAGAGAATAGTCGTAGTATTTTATCTAGCCAAGGAGAGAATAGTCGTAGTATTTTATCTAGCCAAAGAGAGAATAGTTGTAGTATTTTATCTAGCCAAGGGAGAGAATAGTCGTAGTATTTTATCTAGCCAAGGGAGAGAATAGTCATAGTATTTTATCTAGCCAAAGAGAGGATAGTTGTAGTATTTTATCTAGCCAAAGAGAGAATAGTTGTAGTATTTTATCTAGCCAAGGGAGAGAATAGTCGTAGTATTTTATCTAGCCAAGGGAGAGAATAGTCGTAGTATTTTATCTAGCCAAAGAGAGAATAGTCATAGTCTTTTATCTAGCCAAGGAGAGAATAGTCGTAGTATTTTATCTAGCCAAAGAGAGAATAGTTGTAGTATTTTATCTAGCCAAGGGAGAGAATAGTCGTAGTATTTTATCTAGCCAAGGGAGAGAATAGTCGTAGTATTTTATCTAGCCAAGGGGAGAATAGTCATAGTATTTTATCTAGCCAAGGGAGAGAATAGTCGTAGTATTTTATCTAGCCAAGGGAGAGAATAGTCGTAGTATTTTATCTAGCCAAAGAGAGAATAGTCATAGTCTTTTATCTAGCCAAGGAGAGAATAGTCGTAGTATTTTATCTAGCCAAGGGAGAGAATAGTCGTAGTATTTTATCTAGCCAAAGAGAGGATAGTTGTAGTATTTTATCTAGCCAAAGAGAGAATAGTCGTAGTATTTTATCTAGCCAAGGAGAGAATAGTCGTAGTATTTTATCTAGCCAAAGAGAGAATAGTCATAGTATTTTATCTAGCCAAAGAGAGAATAGTTGTAGTATTTTATCTAGCCAAAGAGAGAATAGTCGTAGTCTTTTATCTAGCCAAAGAGAGAATAGTCATAGTATTTTATCTAGCCAAAGAGAGAATAGTCGTAGTCTTTTATCTAGCCAAAGAGAGAATAGTCATAGTATTTTATCTAGCCAAAGAGAGAATAGTCATAGTATTTTATCTAGCCAAAGAGAGAATAGTCATAGTATTTTATCTAGCCAAAGAGAGAATAGTCGTAGTATTTTATCTAGCCAAAGAGAGAATAGTCGTAGTATTTTATCTAGCCAAGGGAGAGAATAGTCATAGTATTTTATCTAGCCAAAGAGAGGATAGTTGTAGTATTTTATCTAGCCAAAGAGAGAATAGTTGTAGTATTTTATCTAGCCAAAGAGAGAATAGTCGTAGTATTTTATCTAGCCAAAGAGAGAATAGTCGTAGTATTTTATCTAGCCAAGGGAGAGAATAGTCATAGTATTTTATCTAGCCAAAGAGAGGATAGTTGTAGTATTTTATCTAGCCAAAGAGAGAATAGTCATAGTATTTTATCTAGCCAAAGAGAGAATAGTCGAAGTATTTTATCTAGCCAAGGGAGAGAATAGTCGTAGTATTTTATCTAGCCAAGGGAGAGAATAGTCATAGTATTTTATCTAGCCAAAGAGAGGATAGTTGTAGTATTTTATCTAGCCAAAGAGAGAATAGTTGTAGTATTTTATCTAACCAAGAAGAGAATAGTCGTAGTATTTTATCTAGCCAAAGAGAGGATAGTTGTAGTATTTTATCTAGCCAAAGAGAGAATAGTTGTAGTATTTTATCTAACCAAGAAGAGAATAGTCGTAGTATTTTATCTAGCCAAGGGAGAGAATAGTCATAGTATTTTATCTAGCCAAAGAGAGGATAGTTGTAGTATTTTATCTAGCCAAAGAGAGAATAGTTGTAGTATTTTATCTAACCAAGAAGAGAATAGTCGTAGTATTTTATCTAGCCAAGGAGAGAATAGTCGTAGTATTTTATCTAGCCAAAGAGAGGATAGTTGTAGTATTTTATCTAGCCAAGGGAGAGAATAGTCGTAGTATTTTATCTAGCCAAGGAGAGAATAGTCATAGTATTTTATCTAACCAAAGAGAGAATAGTCATAGTATTTTATCTAGCCAAAGAGAGAATAGTCATAGTATTTTATCTAGCCAAGGAGAGAATAGTCGTAGTATTTTATCTAGCCAAGGAGAGAATAGTCGTATTTTATCTAGCCAAAGAGAGAATAGTCATAGTATTTTATCTAACCAAAGAGAGAATAGTCGTAGTATTTTATCTAGCCAAGGGAGAGAATAGTCGTAGTATTTTATCTAGCCAAAGAGAGGATAGTTGTAGTATTTTATCTAGCCAAAGAGAGAATAGTCATAGTATTTTATCTAGCCAAAGAGAGAATAGTCATAGTATTTTATCTAGCCAAAGAGAGAATAGTCGTAGTATTTTATCTAGCCAAAGAGAGAATAGTCATAGTATTTTATCTAGCCAAGGGAGAGAATAGTCATAGTATTTTATCTAGCCAAAGAGAGAATAGTCGTAGTATTTTATCTAGCCAAGGGAGAGAATAGTCATAGTATTTTATCTAGCCAAAGAGAGAATAGTCATAGTCTTTTATCTAGCCAAAGAGAGAATAGTCGTAGTATTTTATCTAGCCAAAGAGAGAATAGTTGTAGTATTTTATCTAGCCAAGGAGAGAATAGTCGTAGTATTTTATCTAACCAAGAGGAGAATAGTCGTAGTCTTTTATCTAGCCAAAGAGAGAATAGTCATAGTATTTTATCTAGCCAAAGAGAGAATAGTCGTAGTATTTTATCTAGCCAAAGAGAGAATAGTCGTAGTATTTTATCTAGCCAAAGAGAGAATAGTTGTAGTATTTTATCTAGCCAAGGAGAGAATAGTCGTAGTATTTTATCTAACCAAAGAGAGAATAGTCGAAGTATTTTATCTAGCCAAAGAGAGAATAGTCGTAGTATTTTATCTAGCCAAAGAGAGAATAGTTGTAGTATTTTATCTAGCCAAGGAGAGAATAGTCGTAGTATTTTATCTAGCCAAAGAGAGAATAGTCGTAGTATTTTATCTAGCCAAAGAGAGAATAGTCGTAGTATTTTATCTAGCCAAGGGGAGAATAGTCATAGTATTTTATCTAGCCAAGGGAGAGAATAGTCGTAGTATTTTATCTAGCCAAGGGAGAGAATAGTCATAGTATTTTATCTAGCCAAGGGAGAGAATAGTCGTAGTATTTTATCTAGCCAAAGAGAGAATAGTCATAGTATTTTATCTAGCCAAAGAGAGGATAGTTGTAGTATTTTATCTAGCCAAAGAGAGAATAGTTGTAGTATTTTATCTAGCCAAGGGAGAGAATAGTCGTAGTATTTTATCTAACCAAAGAGAGAATAGTCGTAGTATTTTATCTAACCAAGAGGAGAATAGTCGTAGTATTTTATCTAGCCAAGGAGAGAATAGTCGTAGTATTTTATCTAGCCAAAGAGAGAATAGTCATAGTATTTTATCTAGCCAAGGAGAGAATAGTCGTAGTATTTTATCTAGCCAAAGAGAGAATAGTCGTAGTATTTTATCTAGCCAAGGGAGAGAATAGTCATAGTATTTTATCTAGCCAAGGGAGAGAATAGTCGTAGTATTTTATCTAGCCAAAGAGAGAATAGTCATAGTATTTTATCTAGCCAAAGAGAGGATAGTTGTAGTATTTTATCTAGCCAAAGAGAGAATAGTTGTAGTATTTTATCTAGCCAAGGGAGAGAATAGTCGTAGTATTTTATCTAGCCAAGGGAGAGAATAGTCGTAGTATTTTATCTAGCCAAAGAGAGAATAGTCATAGTCTTTTATCTAGCCAAGGAGAGAATAGTCGTAGTATTTTATCTAGCCAAAGAGAGAATAGTTGTAGTATTTTATCTAGCCAAGGGAGAGAATAGTCGTAGTATTTTATCTAGCCAAAGAGAGAATAGTCATAGTCTTTTATCTAGCCAAGGAGAGAATAGTCGTAGTATTTTATCTAGCCAAGGGAGAGAATAGTCGTAGTATTTTATCTAGCCAAGGGAGAGAATAGTCGTAGTATTTTATCTAGCCAAGGAGAGAATAGTCGTAGTATTTTATCTAGCCAAAGAGAGAATAGTCATAGTATTTTATCTAGCCAAAGAGAGAATAGTCGTAGTATTTTATCTAGCCAAAGAGAGAATAGTCATAGTATTTTATCTAGCCAAAGAGAGAATAGTCATAGTATTTTATCTAGCCAAAGAGAGAATAGTTGTAGTATTTTATCTAGCCAAGGAGAGAATAGTCGTAGTATTTTATCTAGCCAAAGAGGGAATAGTCGTAGTCTTTTATCTAGCCAAGGAGAGAATAGTCATAGTATTTTATCTAGCCAAAGAGAGAATAGTCATAGTATTTTATCTAGCCAAAGAGAGAATAGTTGTAGTATTTTATCTAGCCAAGGAGAGAATAGTCGTAGTATTTTATCTAACCAAAGAGAGAATAGTCATAGTATTTTATCTAGCCAAGGAGAGAATAGTCGTAGTATTTTATCTAACCAAAGAGAGAATAGTCATAGTATTTTATCTAGCCAAGGAGAGAATAGTTGTAGTATTTTATCTAACCAAAGAGAGAATAGTCATAGTATTTTATCTAGCCAAGGAGAGAATAGTCGTAGTATTTTATCTAACCAAAGAGAGAATAGTCATAGTATTTTATCTAGCCAAGGAGAGAATAGTCGTAGTATTTTATCTAGCCAAAGAGAGAATAGTCATAGTATTTTATCTAGCCAAGGAGAGAATAGTCGTAGTATTTTATCTAGCCAAAGAGAGAATAGTCGAAGTATTTTATCTAGCCAAAGAGAGAATAGTCATAGTATTTTATCTAGCCAAAGAGAGAATAGTCGTAGTATTTTATCTAGCCAAAGAGAGAATAGTCGTAGTATTTTATCTAGCCAAAGAGAGAATAGTCATAGTATTTTATCTAGCCAAAGAGAGAATAGTCGTAGTATTTTATCTAGCCAAAGAGAGAATAGTCATAGTATTTTATCTAGCCAAAGAGAGAATAGTCATAGTCTTTTATCTAGCCAAAGAGAGAATAGTCATAGTATTTTATCTAGCCAAGGAGAGAATAGTCGTAGTATTTTATCTAGCCAAAGAGAGAATAGTCATAGTATTTTATCTAGCCAAAGAGAGAATAGTCATAGTCTTTTATCTAGCCAAAGAGAGAATAGTCATAGTCTTTTATCTAGCCAAAGAGAGAATAGTCGTAGTATTTTATCTAGCCAAAGAGAGAATAGTCATAGTATTTTATCTAGCCAAAGAGAGAATAGTCATAGTCTTTTATCTAGCCAAAGAGAGAATAGTCGTAGTCTTTTATCTAGCCAAAGAGAGAATAGTCGTAGTATTTTATCTAGCCAAAGAGAGAATAGTCGTAGTATTTTATCTAGCCAAAGAGAGAATAGTCGTAGTATTTTATCTAGCCAAAGAGAGAATAGTCGTAGTATTTTATCTAGCCAAAGAGAGAATAGTCGTAGTCTTTTATCTAGCCAAGGAGAGAATAGTCGTAGTCTTTTATCTAGCCAAGGAGAGAATAGTCATAGTATTTTATCTAGCCAAGGAGAGAATAGTCGTAGTATTTTATCTAGCCAAAGAGAGAATAGTCGTAGTATTTTATCTAGCCAAAGAGAGAATAGTCGTAGTATTTTATCTAGCCAAAGAGAGAATAGTCGTAGTATTTTATCTAGCCAAAGAGAGAATAGTCGTAGTCTTTTATCTAGCCAAGGAGAGAATAGTCATAGTATTTTATCTAGCCAAGGGGAGAATAGTCATAGTATTTTATCTAGCCAAAGAGAGAATAGTTGTAGTATTTTATCTAGCCAAAGAGAGAATAGTCGTAGTATTTTATCTAGCCAAAGAGAGAATAGTCGTAGTATTTTATCTAGCCAAAGAGAGAATAGTCGTAGTCTTTTATCTAGCCAAGGAGAGAATAGTCATAGTATTTTATCTAGCCAAGGGGAGAATAGTCATAGTATTTTATCTAGCCAAGGAGAGAATAGTCGTAGTCTTTTATCTAGCCAAAGAGAGAATAGTTGTAGTATTTTATCTAGCCAAAGAGAGAATAGTCGTAGTCTTTTATCTAACCAAGAAGAGAATAGTCATAGTATTTTATCTAGCCAAAGAGAGAATAGTCATAGTATTTTATCTAGCCAAAGAGAGAATAGTCGTAGTCTTTTATCTAGCCAAGGAGAGAATAGTCATAGTATTTTATCTAGCCAAAGAGAGAATAGTCATAGTATTTTATCTAGCCAAAGAGAGAATAGTCATAGTATTTTATCTAGCCAAAGAGAGAATAGTCGTAGTCTTTTCTGTATTTGTGGTCTTCACCTGCATCACCTATATACACCTATAAACTCCATGGTCTTACAAAATATGCAACGACCATTTCACGTTATTTCATAAGAATATTTAAATAAGGTGGATATTAAAATATGTATATGCGAAGTGTTGAATTGTGGGTGCCATCAAGCTGTATACATGTAGATAGTTTTATGATGCCGGCCAGTTTTTGTACAGGTCTCAAATATGTGAACTACATATTTGTTTTAATCACATTGAAAATATTTAATCACACTGGTGAACAAAATGGCTCCAATTTTGAAACACAAAAGTCAAGTTTTTTGATTTCATCAAGCTTCAGGAGGGCATAGCAAATATTTGATCACTAATTAGAAATTCATATAAACCAAAAATAACATTTATTGTACTAGTGATTATACAAATATTGTACATTTATTTTCTTAGGTATGTAATTTCACTATTTTGAGCCATGAATTTGCCAGTGAAAAAATGAGTTCTATTGTTATTTAATGTTCACATAGATTTAATTTAGAAAATTTTACTTATTAGTGGAAATAACAATCAAAGAAAGCTTAGAAAGAACTCTCATGTGCTGAGAGTATTGGAGACACATTAAAAATAATTCAAAATTACTTGAGATGCGGATGGAAAAGCTGAAAACTAATAATGCAAATCAGAAAATTAATATGAACAGATTTGAGTGTAAAACTAATGAGGTCTGCGCAAAGTAACAGACCATCTATATATCAAGTTTTATTGAAATGTGATTAGAACCAAAAAATCAAAGAAAGCTTAGAAAGAACTCCCATGTGCTGAGAGTATTGGAAACACATTAAATATAATTTGAAATTACTTAGCTGAAAACTAATTATGCAAATCAGAAAATTAACATGAACAGATTTGATTGTAAAACTAATGAGGTCTGCGCAATGTAACAAAAACTCTTTGTACCAAGTTTAATTGAAATGTGATTAGAACCAAAAAATTATGAATTATTATGCTAATTAGGAAAATAATATGAACAGAGTTTTACCCCAAACTAATTAGGTTTGTACATTGTCCTAGAGCATCTTTGTACTAAGTTTCAATAAAATGGAAATTAGTACTTTAGATATCAGTGTGAAAGCTTAAAATTGGTTAATTATGCAAATTGGGTAATTAATATGTACAGATTTTAACCCACAATTATCCAGGTCTGTCTATTGTCCTACAGCATCCATATATAAACATTCATTGATATGTGATGATTGGTACCTGAGATATCAGTGTGAAAGTTGGAAATTAGTTAATTATGCAAATTAGGTGATTAATATGCACAAATATTTACCAAAAACTAATTGGGTCTCTGCATGATTCTAGATTCATTGAAATGTGATGATTAGTACTTTAGATATCAGTAGAAAAGCTGAAAATTAATTATGCAAATTAGGTAATTAATATGCACAATTATTTACCCTGAAACTAATCAGGTCTCTGCATAGTCCTAAAGGATCTATGTACCAAGTTTCATTGAAATGCGATGATTAGTACTTGAGATACCCGTGGAAAAGCTGAAAATTAACTAATTATGCAAATTAGGTGATTAATATGCACAAATATTTATTCGAAACAATCAATCTCTGCATAGTCCTTGAGTATGTAAGTACCAAGTTTCATTGAAATGTAATGCTCACTACTTATATCAAAAGCTGAAAATTAATTAATTATGCAAATTAGGTAATTATATGTACTGATATTACCATAAAAACTATCAGGTCTGTGCAGTGTCATATGACATCTATGTACCAAGTTTCATTGAAATGTGATGATTAGTACTTGAGATATCAGTGGAAAAAAACGAAAATTGAATAATCATTATGCAAATTAGGTAATTAATATGCACATATTTTTACCAAAAACCAATCAAATATGACACTACTATTAGAACAAATACAGTATATGACACTACTATTAGAACAAATACGCTATATGACACTACTATTAGAACAAATACGGTATATGACACTACTATTAGAACAAATACAGTATATGACACTACTATTAGAACAAATACGGTATATGACACTACTATTAGAACAAATACGCTGTATGACACTATTATTAGAACAAATACGGTATAGGACACTACTACAGTACTCATTTCGCCCAACCTCCCGCCCGCTTCCGGATTTCGATCGCTTTTTTTCCGCTCGCTTTGTTCAATTCGACCGCGCAATTTCCGCTTTTTTTTCGACCGCGCAAATTCGGAAGTATCCGCTCGCGGAAACGCTCGCTCGCCTGACAACGCAACCGCCCGCATTTACAGTTCATTACCGACTGTTTCATGTATAAGTGTATCATTTTTGTTTTTATGATGTTAAAATAAGAATAAATACAATCAGAAATTTATAGAACGACCGTTGAAAAATAGGGTGGATCACACAGCCATATAAAATTGGTAATAATACATACGCGTAGTAATAATGTCCACCATAAACAAGATCGAACCAAACATGTGAAATCAAATACGGCACTGACACAGACACAACTAATATGAAATAAAACCATTCTATTATTGGTGGAGAGCAAAAAACGTCTACTGTAGAGTACGGTATTTGTTGAGTAACCGTGTGTAGAATGACGGTTGTCATGCACGCATGGTTTGGGTTTAACACGGGTCAAGTTGTAGTTATGTTAAAATCCGTGGCACCTATAACAATTGAAGAATATCTGCAGCAATAGTAAGACTGTGAAAAAAACGACTGATCGATTGTTATAGAATGACTGTAGTGTACAATTTGTCAAACAAATACAATACTTGCAAATGTAATGTCGGCCAGCGCCCATCTTACTTGTCCGAAGTTGTCAAAGCCGACATCAATGGAGATCGCGTTTTTTAACTAG
Organism: Saccoglossus kowalevskii; assembly: GCF_978046115.1. Taxonomy (NCBI): domain Eukaryota; kingdom Metazoa; phylum Hemichordata; class Enteropneusta; family Harrimaniidae; genus Saccoglossus; species Saccoglossus kowalevskii. Next base: position 2,707,554 of record NC_140659.1, read on the forward strand.
GCGGCTGGCAAGCGGACTAACACGCTACATAAACTTGTTGAATTACAATTATGGTTTTTATTTTTTATAAAATAAAGGATTCAAAGTTTGCAGGGTATTCCGTTTTTTGCGAACTCTGGGCGAAATACTTTCATGAGCTGTACGTAGTTCACTTACAACCAAAACAAAGTCAGCTTGGACATTAAGTTGTGAGACGCGACAAAACAAACGCTGCCAGTGATAGATTACGTGAATAAAAGAACAAAATAAACGCAATCAAAGGCGCCGACCACACGCTTTGGAAATAAATAGAATGCGTTGCTAAGAGGAATCGCACCTGCATCTTGACGACGTCTCCGCTCATGAGCAGGGTTTGCCGCATCTTAGAAAAATTCAAAGTTAAAAAGGAATCAGTGTCGGGAAACCATTCACAATGTTTGCATGAAAAATCCCACGCGAAAGCGTTTTTTTTTCCTGTTACAAACACTATGGTACCTGAATCCCGATTAATTCATAAATATGAATCGGTAAGGGTCAATTTCCTGCAATCCTTCAAAATTAAATTTGCCTTCGAAAATCTTTCTAACGATGACCTGGAAGATTGTCATGATTGAGTGCCACCATTTCTGTTCTAAGATTTATTTAGTATAATATACAAATGTTCACCCCAACAGAGGTGGACATACAGTTTTAGCGACCCGAAGAGCTCATTGTCAACCGAGGCGAAGCACTACGATAAAGACTTTCCGTTCCCAATAAATAATAATAATAAAAAAACTTCTCATTCCCGACATTATGAAATTCTTTCGTTTTGGGGGAAAAAACCTGGAAAAAAAACCCTGATTTTGACAAAATAATTTAGAAATTGATATTAAGAATAATTCAAAATGAAATCTATTCCATATGTACCCATAATTGTTTTTCGTAATTACTGATTACACACGAATATTACAGAAAAAAATAATTTGCTATATTATCTATATTTGTGCCTTTTATTTGTCTTGAATCGTGACTGAAAGGAGCTGGATGAAATTACAAACTATGTAGTGTGTTCGACAACTCATGTATGAACAACAATTTTAATAAATATGATTTTACTTGGTAAAATTACTGTATTTTTCTACATAAAAACAAAAGAATTTCACAATGTCTTTATTGTCATAGCGTTGTTGGTAATAGTTGAAAATGATACATCCACGTGAACCTGCTTATATGAGATCGAAGGAGTCTCTGTTTTCAACAGCCGTATACATCTAACTGCGTCATCACTAAGTTTCCTTGTGGACCACGAGCTCTGTTCCTTGTTTGCACGTTATCATGTTCACACAATCGCAGACATTATTTGTAAGGGTGCCCTTTGAAATGGCACATTTTCTCGATGTTTTAGCGAGTACTCCGCGGGTATATGGCTTGTTCTCACATCAGCATAATTTTCCTCGAGTTCACTCATCGCTTTCCCACATGCACTTCTCGTTCTTTTCTGCTAACTTTTTTTGCACTCTAATATGGTGTTGTTTTTGTCTTTCTAAACATCGAGTTTATTTTTGACATTCAACGAGATCGCTTGAATTTTGAATTTGATGACGGTTCGAATTTATCCACTTTTACAGTGATCAACATTGCGTTCGAGTAGAGTTACTAGTAATTACAAGCCTGATTTACATTTTTCTTGCGGTGTTTTTTGTCAATGTATTAAATATAAGTGCTTTGGGAAATAACATAATTATATTGCGCGAGTGAAAGAGTTTGGTGAGACTGTCACAACACGTTTTATTTATTTCCAACACGCGTGGTCGGCGCCTCTGATTGTGTTTATTTTGTATTTTTGTTTTCAAAATGTATCACTGGCTGCGTTTGTTTTGTTTTCCTCAACAAATTAACTGTTCCGAGACCTCTTTCATTTTTCGTCCGGCTGCTGCCAATCTAATAATTCGTCGCCGCATGTACTCAGACAAGCGATTAATCGTCACAGTCATTATACTAGTAGTTTAAGTCTAATTGATTTGTAGAAATTCAGCTATGCGATAATTATATGTGCAGTTTTGTTTTGCGCACCCAGACACGAGCAAAAGTTAACCAAAAGATTTTCTGAACTACAGCATTCGTATTACTTGTGCAAATTGAGTAAGGGTCATAGTGTGAGTTGCGTTCGCAAATAACAAAGTGTCAAATTATTTTGAGTGCCGTTCAGAATAAATTTAGTCAAAATCACACACAGAAACACAAACACAACACACAACACACAAATACTAGTACTCAATACATATCGCGATTGACCAGTTATATAGCTGCTTGAACTACACACACAAGGACGTAAATAGGTAAATACAGGTCACAGTTCGACTTGCTTAGCAAACGTTACAATGTGTCAAGTGATTTGAAGGCGTCTTTGTTCCAAAACAGAGAAGCAATAGGCGTTGTGTTTTGAATCGTCATTGTTATTCCAGCGTTCGGTTGGCAAGCGGACGGTGTTTCTGAAGCCAGCCATAGCAGGAGCGAGCGAGCGAACAAAAGCAAACGCGAGCGAGCGGAAAAAAAGCGGTCGGTTTCCGGTCGGAAAGCAGCGAGCGGTCGGAAATTAAGCGATAAGCAGTCGGAAAAAAAGCGATAAAAGCGGGAGGTTTGGGCGGAATGAGTACTGTATTAGAACAAATACGTAGTATGACACTTATTAGAACAAATACGTAGTATGACACTATTATTAGAACAAATACGGTATATGACACTACTATTAGAACAAATACGGTATATGACACTACTATTAGAACAAATACGGTATATGACACTACTATTAGAACAAATACAGTATATGACACTACTATTAGAACAAATACGCTATATGACACTACTATTAGAACAAATACGGTATACAACACTACTATTAGAACAAATACAGTTTATATGACATTGACTTACCTGCAACCAGTTATTGGATTGTCTGACATATCTTTTCAATGCAGGTCTGCTTGTGAAATAACCACTCCAAAAACTATGGGGACTGTTAGCATAGGGAAAGAAGTCATCACTTTTAGTAGACCACTTAATACCAGCTTTATTTACATTGTAGGTATAGCATGATGGTGTAGAATACAACACATGCACTTTGGTTTCATTCTCCTGAAAGCAATTATCAGAATTTGAGTGAAATACAGAACATACAATGAGTTTCATGGATTTGTTGCTGTTTATACAGTACTATATAGTAGTATATGGAACACACAACAATTATACTGCTAAAATGTAATGTATAACTGTAAAATACTTTTAATTATTTTAGCTGGAATTAATTTTAGCTGAATAGACTGTTTGAGTGTTTGGTATGGAATTTATTTTCACTCATTTTTGGTGAGTTGAATGTAAAATATAGGAAAAAAGGTATATTCGCTAGATTTTATTTTCACTGAATCATTCCTTCAAGAAAAATAGCGAAAATAAAGTATTTTACAGTATGTAGAAACACAGTTCCTCCACACCCAGTTAGGAAACGCTATTGCTCTAAGGTGTGAATCGCCCGAGTCCCGTGTACAGTGCATGTTTCGCTTGTGGGGAGAGAGCGGTGACATCATAGCATCAACTTGGAGCTCGTTCGAGGCACATCCGTTCAGTGTATGTCTACAAATATTGCGTGTTTTTGAGCAAAGACGGTAAATTTTATTTTAAAGTTACAAATCTTTATGTGATCATATCGGTTTCAAGAAAAGGCACAGTAGTTTAAAATCCATATTCATTATAAATAACGGAAACAAAGCGATTTTGATTTCAAACTGTAGCTGCCATGTTCATTCATTATTACTGTATGCATTATGTCAATAATACAACGAAAGTTTCAACACTGGTGAATCACGTTACCACCCCCAAAACAATCACAGTCGTTATCATCAATTTGTGATTTGATACTTTAATTTTCGGACAATATTTTTTACTTTGTGCATAAGTGCCGGTAAGATGTTCATTTCAGTCATTTTGCTGTTAGTGTTGTGTGTGAATCAAGGATGGCTGTTTGGTGTCGATAACAGAAAATATTATTCTGTGAAAAATAGGAACTACCAAAACTTAAAAGATGGAATTAATTGTAGCTTTTAGATAACCAAATCTTTATGTTGTCATATGACCCATTCTAATCGTATTAAATAACAGGATGTCACGTTACTTGGTACATGTGCTCGGCAGAATTTTTGTTTTCAAGATGGAGAAACCTACTATTGTCGCTGTTATGCTGAGAGTATCCGATTGCATAGACCTTCGTATATGCACATTTCGGCTTAAACTATCATATAGTTAGTACAATTTGGAGGTTAGATATCCTAAAAATATGGCAAATATTATTTCCATTGCTGTTCTCTTATTGTTTCATTCATTTTTTTCCAGTTAAAATTCAGTCTTGTTTGTGGTAAGGTGCCAACTTGAAGCCATACACGACGACGGTGGTGACGATGCATATATCCTGCATCTAAGTACTGGGGTCCTTCTTCCATTATGTCATCCCAATCAATATCACTGTCGACGAAATCTTCGTGTTTTCCCCGCATTTCGGTAAAATAAAATGCCCAGAAGTCAGAAAGTTGAAACTTTCACAGAAGTGAAACGTGAAAATAAAGTTGTGTACGCCTGCGCAGAAATGAATTGCGAGGTATTCTGGGTGAAAATGATGTCATACTATATGCTAATGATGTCATACTATATGCTAATTTATGTTAATGTAGACAGTGTGGGGATTACCGGTAAGTTAATTTTACGAACGCGAAACACGCATTGTGACAATAGAACTCAGAGTGTTTCTTAAACGGGTGTGGAGGAACTGTGGTGGAAACAATCTAGCTCAACCCTTATAAATATCATGCAGAGAAATACCAAAAGAAATCTAGATCACCCAACTATTTGTTGTTAAAACTATTAACATATACTTCTTCTTTTATGTACACTTGCTTGTTTTATCAAAACTACATATCACACAGAAGCTCTGCACAGTTCAATACAATGTTGGAGTTGGATTTCATTGATTAGACATATGAATTGCAATTTTAGTTAAGTCTTGATGGCAATGAATATTCTAAGCAATTTTATTTCTTATTCGTCTTAATTTTTTTTATTAGCTGATGGTTCATTACACTAATTTGGTTATCAACAAAAATTTTTGAAGATAATTTTAATAACATTTCATAAAAACAATGTGCAATGGTTTATAGTCAATATGTTTAGTAAAAATACAATAGCAAATGTAAATGGCTGCATGAAAATCTATTTTTATCTGCTTTCAAAAATAAGAAAAGAAAAGATAAATCGACAGTTAAAATAATATTGCTTTACATAATTACCTGAGTTGTTTATCAATTCTTACCTTAGCGTTTACATATTTAATTAATTTGTCCAGATTTTTGTACCACAAGTTAGCATTTTCATACTGGAAGTCAGATCCCATTGTTAATATGGTATGATTAGTCCTGAATGACTTGGCCTGTAAAGAACGTGGAGAAGTGTTGTAAACTCTAAATAAATCAAAACCCTATAATATATATATATCTATTAGAACTTTAAGTAAATGTAAGATAATTTATTACTTAACAATGCATGTAGTCTGTACATGTGTTAATTATTTTACATATAAATATACTACAACAGAAATTATTAAGATGTTGTTTACCTGTCCACGAACAAACTTAAGGAAATCGTTGACTTTCTGATCCACATTGTAATCAAACAAATTAGGATCATCCTGAGGGAAGACAAATTATGATTATTATCCAGCATTATTACCACATTTTTTTTAACATAACTTATTGTTATCCAGCAATATTACCATTACAAAACAAACTGACATGCACCAGTAACCCATTGTGTGATGTTCATACCATGTTTGAAGACATGATTGAGAAATGATTTTAGACAAACGAATGCATATATGGATGGACTGAGTGAAGGAAGTTTGTCCCTGTTTAAGGACTGCATACGACAGGGAGTAAATCAAAGAAAGCTTAGAAAGAACTCCCATGTGCTGAGAGTATTGGAGACACATTAAATATAATTTGAAATTACTTAGCTGAAAACTAATTATGCAAATCAGAAAATTAACATGAACAGATTTGATTGTAAAACTAATGAGGTCTGCGCAATGTAACAAAAACTCTATGTACCAAGTTTAATTGAAATGTGATTAGAACCAAAAAATCATGAATTATTATGCTAATTAGGGAAATAATATGAACAGAGTTTTACCCCAAACTAATTAGGTTTGTACATTGTCCTAGAGCATCTTTGTACTAAGTTTCAATAAAATGGAAATTAGTACTTTAGATATCAGTGTGAAAGCTTAAAATTGGTTAATTATGCAAATTGGGTAATTAATATGTACAGATTTTAACCAACAATTATCCAGGTCTGTCTATTGTCCTACAGCATCCATGTATAAACATTCATTGATATGTGATGATTAGTACCTGAGATATCAGTGTGAAAGTTGGAAATTGGTTAATTATGCAAATTAGGTGATTAATATGCACAAATATTTACAAAAAAATAATTGGGTCTCTGCATAATTCTAGATTCATTGAAATGTGATGATTAGTACTTTAGATATCAGTAGAAAAGCTGAAAATTAATTATGCAAATTAGGTAATTAATATGCACAATTATTTACCCTGAAACTATCAGGTCTCTGCATAGTCCTAAAGGATCTATGTACCAAGTTTCATTGAAATGCGATGATTAGTACTTGAGATGCCCGTGGAAAAGCTGAAAATTAACTAATTATGCAAATTAGGTGATTAATATGCACAAATATTTATCCGAAACAATCAATCTCTGCATAGTCCTTGAGTATGTAAGTACCAAGTTTCATTGAAATGTAATGCTCACTACTTATATCAAAAGCTGAAAATTAATTAATTATGCAAATTAGGTAATTATATGTACTGATATTACCATAAAAACTATCAGGTCTGTGCAGTGTCATATGACATCTATGTACCAAGTTTCATTGAAATGTGATGATTAGTACTTGAGATATCAGTGGAAAAACCGAAAATTGACTAATCATTATGCAAATTAGGTAATTAGTATCCACGGATTATTACCAAAAACTAATCAAAACCTAGCATTAGTTCCGAGCATCATCAAAATCCAATGAGTGGTTGTTTAAATATCAGTGGAACAGTCATGGAACCACTAAAAAATAGCTAATTATCATGCAAATTAGGTAATTAATATGCACGGATTTTTACCAAAAACTAATCAAATCTGCGCATATGTTCAGAGCATCTATGTACCAAGTTTCATCAAAATCCAATGAGTGGTTCTTTAGATATCAGTGGAACAGTCATAGAACAGCTAAAAATTAGCTAATTATCATGCAAATTAGGTAATTAACGAGCATGGATTTTTACCAAAACCTAATCAAATCTGCGCATTGGCCCAGAGCATCTATGCACCAAGTTTCATCAAAAACCGATGTATGGTTCTTGAGATAGCAGTGGAACAGTCGGACACACATACACACATACATACACACACACACACACACACACATACACACAGACATACAGACATACAGACACACTAACTGCAAAGACTCCCATTTTGTGCTTCGCACATGGGAGTCAAAAAATAGTTATCAAATTGCATACACAAAATATATATATATTTAGAAACTTTAATAAGAATTAAGATGTGCCCAAAAAATTATGATTTAATTGTTGCAAAATGTGTGACATTAAATGAGTTTAAACTGATTTAAACACAATTGAATATTAAACAGATCTTAAATGAGTTTTAAACTGACCACACCAAGTTTTAAATTTACCACACTAAGTTTTAAATTGACCACACTAAGTTTTAAACTGACCACACTAAATTTTAAACTGATCACACTAAGTTTTAAATTGACCACACTAAGTTTTAAACTGACCACACCAAGTTTTAAACTGACCACACCAAGTTTTAAACTAATAATTTAATTTTTAATGATAATAATGTACTTTTGTACATTTACTGGTACCTGGAATGGAGAATCATCACAAAATTGGTCAAAACAGAAACCACTAGGGGGTCCATACCCATTAAATAAAGCACCAAAAAAGAGATCAGTCTGTGATCCTAAACTACTGGAGGTATGCCAAACTTGTTGCATAGTTTTTGTCTTTAGACGCTTGTCTTTATCCGCATAGTCAAGGCGACCAAAGAAGAAACCATCAAAGGTCATCTGCAAAGTACAATACCTGAATTGGTTGATCATTACATGACATATCAAAACAAAATCCTTCAGGTGCATCATAATGGTGAAATAGTGCACCATAAAATAGATCAGCATCAGCGCCAAGTGATGAACTTCCATGCCAAACTTCTTCCATGTTTTTGTTTTTCAGTCGCTTGTCTTTGTCAGCAAAATCCAAGCGAGCAAAAAAAAAACCATCAAAACTCATCTGTGAATAGTGAGAAGTATATTTCTGCATTATTCAACAGTTCAAAGTTATTTTATAATTACCAATATAAAGTGGATTGCAACATGCATGTCATAATATACATATTTACCATTAATCATCGTACACATCACATACTATACATCTGACATAAAAATGATAAACTCTACCCATCTGTAAAATACTGTACGGACATGCTCAAAAGTATTATAAACATGTTTAAATGTCTCTTTTTTTGAAATTGTGCATCATGTTTAAACACTTTTCTTTGTTTACTTCAGACACAGAAGTGATAGCAGCAAATTTTGTCACTGAATGCAAACATTCACACAGTACGAAACATTATTCATTGCCATTTTGAGTTGTTATCTCTCATAGAATTATAACTACAAGCAAGGAAAAGATGTATAATAGTAAGGTATCACGAGAATACTGCAAAAGTATGCCCTCAGGCAGTATAGCTACAGTGTATGTGTCAGTTGATACGATCACCATACTCCCTTTATGCATACTTTGCGGTATTTTCAAAATAACCTCATAGTAGACATGTTTACATACCACATAGTATACACATTCATGATCAATAAACAATCTAAAAAAAGGTTAGAAGAACTGTGCGGAGGTTATTAGAGATATGTGAAGCAGTAATAAAAAAATTTTCAAATTACAAATTTAGTCTTTTAAACAAAAAACCTAGTTACTAATAAAGCTTTACTTTTTGAAATCCACAGTATGTTTATATAAGATTATCTCTAGAAATTAGATATGTGTATAAATAATGAGGTCACATGAGCAGCTAATGTCTATCCAAATCTTTTCATCTATGTTCACAATATCAATTAGTAGTAACATTGTGTCTATAATAAATCTCTAGAAATTAGATATGTGCATAAATAATGAGGTCACATGAGCAGCGAATGTCTATCCAAATCTTTTCATCTATGTTCACAATATCAATGAGTAGTAACATTGTGTCTATAATAAATCTCTAGAAATTAGATATGTGCATAAATAATGAGGTCACATAAGCAGCTAATGTCTATCCAAATCTTTTCATCTATGTTCACAATATCAATTAGTAGTAACATTGTGTCTATAATAAATCTCTAGAAATTAGATATGTGCATAAATAATGAGGTCACATAAGCAGCTAATGTCTATCCAAATCTTTTCATCTATGTTCACAATATCAATGAGTAGTAACATTGTGTCTATAATAAATCTCTAGAAATTAGATATGTGCATAAATAATGAGGTCACATAAGCAGCTAATGTCTATCCAAATCATTTCATCTATGTTCACAATATCAATGAGTAGTAACATTGTGTCTATAATAAATCTCTAGAAATTAGATATGTGCATAAATAATGAGGTCACATAAGCAGCTAATGTCTATCCAAATCTTTTCATCTATGATCACAATATCAATTAGTAGTAACATTGTGTCTATAATAAATCTCTAGAAATTAGATATGTGCATAAATAATGAGGTCACATAAGCAGCGAATGTCTATCCAAATCTTTTCATCTATGTTCACAATATCAATTAGTAGTAACATTGTGTCTATAATAAATCTCTAGAAATTAGATATGTGCATAAATAATGAGGTCACATAAGCAGCTAATGTCTATCCAAATCTTTTCATCTATGTTCACAATATCAATTAGTAGTAACATTGTGTCTATAATAAATCTCTAGAAATTAGATATGTGCATAAATAATGAGGTCACATGAGCAGCGAATGTCTATCCAAATCTTTTCATCTATGTTCACAATATCAATTAGTAGTAACATTGTGTCTATAATAAATCTCTAGAAATTAGATATGTGCATAAATAATGAGGTCACATAAGCAGCTAATGTTTATCCAAATCTTTTCATCTATGTTCACAATATCAATTAGTAGTAACATTGTGTCTATAATAAATCTCTAGAAATTAGATATGTGCATAAATAATGAGGTCACATGAGCAGCGAATGTCTATCCAAATCTTTTCATCTATGTTCACAATATCAATGAGTAGTAACATTGTGTCTATAATAAATCTCTAGAAATTAGATGTGCATAAATAATGAGGTCACATAAGCAGCTAATGTCTATACAAATCTTTTCATCTATGTTCACAATATCAATTAGTAGTAACATTGTGTCTATAATAAATCTCTAGAAATTAGATATGTGCATAAATAATGAGGTCACATGAGCAGCGAATGTCTATCCAAATCTTTTCATCTATGTTCACAATATCAATTAGTAGTAACATTGTGTCCATAATAAATCTCTAGAAATTAGATATGTGCATAAATAATGAGGTCACATGAGCAGCTAATGTCTATCCAAATCTTTTCATCTATGTTCACTATATCAATTAGTAGTAACATTGTGTCTATAATAAATCTCTAGAAATTAGATATGTGCATAAATAATGAGGTCACATGAGCAGCGAATGTCTATCCAAATCTTTTCATCTATGTTCACAATATCAATGAGTAGTAACATTGTGTCTATAATAAATCTCTAGAAATTGGATATGTGCATAAATAATGAGGTCACATGAGCAGCTAATGTCTATCCAAATCTTTTCATCTATGTTCACAATATCAATTAGTAGTAACATTGTGTCTATAATAAATCCCTAGAAATTAGATATGTGCATAAATAATGAGGTCTTAAGATGAGCTAATAGTTCATGCACATATCTTTATTAAAGTGCACAATGTTCACTTAGAAGTAAATATGGATCTATAATAGACTAATGAACTTAAATATGTGCATAATCAATGAGGTACTGCAACCAGCTAATAGTTAGTGATAAAATTGTGTCTAGAATAAACCTCTTGGAATTATATATGTGCATATAATTAGAATGACACAGTTTAACTTACCAATGCAAATAGTGCTGCCTGCTCTTTGGAATGTCCAAATGGATCAATATGCCATGCTACTCTAGGCCGACCACAATCACCAAATGTATAATTCAAGAACTGAAATCCTAGTGTCATTTGATCTATGATGGCATTATAATGTGTGGAGGCTTCATCATTCATACACCAACCTCCATTTATAAACTCCAAACGTCCTGAAATAATACATAGAGAATAACAAACTTTTCTCCTCAAATATAATATATATAAGAAGGAATGATGGATAATGAAAGTCTACAAAAAAGTAAAAATATGAAAGAAATCTAGCTAATTTTTTCTCATCTATTTTCATCCTATCAATGCCATTTCTTTTTTGATACTTTTTGGTTTTCTTTACCTAGATCCCACATTGGAACATTGTGTCAATATAGATTTTTAGGGGCCCAAGCCTGTAGGGCGTGGCCCCTATTCTTATTGTTCGGTTTTTAGGGGCCCAAGCCCGAAGGGCGAGGCCCCTATTCTTATTGTCCGTTTTTTTCTTTCTTTCTTCTTTCCGCCGCAACTTTTTTCGTCAAGCCGTTTGAGAAAACCGCTGAACAGAATGGTCTGATAATGCTCTATACTGATAGTCCCTAATGTGAACTGGTGCAACATGCTTTCAGAATTTAGATTGGTCAATTAGTTTGGCAGCCATATTGGATTGAAATAAAACCGGAAGTGGCTGTTTGACCACTTTCTGAGGGTCTAGGCGTCTAGAGTTTTTTATAGTATATAGTACAACTCATGTGTAATAGATATCAGCAATAAAAACTTTAGCGGTCACGTGACTTTTCCCGCCATTTTGTTTTTCCTGAAAACGGCAAAAAACACTTGAAAATCTTCTTCTTCAGAACCACCTAGCAGAATGCTCTCATATGTTGTATTTAGCTTCTATATATGAATCCCATTTACGTTTGAAAAAATTATTACGATTGGTCACGTGGTTTGGCCACCATTTTGGATTTCTTCTAAACAGGAAGTAGTTTTTTACTCTGGCAACACTTGAGGGATTATTTTCAATTTTGCTTCATGGCATCTGTATATCAAACCCTTTCAGAAACCTAAAAAAGATTTCAGATCAGTCACATGGTTTGGCCGCCACCTTGGATTTTAAGCAAAATTGACCAAAAGTTTGGGCATTTGTTTCTCAGAGGTGATTCAACCAATCTAATAGATGTTTTTATATTTACCATGCCTGGCCTTAGCTCCATATGAGAAAAATAATATTATTTTGATCAGTCACATGGTTTGGCCGCCATCTTGGATTTTATGAAAACAAATCTTGTGCAATTACATGTGTTGTATTGGTCGGATTTGGCTAAAATTGTATATGTGCATTCTACTCTTGAGATGCATTCTTTTAACCGAATGGCACGTGGCTGGGTTTTGTCGCTGGGCGCCTGAGGGGTGGGGGCTTCTAACCTCATTAATATGCATAACTGATATATCTCAAGCACTGTTGGAGTTAGGAAGATGAAACCTGTGTTATTATGACAACATTAAACAATTGATTTCATTAAAATAACAGATTACCATATATGGTCATGTGAACTCATTCATATGCATAACCATTATATCTCAAACACTGTTGTAGTAAGGAAGATGATTCCTGTGTTATCATGACAACAGTGAACAAGAGATTTGATTAAAATAACAGATGACCATATATGGTCATGTGAACTCATTAATATGCATAACCATTATATCTTAAACACTGTTGCAGTTAGGAAGATAAATCCTGTGTCATTATGACAACAGTGAACAAGAGATTTGATTAAAATAACAGATAACCATATATGGTCATGTGAACTCATTAATATGCATAGCAGTCATATCTAAAACACTGTCGCAGTTAGGAAGATGAATCCTGTGTTATTATGACAACAGTGAACAAGAGATTTGTTTAAAAATAACAGATGACCATATATGGTCATGTGAACTCATTAATATTTTCTTCTTCTTTCTTCTTTCTTTCTTCTATGGAGAGAGGACGTGTTTTGCTGAGCTCCAAGATTTTGGATCGTTTTAAGCCAGGGAAGTGCTATTTTTGTTTTATTTCTACACCACTCTTTTCGTGGTACTTTCGTCATTATTTCTATTTGGTTTTGGTTTTATTTCACAAGCGGATTGCTGTGATTTTTGATTGATTTTATTTTTGTGTTGTGGTTGAGTGTGGGCCGCCAAGATGGCCGCCCCCATTGATCGACCACCTGGGGTATGTCTCACCACAAAACATGCTGTGAGGTGTGACAGCTTTGAGAACTTCTCTGTTGAGAAGTATGTAATTGCTGTAGGAGAACTGATCGGGGATAAACATGTCATTGCAGCATCCAGAATGAACCGATCAGTGGTAATTTTTCTTTCCGATTTGTCTTTTGTTGATTCTTTAGTCCACTCAGGACTTGTTATTGGCGACCAAATGGTCGGTGTTGAGCCAATGGTCAAACCTGCGACCAGGGTTACAGTTTCAAACGTTCCTCCTTTTGTTCCAAACTCGGTACTAATTAAAGAACTTTCTGTACATGGACGAATTGTTGGTTCAATGCGCACAATTCCACTGGGGTGCAAATCAGACACATTAAAACATGTTCAATCTTTTAGGCGACAAGTTCATATGCTTTTGCGCAATGAACACATAAGTGGTTTAATACATGTGATGCATGAAGGTCGTCCTTACTCTGTTTACATCTCTACTGACGAGATGCGATGTTTTTCATGTAAACAGGTCGGTCATATTCGCAAAAACTGTCCATGTACAAATAAAACACAAAACCATGAAACGACTGCAAGCAGCAACGAAACTGGAAAAAATAATAATGATAAACAAGTAACAAAATCGAATGAAACTGGAAAAGATGGTAATAATTCCTTCATGAAAAATAACAATGACAAAAAACGCACTGAAAATGATGTACACAACGAAACTCATAATACTAAAACTAATGAAACCGAAACTGAAAACGAACATATGGATGTAAATGAAACTGTGAATATTGAAACTGATAAAACTGTAAATACTGAAATTGGACAAATAAACGCCAATGAAACTGTGAATATTGAAACTGATAAAACTGTAAATACTGAAAGTAACCAAATAGACGACAATGAAACTGTGGATATTGATTCTGAACAGGTCACTGATACTGCCAATGAAAATATGGACACTGGTATTGACAACAACTTTATTGATCCGTTTGATAAAAACGAACACTTTAATATAGATGAAACGAGGGTACGACCCCCTCTTTCAAAAAATCCACAACCCCCCAAACCACCCTGTCTGAGTAACAGCTTGTCACTGCCCAATCTGTTAGCAGTTGATGCTGACAGTGACCGGGATAGTGAAGACGGGCAATGTGGTGATATAGAGCTCGAGTCTATTTCTTCGGAAATATCTGATATGCAAGACACTCATGAACAGGAAAAACTAGTCACGCCTGCTGGGCTAATTACACTTCTAGACGACATAAAGGGGTCTAAAAAGATCCTAGAGCGTTGTCTAGACTTTTGTTCAGACGCTCGCTTACTTTTCAAGTCTTTTAAGAAACTAAAAAACTCCGATCTAGCAACATTCCAACAGAAAGCTCGGATCCATAAAATACTCATCAAACTACAGAATCACCTGAAAAGTCGTAATTTAAAAAAACCTAAACAATAATGTTGAGTACATTTTTGTTAGCACATCTTATAATGTCGTTTTCATCTAGTTCATGGTATGTCGATAATTGTTGTGACCTGTTTAAATGTCACGATTTTACTATCTTTCATTGTATTCTGAAACTGTGTTTATACTATACAACTTATCCACCTACTTGTCATGAGACCAGGTGGCATGTTGTATGGTGCTTACAAACAACTACTCTATATGGTAATGATGTATTTGCTAACATTCCCAGTTTTACAAGAACACAAATAAATCTGAATTTATCACGTGTCCTTCCTACTGACAGGTTTCTGAACTTAAATGTCACTGTCATTGTTCAGACCCAACAAACACTGTAATGTACTGTATATCTATTTTACTTCATTTACTCATGTCACACATTTCTATTACTACATGGAATGTAAATGGCTGTCGTGACTCCCTCAAACGCCATGATATTTTTAACTTTTTAAAACTGAATCACAAAGCAGACTTTTACTTTCTGCAGGAGACGCATTCCATTCCGACTGATGAAGCCAGGTGGCAAGTGGTTTGGCGTGCGCCAATTTTGTTTTCACATGATAGCACTACGTCGGCTGGCGTTGCTATCCTTATGCATCCTAATAAACAAATTGTTGTCAACTCGTCACAGAGTATTGTTAATGGTCGTCTGCTATACACTAATGTCACGGTTAATGGTTTATCATATCACCTACTGAATATTTATGCACCGACCAGTGGTGCTGAACGCATGAGGTTTTTTGAAATTGTGAAAACTACCATCAACAATCTGGATAAACGTGATCCAATTATATTAGGAGGCGATTTTAACTGCACGCTAAACCCAAAGCTGGATCGACTAAATGCTCTAGAACCACACCCACTGTCTTCTCGTTTTTTAAAAAGCATCATCAGTCGTCATAAATTAATCGATGCATGGCGTCGTTTCCATGGTGACGCACAGAACTTCACCTGGGTCAGAGGTGGCAGTCGGTCTAGGCTGGACACGTTTTATGTAAATAAAACACTTACTTCCAAAATTACTAGTGTATCCATTTCTCAGTCATTTGCTTATTCTGATCACAAACCTGTTCATCTCGCTATTTCTCAGAAACAGGTTTCCAATCGCTCCCCTGTATGGTGCCTCAATACCAGTTTACTCGAGGACGAATCATTCTGTGATTTAATAAAAGACTTTTGGGGCAAATGGCGAGACCGGAAAATATGTTACACAAACATACAAATGTGGTGGGATTTGGGGAAATGCAAAATAAGAGAGTTAACCAAACAGTATAGTGTAAATAAATCGTACAACTATAAAACGGAAAAAAAGAAACTCACTGATGAACTAAACCACATTGAAACACTTCTTGCTGACAATCCTTCGTTTAAAAACATGTACGATTGTAAGAAAAATGTACTTGACGAACTCACGAAAACAGAGACGCGTGGTGCAACCATACGGTCTCGGCATCGTCTACTAAGTGAGTCGGACGAGTGTTGTAGTTTCTTTCTAGAGTTGGAAAAAAATAATGGTTCACGTAAAATGCTAACACAACTTCGTAACCTTGACAACATTCTGACCGAAGATCGTGGTGAAATTTGTGGTCTAACTAGGCAGTTCTACTCTGATTTATTTACACCGGCTCCTGTTTCTCCTGAGGCGCAAGAAGAACTACTTTGTGATCTGCCTCAAGTTGATTGTAATACAGCATTAATGTGTGATAGTCCTATTTCATTTAGTGATTTGTCTGAGTCTGTTAAAAGCATTTCCAATGGAAGGTCTCCTGGGATTGACGGCCTTCCCATAGAGTTCTACAGAAAATTTTGGACAGTGCTGGGCCTTGACTTGCATGATGTTTTTTCACAATCCATCGCTGATGGCGTCCTACCGCTTTCTTGTCGCCGAGCGGTTGTAACTTTACTTCCTAAAAAAGGTGATAACACTTTGTTAAAAAATTGGAGACCAGTCAGTCTGTTATGCGCTGACTACAAGATTTTCTCAAAAGCACTGTCTCTTCGAATTAAGAAAGCACTTGGCGATATAATACACATCGATCAATCCTATACAGTTCCAAACAGACAGATATTCGACAACATTCACCTTTTGCGTGATGTTGTTGACTATTGCAACCTATCCAACCTGCCGCTTGGTATTGTTGCACTCGATCAAGAAAAGGCTTTTGATCGAGTGCACCACGATTACCTATTCAAAACTTTGACTGCCTTTGGTTTTGGACAACAATTTATTAACTATATTAAATTAATTTATACTGGCTCACAGAGCCTAATTCGTATAAATGACTCTCTAACTGCACCAGTATCATTTATGCGAGGTATACGCCAAGGGTGCGCCCTCTCTGGGCAGTTATTTGCTATTGCCATCGAACCGCTACTGCACAAAATTAGAACTCAAAGTAACATAAAAGGTATTCAGATTCCTAAATCAAACAGAAAGTGTAATTTAACAGCCTACGCCGATGATGTCAGCTTTTTTATAAGCAAAAATGAAGACTTTTTAAAATTGTCAAAGTGGCTTGCTGTTTACGAAAAAGCCAGCAATGCAAAGGTGAATCTTAATAAATCTCGTGGGCTATGGGTTGGATGTTGGAAAAACAGAGCTGATTCTCCCTTGGGAATTACGTGGAACAATGTAGGACTCAAGTTTCTTGGTGTCTATATTGGAAATACCAAAGACTATATTGTAAATAACTGGATTGAAATGATTCAAAAGGTTAAATCAAAGTTGGACTGGTGGGGGCGCTTTGCTCGATCTATATCCTATCGAGGTCGAATCATTGTTATCAACCAACTTGCAGCTACGAAATGCTTTCACAGACTTGTTTGTCTGACTCCACCTACTGCTGTTGTGCAGGAAATAGAAAAACTCTTCCTCGATTTTTTCTGGCAGGGGCGGCATTGGAAACCTGCTGAACTTATCTATACTCCTCTAAAAGATGGTGGGCAAGGGCTTGTGCATCTGTCAAGCCGTATAAAAGCCTTCCACTTACAATATATTCAGAGATATCTTTATTCCACGAATAAACATCCATGTTTTTCCTTCACCGATTATTTTTTGCAATATTCTAATGATATGAACTATAATAAACAGTTATTTGTCACCTGCTTTCAGTGTTCAATCTCTCAAAGTATTTCAAATTTTTACAGCGCACTTTTACTGACATGGCTGTCTTTTAATACTAATCGTACTGGTGTACCACACACCATTATTGACATTTTTAATGAACCACTTTTTTACAATGAACTCATTTGTCATTCTATAAGGAATGAACCCTTTGTTTTTACGCACTTTGTAGATGCAGGGTTGTGTACTATTGGTGACATGATCAATCATGATGAACGTCGCTGGATGACTTGTGCCGATGTACACCAAATAGTGCCAATCTATTCATTACGTTTATTGGAGAAAGCACTATACATTCTCAAACAATCTATACCAGAGAATCTCATACAGAAAATAACTGAATATTGGTCAATGGACAACAACTGTTGTGGTAGCTCTAATGTGTCAGACAGCTGTCAGAGCGAAGACACAAACCTAGACAGCAGCTACAGTTTAGATCTTGTGTATAGTAATGGTTCAGTTTCCTTAATTACCCCACTGTCTAAACGTGAAAAGGGAGTTCTGTATAAATTTATAACACTTTCGCAACTGCACTCTCATCTACCCAACAACCTTGACACAGTTTGGCGTGATTTACTTTCACTACCAACATCAGTTAAACCGTGTTTTAAACTATGCTATCTCCCTCCCATACTGAAGAGAGAAGGCGACTTACAGTGGCGAATCCTGCATGGTGCCTATGCTACTGGCGAATTTTTAAGATCGTGCAATTATCGTCCCAACTCTGACTGTGTTTTCTGTCATGACAAAGACGATCTTTTACATATTTTTCTACAATGTCCTCGTCTGCTACCACTATTTGAGCTAGTTAAGAAAATATGCCAAAAACTAGCTGGCAATGAGTTTGTTTTACCCTACTGGTGGTTCATTCTTGGGCCACCGAAGCTTGGAAAAAACTATGAACGAAACGTCGAATATGTAATGAACTACATCATTACATCTGCTAAACTAGCCATTCATATGACTCGTCAAAATGCACTAAACGAAGATTCACCGACGGATGTGACTCAGTTCTACAAAGCAAGATTGCGGTCAAGAATCACTGGAGAATACCTCTACTACGCAAGGTCCAGCATAGATGCATTTAGAAGTCTCTGGGGAGCGAACGATGCCATTGCTTCTGTCACCAATGGACAACTGATAATCGCAGAAGAAATTGCATGAACTTTTTAATATAAATATAACTTTTTAATGAGACTATAATATTTTAATAAATGTACTTTTTAGTGGTATCTAAACTAGTTCATTGTAACATTTATTATAAATTGTCGATATTGTATAGTCACAGTGTTCGATTTTATGACATTTTGAAATAATGTACTACATGTATATATGTAACTAAGTTATTGATGAATAAATGATTGTTTTAAAAATCAAAAAATCTTTCTTTCTTCCACAACTTTTTTCGTCAAGCCGTTTGAGAAAACTGCTGAACTGAATAGTCTGAAAATGCACTATACTTATAGTCCATAATGTGAACTGGTGCAACATGCTTTCAGAATTTCGATTGGACAATTAGTTTGGCAGCCATATTGGATTGAAATAAAACCGGAAGTGGCTGTTTGACCACTTTCTGAGGGTCTAGGCGTCTACATTTTTGTATGGTATATAGTACAACTCATGTGTAATAAATATCAGCAATACAAACTTTAGCGGTCATGTGACTTTTCCCGCCATTTTGTTTTTCCTAAAAACGGCAAAAAACACTTGAAAATCTTCTTCTTCAGAACCACCAAGCAGAATGCTCTCATATGTAGTATTTAGCTTCTATATATGAATCCCATTTATGTTTGAAAAAATGTTTACGATTGGTCACGTGGTTTGGCCACCATTTTGGATTTCTTCTAAACAGGAAGTAGTTTTTTACTCTGGCAACACTTGAGGGAATATTTTCAATTTTGCTTCATGGCATCTGTGTATCAAGCCCTTTCAGAAACCTAAAAAAAATGTCAGATCAGTCACATGGTTTGGCCGCCATTTTGGATTTTAAGCAAAATTGACCAAAAGTTTGGGTATTTGTTTCTCAGAGACGATTCAACCAATCTACTAGATGTTTTTATATTTACCATGCCTGGCCTTAGCTCCATATGAGAAAAATAATATTATTTTGATCAGTCACGTGGTTTGGCCGCCATCTTGGATTTTGTGAAAATAGAAATTATGCAACTACATGTTTTGTATTAGTCTGATTTCTTTCAAATTTTGTATGTGCATTTGTGTCATCAGATGCATCATTTTGCCCCAATAGCACACTGATAGGCCACGTGGCTTGGCACCCATGGGGTGGGGGCTTCTAACCTCATTAATATGCATAACTGTTATAACTCAAGCACTGTTGTAGTTAGGATGATGAATCCTGTGTTATTATGACAACGTTGAACAAGAGGTTCGATTAAAATAACAAATGACCATATATGGTCATGTGAGCTCATTAATATGCATAACTGTCATATCTCAAACACTTTTGCAGTTAGGAGGTGGAATCCTGTGTTATTATGACAACTTTGAACAAAAGATTTGATTAAAATAACAGATGACCATATATAGTCATGTGAGCTCATTAATATGCGTAATCGTTATATCTCAAACACTGTTGCAGTTAGGAAGATGAATCCTGTGTTATTATGACAATGTTGAACAAGAGATTTGATTAAAATAACAACTGACCATTTATGGTCATGTGAGCTCATTAATATGCATAACCATTATATCTTAAACACTGTTGCAGTTAGGAAGATGAATCCTGTGTTATTATGACAACAGTGAACAAGAGATTTGATTAAAATAACAGATGACCATATATGGTCATGTGAACTAATTAATATGCATAACCATTATATCTTAAACACTGTTGCAGTTAGGAAGATGAATCCTGTGTTATTATGACAACAGTGAACAAGAGATTTGATTAAAATAACAGATGACCATATATGGTCATGTGAACTCATTAATATGCATAGCAGTCATATCTAAAACACTGTCGCAGAGCAGGACATGTAACTAGTGTCATTATGAAGACATTGAATGAAAGATGTAACTGACATTAGAAATGGCTATATATGATTATGTAATCTCATTATTGTGCATAAGAACATGGCTCATTATATATCCTGAAAACCATTTCGATAACCAAACCAGGTAAATACATGGTACCAACTTCATTTTGACCTCATGTTACTGATAATTCAAGCTACCTGATTGTCTAACATGTGACCACATTAATTACGAAACAGCGTCTTGTCAGCTTGGGCCCCGGTGACGCCGCTTGCGGCTTTAATTAGGGGCCCAAGCCCAAAGGGCGAGGCCCCTATTCTTATTGTCCGGTTTTTTCTTCTTCTTTCTTCTTCTTTAGGGGCCCAAGCCCAAAGGGCGAGGCCCCTATTATTATCGTTCAGTTTTTTTAGGGGCCCAAGCCCGAAGGGCGAGGCCCCTATTCTTATTGTCCGGTTTTTTCTTCTTCTTCATCATCTTCTTTCTTCCGTAACTTTTTTCGTCAAGCCGTTTGAGAAAACCGCTGAACAGAATGGTCTGATAATGCTCTATACTGATAGTCCATAATGTGAACTGGTGCAACATGCTTTCAGAATTTCGATTGGACAATTAGTTTGGCAGTCATATTGGATTGAAATAAAACCGGAAGTGGCTGTTTGACCACTTTCTGAGGGTCTAGGCGTCTAGATTTTTTTATGGTATATAGTACAACTCATGTGTAATAAATATCAGCAATAAAATCTTTAGCGGTCATGTGACTTTTCCCGCCATTTTGTTTTTCCTAAAAACGGCAAAAAACATTTGAAAATCTTCTTCTTCAGAACCACCAAGCAGAATGCTCTCATATGTAGTATTTAGCTTCTATATATGAATCCCATTTATGTTTGAAAAAATGTTTACGATTGGTCACGTGGTTTGGCCACCATTTTGGATTTCTTCTAAACAGGAAGTAGTTTTTTACTCTGGCAACACTTGAGGGAATATTTTCAATTTTGCTTCATGGCATCTGTGTATCAAGCCCTTTCAGAAACCTAAAAAAAAATTCAGATCAGTCACATGGTTTGGCCGCCATTTTGGATTTTAAGCAAAATTGACCAAAAGTTTGGGTATTTGTTTCTCAGAGACGATTCAACCAATCTACTAGATGTTTTTATATTTACCATGCCTGGCCTTAGCTGCATACGAGAAAAATAATATTATTTTGATCAGTCACGTGGTTTGGCCGCCATCTTGGATTTTGTGAAAATAGAAATTATGCAACTACATGTTTTGTATTAGTCTGATTTCTTTCAAATTTTGTATGTGCATTTGTGTCATCAGATGCATCATTTTGCCCCAATAGCACACTGTTAGGCCACGTGGCTGGGCACCCATGGGGTGGGGGCTTCTAACCTCATTAATATGCATAACTGTTATAACTCAAGCACTGTTGTAGTTAGGATGATGAATCCTGTGTTATTATGACAACCTTGAACAAGAGATTCGATTAAAATAACAAATGACCATATATGGTCATGTGAGCTCATTAATATGCATAACTGTCATATCTCAAACACTGTTGCAGTTAGGAAGTGGAATCCTGTGTTATTATGACAACATTGAACAAAATATTTGATTAAAATAACAGATGACCATATATAGTCACGTGAGCTCATTAATATGCGTAATCGTTATATCTTAAACACTGTTGCAGTTAGGAAGATAAATCCTGTGTCATTATGACAACAGTGAACAAGAGATTTGATTAAAATAACAGATAACCATATATGGTCATGTGAACTCATTAATGTGCATAGCAGTCATATCTAAAACACTGTCGCAGTTAGGAAGATGAATCCTGTGTTATTATGACAACAGTGAACAAGAGATTTGATTAAAATAACAGATGACCATATATGGTCATGTGAACTCATTAATATGCATAACCATTATATCTTAAACACTGTTGCAGTTAGGACGATTAATCCTGTGTTATTATGACAACAGTGAACAAGAGACTTGATTAAAATAACAGATAACCATATATGGTCATGTGAACTCATTAATATGCATAACCATTATATCTTAAACACTGTTGCAGTTAGAAAGATGAATCCTGTGTTATTATGACAACAGTGAACAAGAGATTTGATTAAAAATAACAGATGACCATATATGGTCATGTGAACTCATTAATATGCAAAGCAGTCATATCTAAAACACTGTCGCAGAGCAGGACATGTAACAAGTGTCATTATGAAGACATTGAATGAAAGATGTAACTGACATTAGAAATTGCTATATATGATTATGTAATCTCATTATTAAGAACATGGCTCATTATATATCCTGAAAACCATATTTCGATAACCAAACCAGGTAAATACATGGTACCAACTTCATTTTGATCTCATGTTACTGATAATTCAAGCTACCTGATTGTCTAACATGTGACCACATTAATTATGAAACAGAATCTTGTCATGATAGATCAGCTTGGGCCCCGGTGACGCCGCTTGCGGCTTTAATCTTTCTTTCTTTCTTTCTTCCGTAACTTTTTTCGTCAAGCCGTTTGAGAAAACTGCTGAATGGAATGGTCTGATAATGCTCTATACTGATAGTCCCTAATGTGAACTGGTGCAACATGCTTTCAGAATTTCGATTGGTCAATTAGTTTGGCAGCCATATTGGATTGAAATAAAACCGGAAGTGGCTGTTTGACCACTTTCTGAGGGTCTAGGCGTCTAGATTTTTTTATGGTATATAGTACAACTCATGTGTAATAAATATCAGCAATAAAAACTTTAGCGGTCATGTGACTTTTCCCGCCATTTTGTTTTTCCTAAAAACGGCAAAAAACACTTTAAAATCTTCTTCTTCAGAACCACCAAGCAGAATGCTCTCATATGTAGTATTTAGCTTCTATATATGAATCCCATTTATGTTTGAAAAAATTATTACGATTGGTCACGTGGTTTGGCCACCATTTTGGATTTCTTCTAAACAGGAAGTAGTTTTTTTACTCATGCCACACTTGAGGGATTATTTTCAATATTGCTGTATGGCATCTCTATATCAATCTCTTTCAGAAACCTAAAAAAGATTTCGGATCAGTCACATGGTTTGGCCGCCATCTTGGATTTTAAGCAAAATTGACCAAAAGTTTGGGCATTTGTTTCTCAGAAGTGATTCAACCAATCTACTAGATGTTTTTATATTTACCATGCCTAGCCTTAGCTCCATATGAGAAAAATAATATTATTTTGATCAGTCACATGGTTTGGCCGCCATCTTGGATTTTATGAAAACAAATCTTGTGCATTTACATGTGTTGTATTGGTCCGATTTGGCTAAAATTGTATATGTGCATTCTACTCTTGAGATGCATTTTTTTTAACCGAATGGCACGTGGCTGGGTTTTGTCGCTAGGCGCCTAAGGGGTGGGGGCTTCTAACCTCATTAATATGCATACCTGATATATCTCAAGCACTGTTGGAGTTAGGAAGATGAAACCTGTGTTATTATGACAACATTTAACAATTGATTTCATTAAAATAACAGATTACCATATATGGTCATGTGAACTCATTAATATGCATAACCATTATATCTCAAACACTGTTGTAGTTAGGAAGATGATTCCTGTGTTATCATGACAACAGTGAACTTGAGATTTGATTAAAATAACAGATGACCATATATGGTCATGTGAACTCATTAATATGCATAACCATTATATCTTAAACAC
Organism: Saccoglossus kowalevskii; assembly: GCF_978046115.1. Classification (NCBI taxonomy): domain Eukaryota; kingdom Metazoa; phylum Hemichordata; class Enteropneusta; family Harrimaniidae; genus Saccoglossus; species Saccoglossus kowalevskii. The sequence goes on from NC_140659.1 coordinate 2,732,356, forward strand.
TGTTGCAGTTAGGAAGATGAATCCTGTGTTATTATGACTACAGTGAACAAGAGATTTGATTAAAATAACAGATGACCATATATGGTCATGTGAACTCATTAATATGCAAAGCACTCATATCTAAAACACTGTCGCAGAGCAGGATATGTAACCAGTGTCATTATGAAGACATTGAATGAAAGATGTAACTGACATTAGAAATGGCTATATATGATTATGTAATCTCACTATTGTGCATAAGAACAAGGCTCATTATATATCCTGAAAACCATATTTCGATAACCAAACCAGGTAAATACATGGTACCAACTTCATTTTGACCTTATGTTACTGATAATTCAAGCTACCTGATTGTCTAACATGTGACCACATTAATTATGAAACAGAATCTTGTCAGCTTGGGCCCCGGTGACGCCGCTTGCGGCTTTAATCTTCTTCTTTAGGGGCCCAAGCCCGAAGGGCGAGGCCCCTATTCTTATTGTCCGGTTTTTTCTTTAGGGGACCAAGCCCGAAGGGCGAGGCCCCTATTCTTATTGTCCGGTTTTTTCTTCTTTCTTTCTTTCTTTCTTTCTTCCGTAACTTTTTTCGTCAAGCCGTTTGAGAAAACCGTTGAACGGAATGGTCTGATAATGCTCTATACTGATAGTCCCTAATGTGAACTGGTGCAACATGCTTTCAGAATTTTGATTGGTCAATTAGTTTGGCAGTCATATTGGATTGAAATAAAACCGGAAGTGGCTGTTTGACCACTTTCTGAGGGTCTAGGCCTCTAGATTTTTTTATGGTATATAGTACAACTCATGTGTAATAGATATCAGCAATAAAAACTTTAGCGGTCATGTGACTTTTCCCGCCATTTTGTTTTTCCTAAAAACGGCAAAAAACACTTAAAAATCTTCTTCTTTAGAACCACCAAGCAGAATGCTCTCATATGTAGTATTTAGCTTCTATATATGAATCCCATTTACGTTTGAAAAAATTATTACGATTGGTCACGTGGTTTGGCCACCATTTTGGATTTCTTCTAAACAGGACGTAGTTTTTTACTCTAGCAACACTTGAGGGATTATTTTCAATTTTGCTTCATGGCATCTGTATATCAAACCCTTTCAGAAACCTAAAACAGATTTCAGATCAGTCACATGGTTTGGCCGCCATTTTGGATTTTAGGCAAAATTGACCAAAAGTTTGGGCATTTGATTCTCAGAGATGATTCAACCAATCTACTAGATGTTTTTATATTTACCATGCCCGGCCTTAGCTCCATATGAGAAAAATAATATTATTTTGATCAGTCACGTGGTTTGGCCGCCATCTTGGATTTTGTGAAAATAGAAATTATGCAACTACATGTTTTGTATTAGTCTGATTTCTTTCAAATTTTGTATGTGCATTTGTGTCATCAGATGCATCATTTTGCCCCAATAGCACACTGCTAGACCACGTGGCTGGGCACCCATGGGGTGGGGGCTTCTAACCTCATTAATATGCATAACTGTTATAACTCAAGCACTGTTGTAGTTAGGATGATGAATCCAGTGTTATTATGACAACGTTGAACAAGAGATTTGATTAAAATAACAGATGACCATATATGGTCATGTGAGCTCATTAATATGCATAACCGTTAAATCTTAAACACTGTTGCAGGTAGGAAGATGAATCCTGTGTTATTATGACAACAGTGAACAAGAGATTTGATGAAAATAACAGATGACCATATATGGTCATGTGAACTCATTAATATGCATAACCATTATATCTTATACACTGTAGCAGTTAGGAAGATGAATCCTGTGTTATTATGACAACAGTGAACAAGAGATTTGATTAATATAACAGATGACCATACATGGTCATGTGAACTCATTAATATGCATAGCAGTCATATCTGAAACACTGTCGCAGAGCAGGACGTGTAACTAGTGTCATTATGAAGACATTGAATGAAAGATGTAACTGACATTAGAAATGGCTATATATGATTATGTAATCTCATTATTGTGCATAAGAACATGGCTCATTATATATCCTGAAAACCATATTTCGATAACCAAACCAGGTAAATACATGGTACCAACTTCATTTCGACCTCATGTTACTGATAATTCAAGCTACCTAATTGTCTAACATGTGACCTCATTAATTATGTAACAGAATCTTATCAGCTTGGGCCCCGGTGACGCCGCTTGCGGCTTTAATCTTTCTTTCTTTCTTTCTTCCGTAACTTTTTTCGTCAAGCCGTTTGAGAAAACCGCTGAACGGAATGGTCTGATAATGCTCTATACTGATAGTCCCTAATGTGAACTGGTGCAACATGCTTTCAGAATTTAGATTGGTCAATTAGTTTGGCAGCCATATTGGATTGAAATAAAACCGGAAGTGGCTGTTTGACCACTTTCTGAGGGTCTAGGCCTCTAGATTTTTTTATGGTACATAGTACAACTCATGTGTAATAGATATCAGCAATAAAAACTTTAGCGGTCATGTGACTTTTCCCGCCATTTTGTTTTTCCTAAAAACGGCAAAAACTACTAAAAAATCTTCTTCTTCAGAACCACCAAGCAGAATGCTCTCATATGTAGTATTTAGCTTCTATATATGAATCCCATCTATGTTTGAAAAAATGTTTACGATTGGTCACGTGGTTTGGCCACCATTTTGGATTTGTTCTAAACAGGAAGTAGTTTTTTACTCTGGCAACACTTGAGGGAATATTTTCAATTTTGCTTCATGGCATCTGTGTATCAAGCCCTTTCAGAAACCTAAAAAAAAATTTCAGATCAGTCACATGGTTTGGCCGCCATTTTGGATTTTAAGCAAAATTTACCAAAAGTTTGGGTATTTGTTTCTCAGAGACAATTCAACCAATCTACTAGATGTTTTTATATTTACCATGCCTGGCCTTAGCTGCATACGAGAAAAATAATATTATTTTGATCAGTCACGTGGTTTGGCCGCCATCTTGGATTTTGTGAAAATAGAAATTATGCAACTACATGTTTTGTATTAGTCTGATTTCTTTCAAATTTTGTATGTGCATTTGTGTCATCAGATGCATCATTTTGCCCCAATAGCACACTGTTAGGCCACGTGGCTGGGCACCCATGGGGTGGGGGCTTCTAACCTCATTAATATGCATAACTGTTATAACTCAAGCACTGTTGTAGTTAGGATGATGAATCCTGTGTTATTATGACAAACTTGAACAAGAGATTCGATTAAAATAACAAATGACCATATATGGTCATGTGAGCTCATTAATATGCATAACTGTCATATCTCAAACACTGTTGCAGTTAGGAAGTGGAATCCTGTGTTATTATGACAACATTGAACAAAAGATTTGATTAAAATAACAGATGACCATATATAGTCACGTGAGCTCATTAATATGCGTAATCGTTATATCTCAAACACTGTTGCAGTTAGGAAGATGAATCCTGTGTCATTATGACAACAGTGAACAAGAGATTTGATTAAAATAACAGATAACCATATATGGTCATGTGAACTCATTAATATGCATAACCATTACATCTTAAACACTGTCGCAGTTAGGAAGATGAATCCTGTGTCATTATGACAACAGTGAACAAGAGATTTGATTAAAATAACAGATAACCATATATGGTCATGTGAACTCATTAATATGCAAAGCAGTCATATCTAAAACACTGTCGCAGAGCAGGACATGTAACAAGTGTCATTATGAAGACATTGAATGAAAGATGTAACTGACATTAGAAATGGCTATATATGATTATGTAATCTCATTATTAAGAACATGGCTCATTATATATCCTGAAAACCATATTTCGATAACCAAACCAGGTAAATACATGGTACCAACTTCATTTTGACCTCATGTTACTGATAATTCAAGCTACCTGATTGTCTAACATGTGACCACATTAATAATGAAACAGAATCTTGTCAGCTTGGGCCCCGGTGACGCCGCTTGCGGCTTTAATTAGGGGCCCAAGCCTGTAGGGCGTGGCCCCTATTCTTATTGTCCGGTTTTTTCTTTCTTCTTTCTTTCTTCCATAACTTTTTTCGTCAAGCCGTTTGAGAAAACCGCTGAACAGAATGATCTGATAATGCTCTATACTGTTATTCCCTAATGTGAACTGGTGCAACATTCTTTCAGAATTTCGATTGGTCAATTAGTTTGGCAGCCATATTGGATTGAAATAAAACCGGAAGTGGCAGTTTGACCACTTTCTGAGGGTCTAGGCCTCTAGATTTTTTTATGGTATATAGTACAACTCATGTGTAATAAATATCAGCAATAAAAACTTTAGCGGTCATGTGACTTTTCCCGCCATTTTGTTTTTCCTAAAAACGGCAAAAAGCACTTAAAAATCTTCTTCTTCAGAACCACCAAGTAGAATGCTCTCATATGTAGTATTTAGCTTCTATATATGAATCCCATTTATGTTTGAACATTTTTATACGATTGATCACGTGGTTTGGCCACCATTTTGGATCTCTTCTAAACAGGAAGTTGTTTTTTACTCTGGCAACACTTGAGGGATTATTTTCAATTTTGCTTCATGGCATCAGTGTATCAAACCCTTTCAGAAATCTAAAAAAAAATTCAGATCAGTCACATGGTTTGGCCGCCATTTTGGATTTTAAGCAAAATTGACAAAAAGTTTGGGTATTTGTTTCTCAGAGACGATTCAACCAATCTACTAGATGTTTTTATATTTACCATGCCTGCCCTTAGCTCCATATGAGAAAAATAATATTATTTTGATCAGTCACATGGTTTGGCCGCCATCTTGGATTTTGTGAAAATAGACATTATGCAACTACATGTTTTGTATTAGTCTGATTTCTTTCAAATTTTGTATGTGCATTTGTGTCATCAGATGCATCATTTTGCCCCAATAGCACACTGCTAGGCCACGTGGCTGGGCACCCATGGGGTGGGGGCTTCTAACCTCATTAATATGCATAACTGTTATAACTCAAGCACTGTTGTAGTTAGGATGATGAATCCTGTGTTATTATGACAACCTTGAACAAGAGATTCGATTAAAATAACAAATGACCATATATGGTCATGTGAGCTCATTAATATGCATAACTGTCATATCTCAAACACTGTTGCAGTTAGGAAGTGGAATCCTGTGTTATTATGACAACATTGAACAAAAGATTTGATTAAAATAACAGATGACCATATATAGTCACGTGAGCTCATTAATATGCGTAATCGTTATATCTCAAACACTGTTGCAGTTAGGAAGATGAATCCTGTGTCATTATGACAACAGTGAACAAGAGATTTGATTAAAATAACAGATAACCATATATGGTCATGTGAACTCATTAATATGCATAACCATTATATCTAAAACACTGTCGCAGTTAGGAAGATAAATCCTGTGTCATTATGACAACAATGAACAAGAGATTTGATTAAAATAACAGATGACCATATATGGTCATGTGAACTCATTAATATGCATAACCATTATATCTTAAACACTGTTGCAGTTAGGAAGATGAATCCTGTGTTATTATGACAACAGTGAACAAGAGATTTGATTAAAATAACATATGACCATATATGGTCATGTGAACTCATTAATATGCATAACCATTATATCTTAAACACTGTTGCAGTTAGGAAGATGAATCCTGTGTTATTATGACAACAATGAACAAGAGATTTGATTAAAATAACAGATGACCATATATGGTCATGTAAACTCATTAATATGCATAGCAGTCATATCTGAAACACTGTCGCAGAGCAGGACATGTAACTAGTGTCATTATGAAGACATTGAATGAAAGATGTAACTGACATTAGAAATGGCTATATATGATTATGTAATCTCATTATTGTGCATAAGAACATGGCTCATTATATATCCTGAAAACCATATTTCGATAACCAAACCAGGAAAATACATGGTACCAACTTCATTTTGACCTCATGTTACTGATAATACAAGCTACCTGATTGTCTAACATGTGACCTCATTTATTATGAAACAGAATCTTGTCATGATAGATCAGCTTGGGCCCCGGTGATGCCGCTTGCGGCTTTAATTAGGGGCCCAAGCCCGAAGGGCGAGGCCCCTATTCTTATTGTCCGGTTTTTAGGGGCCCAAGCCTGTAGGGCGTGGCCCCTATTCTTATTGTCCGGTTTTTTCTTTCTTCTTTCTTTCTTCCGTAACTTTTTTCGTCAAGCCGTTTGAGAAAACCGCTGAACGGAATGGTCTGATAATGCTCTATACTGATAGTCCCTAATGTGAACTGGTGCAACATGCTTTCGGTATTTCGATTGGTCAATTAGTTTGGCAGCCATATTGGATTGAAATAAAACCGGAAGTGGCTGTTTGACCACTTTCTGTGGGTCTAGGCGTCTAGATTTTTTTATGGTATATAGTACAACTCATGTGTAATAGATATCAGCAATAAAAACTTTAGCGGTCACGTGACTTTTCCCGCCATTTTGTTTTTCCTAAAAACGGCAAAAAACACTTGAAAATCTTCTTCTTCAGAACCACCTAGCAGAATGCTCTCATATGTTGTATTTAGCTTCTATATATGAATCCCATTTACGTTTGAAAAAAATATTACGATTGGTCACGTGGTTTGGCCACCATTTTGGATTTCTTCTAAACAGGAAGTAGTTTTTTACTCTGGCAACACTTGAGGGAATATTTTCAATTTTGCTTCATAGCATCTGTGTATCAAGCCCTTTCAGAAACCTAAAAAAAAATTCAGATCAGTCACATGGTTTGGCCGCCATTTTGGATTTTAAGCAAAATTTACCAAAAGTTTGGGTATTTGTTTCTCAGAGATGATTCAACCAATCTACTAGATGTTTTTATATTTACCATGCCTGGCCTTAGCTGCATACGAGAAAAATAATATTATTTTTATCAGTCACGTGGTTTGGGCGCCATCTTGGATTTTGTGAAAATAGAAATTATGCAACTACATGTTTTGTATTAGTCTGATTTCTTTCAAATTTTGTATGTGCATTTGTGTCATCAGATGCATCATTTTGCCTCAATAGCACACTGTTAGGCCACGTGGCTGGGCACCCATGGGGTGGGGGCTTCTAACCTCATTAATATGCATAACTGATATATCTCAAGCACTGTTGGAGTTAGGAAGATGATTCCTGTGTTATCATGACAACGTTGAACAAGAGATTTGATTAAAATAACAGATGACCATATATGGTCATGTGAACTCATTAATATGCATAACCATTATATCTTAAACACTGTTGCAGTTAGGAAGTGGAATCCTGTGTTATTATGACAACATTGAACAAAAGATTTGATTAAAATAACAGATGACCATATATAGTCACGTGAGCTCATTAATATGCGTAATCGTTATATCTCAAACACTGTTGCAGTTAGGAAGATGAATCCTGTGTCATTATGACAACAGTGAACAAGAGATTTGATTAAAATAACAGATAACCATATATGGTCATGTGAACTCATTAATATGCATAACCATTATATCTAAAACACTGTCGCAGTTAGGAAGATAAATCCTGTGTCATTATGACAACAATGAACAAGAGATTTGATTAAAATAACAGATAACCATATATGGTCATGTGAACTCATTAATATGCATAGCAGTCATATCTAAAACACTGTCGCAGTTAGGAAGATGAATCCTGTGTTATTATGACAACAGTGAACAAGAGATTTGATTAAAATAACAGATGACCATATATGGTCATGTGAACTCATTAATATGCATAACCATTATATCTTAAACACTGTTGCAGTTAGGAAGATGAATCCTGTGTTATTATGACAACAGTGAACAAGAAATTTGATTAAAATAACAGATGACCATATATGGTCATGTGAACTCATTAATATGCAAAGCAGTCATATCTAAAACACAGTTGCAGAGCAGGACATGTAACTCGTGTCACTATGAAGACATTGAATGAAAGATGTAACTGACATTAGAAATGGCTATATATGATTATGTAATCTCATTATTGTGCATAAGAACATGGCTCATTATATATCCTGAAAACCATATTTCAATAACCAAACGAGGTAAATACATGGTACCAACTTCATTTCGACCTCATGTTACTGATAATACAATCTACCTGCAGCTGATTGTCTGACATGTGACCTCATTAATCATGAAACAGAATCTTATCAGCTTGGGCCCCGGTGACGCCGCTTGCGGCTTTAATTAGGGGCCCAAGCCTGAAGGGCGAGGCCCCTATTCTTATTGTCCGGTTTTTTCTTCTTTCTTCTTTCTTTCTTTCTTCCGTAACTTTTTTCGTCAAGCCGTTTGAGAAAACCGCTGAACAGAATGGTCTGATAATGCTCTATACTGATAGTCCATAATGTGAACTGGTGCAACATGCTTTCAGAATTTCGATTGGACAATTAGTTTGGCAGCCATATTGGATTGAAATAAAACCGGAAGTGGCTGTTTGACCACTTTCTGAGGGTCTAGACGTCTAGATTTTTTTATGGTATATAGTACAACTCATGTGTAATAAATATCAGCAATAAAAACTTTAGCGGTCATGTGACTTTTCCCGCCATTTTGTTTTTCCTAAAAACGGCAAAAAACACTTGAAAATCTTCTTCTTCAGAACCACCAAGCAGAATGCTCTCATATGTAGTATTTAGCTTCTACATATGAATCCCATTTATGTTTGAAAAAATGTTTACGATTGGTCACGTGGCTTGGCCACCATTTTGGATTTCTTCTAAACAGGAAGTAGTTTTTTACTCTGGCAACACTTGAGGGAATATTTTCAATTTTGCTTCATGGCATCTGTGTATCAAGCCCTTTCAGAAACCTAAAAAAAATTTCAGATCAGTCACATGGTTTGGCCGCCATTTTGGATTTTAAGCAAAATTGACCAAAAGTTTGGGTATTTGTTTCTCAGAGACGATTCAACCAATCTACTAGATGTTTTTATATTTACCATGCCTGGCCTTAGCTGCATACGAGAAAAATAACATTATTTTAGTCAGTCACGTGGTTTGGCCGCCATCTTGGATTTTGTGAAAATAGAAATTATGCAACTACATGTTTTGTATTAGTCTGATTTCTTTCAAATTTTGTATGTGCATTTGTGTCATCAGATGCATCATTTTGCCCCAATAGCACACTGTTAGGCCACGTGGCTGGGCACCCATGGGGTGGGGGGCTTCTAACCTCATTAATATGCATAACTGTTATAACTCAAGCACTGTTGTAGTTAGGATGATGAATCCTGTGTTATTATGACAACGTTAAACAAGAGATACGATTAAAATAACAAATGACCATATATGGTCATGTGAGCTCATTAATATGCATAACTGTCATATCTCAAACACTGTTGCAGTTAGGAAGTGGAATCCTGTGTTATTATGACAACATTGAACAAAAGATTTGATTAAAATAACAGATGACCATATATAGTCACGTGAGCTCATTAATATGCGTAATCGTTATATCTAAAACACTGTCGCAGTTAGGAAGATGAATCCTGTGTTATTATGACAACAGTGAACAAGAGATTTGATTAAAATAACAGATGACCATATATGGTCATGTGAACTCATTAATATGCATAACCATTATATCTTAAACACTGTTGCAGTTAGGAAGATGAATTCTGTGTTATGACAACAGTGAACAAGAGATTTGATTAAAATAACAGATAACCATATATGGTCATGTGAACTCATTAATATGCATAACCATTATATCTTAAACACTGTTGCAGTTAGGAAGATGAATCCTGTGTTATTATGACAACAGTGAACAAGAGATTTGATTAAAAATAACAGATGACCATATATGGTAATGTGAACTCATTAATATGCAAAGCAGTCATATCTAAAACACTGTCGCAGAGCAGGACGTGTAACAAGTGTCATTATGAAGACATTGAATGAAAGATGTAACGGACATTAGAAATGGCTATATATGATTATGTAATCTCATTATTAAGAACATGGCTCATTATATATCCTGAAAACCATATTTCGATAACCAAACCAGGTAAATACATGGTACCAACTTCATTTTGACCTCATGTTACTGATAATTCAAGCTACCCGATTGTCTAACATGTGACCACATTAATTATGAAACAGAATCTTGTCAGCTTGGGCCCCGGTGATGCCGCTTGCGGCTTTAATTAGGGGCCCAAGCCCGAAGGGCGAGGCCCCTATTCTTATTGTCCGGTTTTTTCTTCTTTCTTCTTTCTTTCTTTCTTCCGTAACTTTTTTCGTCAAGCCGTTTGAGAAAACCGCTGAACGGAATGGTCTGATAATGTTCTATACTGATAGTCCCTAATGTGAACTGGTGCAACATGCTTTCAGAATTTTGATTGGTCAATTAGTTTGGCAGCCATATTGGATTGAAATAAAACCGGAAGTGGCTGTTTGACCACTTTCTGAGGGTCTAGGCGTCTAGATTTTTTAATGGTATATAGCACAACTCATGTGTAATAAATATCAGCAATAAAAACTTTAGCGGTCATGTGACTTTTCCCGCCATTTTGTTTTTCCTAAAAACGGCAAAAAACACTTAAAAATCTTCTTCTTCAGAACCACCAAGTAGAATGCTCTCATATGTAGTATTTAGCTTCTATATATGAATCCCATTTATGTTTGAACATTTTTTTTCGATTGGTCACATGGTTTGGCCACCATTTTGGATTTCTTCTAAACAGGAAGTAGTTTTTTACTCTGGCAACACTTGAGGGATTATTTTCAATTTTGCTTCATGGCATCAGTGTATCAAACCCTTTCAAAAATCTAAAAAAAAATTCAGATCAGTCACATGGTTTGGCCGCCATTTTGGATTTTAAGCAAAATTGACAAAAAGTTTGGGTATTTGTTTCTCAGAGACGATTCAACCAATCTACTAGATGTTTTTATATTTACCATGCCTGCCCTTAGCTCCATATGAGAAAAATAATATTATTTAGATCAGTCACATGGTTTGGCCGCCATCTTGGATTTTGTGAAAATAGACATTATGCAACTACATGTTTTGTATTAGTCTGATTTCTTTCAAATTTTGTATGTGCATTTGTGTCATCAGATGCATCATTTTGCCCCAATAGCACACTGCTAGGCCACGTGGCTGGGCACCCATGGGGTGGGGGTTTCTAACCTCATTAATATGCATAACTGTTATAACTCAAACACTGTCGCATTTAGGGTGAAATCCTGTGTTATTATGACAACGTTGAACAAGAGATTTGATTAAAATAACAGATGACCATATATGGTCATGTGAACTCATTAATATGCATAACCATTATATCTTAAACACTGTTGCAGTTAGGAAGATGAATCCTGTGTTATTATGACAACAGTGAACAAGAGATTTGATTAAAATAACAGATGACCATATATGGTCATGTGAACTCATTAATATGCATAACCATTATATCTTAAACACTGTTGCAGTTAGGAAGATGAATCCTGTGTTATTATGACAACAGTGAACAAGAGATTTGATTAAAATAACAGATGACCATATATGGTCATGTAAACTCATTAATATGCATAGCAGTCATATCTGAAACACTGTCGCAGAGCAGGACATGTAACTAGTGTCATTATGAAGACATTGAATGAAAGATGTAACTGACATTAGAAATGGCTATATATGATTATGTAATCTCATTATTGTGCATAAGAACATGGCTCATTATATATCCTAAAAACCATATTTCGATAACCAAACCAGGTAAATACATGGTACCAACTTCATTTCGACCTCATGTTACTGATAATACAAGCTACCTGATTGTCTAACATGTGACCTCATTTATTATGAAACAGAATCTTGTCATGATAGATCAGCTTGGGCCCCGGTGACGCCGCTTGCGGCTTTAATTTCTTCTTTCTTTCTTTCTTTCTTTCTTCCGTAACTTTTTTCGTCAAGCCGTTTGAGAAAACCGCTGAACGGAATGGTCTGATAATGCTCTATACTGATAGTCCCTAATGTGAACTGGTGCAACATGCTTTCAGAATTTCGATTGGTCAATTAGTTTGGCAGCCATATTGGATTGAAATAAAACCGGAAGTGGCTGTTTGACCACTTTCTGAGGGTCTAGGCGTCTAGATTTTTTTATGGTATATAGTACAACTCATGTGTAATAAATGTCAGCAATAAAAACTTTAGCGGTCATGTGACTTTTCCCGCCATTTTGTTTTTCCTAAAAACGGCAAAAAACACTAAAAAATCTTCTTCTTCAGAACCACCTAGCAGAATCCTCTCATGTGTTGTATTTAGCTTCTATATATGAATCCCATTTAGGTTTGATAAAATTATTACGATTGGTCACGTGGTTTGGCCACCATTTTGGATTTCTTCTAAACAGGAAGTAGTTTTTTACTATGGCAACACTTGAGGGATTATTTTCAATTTTGCTTCATGGCATCTGTATATCTATCTCTTTCAGAAACCTAAAAAAGATTTCAGATCAGTCACGTGGTTTGGCCGCCATCTTGGATTTTAAGCAAAATTGCCCAAAAGTTTGGACATTTGTTTCTCAGAGGTGATTCAACCAATCTACCAGATGTTTTTATATTTACCATGCCTGGCCTTAGCTCCATATGAGAAAAATAATATTATTTTGATCAGTCACATTGTTTGGCCGCCATCTTGGATTTTATGAAAACAGATCTTGTGCAATTACATGTGTTGTATTGGTCCGATTTGGCTAAAATTGTATATGTGCATTCTACTCTTGAGATGCATTTTTTCAACCGAATGGCACGTGGCTGGGTTTTGTCACTGGGCGCCTAAGGGGTGGGGGCTTCTAACCTCATTAATATGCATAACTGATATATCTCAAGCACTGTTGGAGTTAGGAAGATGAAACCTGTGTTATTATGACAACATTAAACAATTGATTTCATTAAAATAACAGATTACTATATATGGTCATGTGAACTCATTAATATGCATAACCATTATATCTCAAACACTGTTGTAGTTAGGAAGATGATTCCTGTGTTATCATGACAACAGTGAACAAGAGATTTGATTAAAATAACAGATGACCATATATGGTCATGTGAACTCATTAATATGCATAACCATTATATCTTAAGCACTGTTGCAGTTAGGAAGATGAATCCTGTGTTATTATGACAACAGTGAGCAAGAGATTTGATTAAAATAACAGATGACCATATATGGTCATGAGAACTCATTAATATGCATAGCAGTCATATCTGAAACACTGTCGTAGAGCAGGACATGTAACTAGTGTCATTATGAAGACATTGAATGAAAGATGTAACTGACATTAGAAATGGCTATATATGATTATGTAATCTCATTATTGTGCATAACAACATGGCTCATTATATATCCTGAAAACCATATTTCGATAACCAAACCAGGTAAATACATGGTACCAACTTCATTTCGACCTCATGTTACTGATAATACAAGCCACCTGATTGTCTAACATGTGACCTCATTTATTATGAAACAGAATCTTGTCATGATAGATCAGCTTGGGCCCCGGTGACGCCGCTTGCGGCTTTAATCTTCTTCTTCTTCTTTCTTCCACAACTTCTTTCGTCAAGCCGTTTGAGAAAACTGCTAAACTGAATAGTCTGAAAAAGCTCTATACTTATAGTCCCTAATGTGACCTAGTGCAACATGCTTTCAGAATTTTGATTGCCCAATTAGTTTGGCAGCCATATTGGATTGAAATAAAACCGGAAGTGGCTGTTTGACCACTTTCTGAGGGTCTAGGCTTCTAGATTTTTTTATGGTATATAGTACAACTCATGTGTAATAAATATCAGCAATAAAAACTTTAGCGGTCATGTGACTTTTCCCGCCATTTTGTTTTTCCTAAAAACGGCAAAAAACACTTTAAAATCTTCTTCTTCAGAACCACCAAGCAGAATGCTCTCATATGTAGTATTTAGCTTCTATATATGAATACCATTTATGTTTGAAAAAATGTTTACGATTGGTCACGTGGTTTGACCACCATTTTGGATTTCTTCTAAACAGGAAGTAGTTTTTTACTCTGGCAAAACTTGGGGGAATATTTTCAGTTTTGCTTCATGGCATCTATGTATCAAGCCCTTTCAGAAACCTAAAAAAAAATTCAGATCAGTCACATGGTTTGGCCGCCATTTTGGATTTTAAGCAAAATTGACCAAAAGTTTGGGTATTTGTTTCTCAGAGACGATTCAACCAATCTACTAGATGTTTTTATATTTACCATGTCTGGCCTTAGCTGCATACGAGAAAAATAATATTATTTTGATCAGTCACGTGGTTTGGCCGCCATCTTGGATTTTGTGAAAATAGAAATTATGCAACTACATGTTTTGTATTAGTCTGATTTCTTTCAAATTTTGTATGTGCATTTGTGTCATCAGATGGATCATTTTGCCCCAATAGCACACTGTTAGGCCACGTGGCTGGGCACCCATGGGGTGGGGGCTTCTAACCTTATTAATATGCATAACTGTTATAACTCAAGCACTGTTGTAGTTAGGATGATGAATCCTGTGTTATTATGACAACGTTGAACAAGAGATTCGATTAAAATAACAAATGACCATATATGGTCATAAGAGCTCATTAATATGCATAACTGTCATATCTCAAACACTGTTGCAGTTTGGAAGTGGAATCCTGTGTTATTATGACAACATTGAACAAAAGATTTAATTAAAATAACAGATGACCATATATAGTCATGTGAGCTCATTAATATGCGTAATCGTTATATCTCAAACACTGTTGCAGTTAGGAAGATGAATCCTGTGTCATTATGACAACAAGTGAACAAGAGATCTGATTAAAATAACAGATAACCATATATGGTCATGTGAACTCATTAATATGCATAACCATTATATCTTAAACACTGTTGCAGTTAGGAAGATGAATCCTGTGTTATTATGACAACAGTGAACAAGAGATTTGATTAAAAATAACAGATGACCATATATGGTCATGTGAACTCATTAATATGCAAAGCAGTCATATCTAAAACACTGTCGCAGAGCAGGACGTGTAACAAGTGTCATTATGAAGACATTGAATGAAAGATGTAACTGACATTAGAAATGGCTATATATGATTATGTAATCTCATTATTGTGCATAAGAACATGGCTCATTATATATCCTGTAAACCATATTTCGATAACCAAACCAGGTAAATACATGGTACCAACTTTATTTCGACCTCATGTTACTGATAATAAGAGCTACCTGATTGTCTAACATGTGACCTCATTAATTATGAAACAGAATCTTATCAGCTTGGGCCCCGGTGACGCCGCTTGCGGCTTTAATTAGGGGCCCAAGCCTGAAGGGCGAGGCCCCTATTCTTATCGTCCGGTTTTTTCTTCTTTCTTCTTTCTTTCTTTCTTCCGTAACTTTTTTCGTCAAGCCGTTTGAGAAATCCGCTGAACGGAATGGTCTGATAATGTTCTATACTGATAGTCCCTAATGTGAACTGGTGCAACATGCTTTCAGAATTTTGATTGGTCAATTAGTTTGGCAGCCATATTGGATTGAAATAAAATCGGAAGTGGCTGTTTGACCACTTTCTGAGGGTCTAGGCGTCTAGATTTTTTTATGGTATATAGTACAACTCATGTGTAATAAATATCAGCAATAAAAACTTTAGCGGTCATGTGACTTTTCCCGCCATTTTGTTTTTCGTAAAAACGGCAAAAAACACTTCAAAATATTCTTCTTCAGAACCACCAAGTAGAATGCTCTCATATGTAGTATTTAGCTTCTATATATGAATCCCATTTATGTTTGAACATTTTTTTACGATTGGTCACGTGGTTTGGCCACCATTTTGGATTTCTTCTAAACAGGAAGTAGTTTTTTACTCTGGCAACACTTGAGGGATTATTTTCAATTTTGCTTCATGGTATCAGTGTATCAAACCCTTTCAGAAATCTAAAAAAAAATTCAGATCAGTCACATGGTTTGGCCGCCATTTTGGATTTTAAGCAAAATTGACAAAAAGTTTGGGTATTTGTTATTCAGAGACGATTCAACCAATCTACTAGATGTTTTTATATTTACCATGCCTGCCCTTAGCTCCATATGAGAAAAATAATATTATTTTGATCAGTCACATGGTTTGGCCGCCATCTTGGATTTTGTGAAAATAGACATTATGCAACTACATGTTTTGTATTAGTCTGATTTCTTTCAAATTTTGTATGTGCATTTGTGTCATCAGATGCATCATTTTGCCCCAATAGCACACTGCTAGACCACGTGGCTGGGCACCCATGGGGTGGGGGCTTCTAACCTCATTAATATGCACAACTGTTATAACTCAAACACTGTCGCAGTTAGGGTGATGAATCCTGTGTTATTATGACAACGTTGAACAAGAGATTTGATTAAAATAACAGATGACCATATATGGTCATGTGAACTCATTAATATGCATAACCATTATTTCTTAAACACTTTTGCAGTTAGGATGATGAATCCTGTGTTATTATGACAACGTTAACAAGAGATTCGATTAAAATAAAAAATGACCATATATGGTCATGTGAACTCATTAATATGCATAACTGTCATATCTCAAACACTGTTGCAGTTAGGAAGTGGAATCCTGTGTTATTATGACAACATTGAAAAAAAGATTTGATTAAAATAACAGATGACCATATATAGTCATGTGAGCTCATTAATATGCGTAATCGTTATATCTCAAACACTGTTGCAGTTAGGAAGATGAATCCTGTGTCATTATGACAACGTTGAACAAGAGATTTGATTAAAATAACAGATAACCATATATGGTCATGTGAACTCATTAATATGCATAACCATTATATCTTAAACTCTGTCGCAGTTAGGAAGATGAATCCTGTATTATTATGACGACAGTGAACAAGAGATTTGATTAAAATAACAGATGACCATATATGGTCATGTGAACTCATTAATATGCATAGCAGTCATATCTAAAACACTGTCGCAGAGCAGGACATGTAACTAGTGTCATTATGAAGACATTGAATGAAAGATGTAACTGACATTAGAAATGGCTATATATGATTATGTAATCTCATTCTTGTGCATAAGAACATGGCTCATTATATATCCTGAAAACCATATTTTGATAACCAAACCAGGTAAATACATGGTACCAAGTTCATTTCAACCTCATGTTACTGATAATTCAAGCTACCTGATTGTCTGACATGTAACCTCATTAATTATGAAACAGAATCTTATCAGCTTGGGCCCCGGTGACGCCGCTTGCGGCTTTAATTAGGGGCCCAAGCCCGAAGGGCGAGGCCCCTATTCTTATTGTCCGGTTTTTTCTTCTTTCTTCTTTCTTTCTTTCTTCCGTAACTTTTTTCGTCAAGCCGTTTGAGAAAACCGCTGAACGGAATGGTCTGATAATGTTCTATACTGATAGTCCCTAATGTGAACTGGTGCAACATGCTTTCAGAATTTTGATTGGTCAATTAGTTTGGCAGCCATATTGGATTGAAATAAAACCGGAAGTGGCTGTTTGACCACTTTCTGAGGGTCTAGGCGTCTAGATTTTTTATGGTATATAGTACAACTCATGTGTAATAAATATCAGCAATAAAAACTTTAGCGGTCATGTGACTTTTCCCGCCATTTTGTTTTTCCTGAAAACGGCAAAAAACACTTAAAAATCTTCTTCTTCAGAACCACCAAGTAGAATGCTCTCATATGTAGTATTTAGCTTCTATATATGAATCCCATTTATGTTTGAACATTTTTTTACGATTGGTCACGTGGTTTGGCCACCATTTTGGATTTCTCGTAAACAGGAAGTAGTTTTTTACTCTGGCAACACTTGAGGGATTATTTTCAATTTTGCTTCATGGCATCAGTGTATCAAACCCTTTCAGAAATCTAAAAAAAAATTCAGATCAGTCACATGGTTTGGCCGCCATTTTGGATTTTAAGCAAAATTGACAAAAAGTTTGGGTATTTGTTTTTCAGAGACGATTCAACCAATCTACTAGATGTTTTTATATTTACCATGCCTGCCCTTAGCTCCATATGAGAAAAATAATATTATTTTGATCAGTCACATGGTTTGGCCGCCATCTTGGATTTTGTGAAAATAGACATTATGCAACTACATGTTTTGTATTAGTCTGATTTCTTTCAAATTTTGTATGTGCATTTGTGTCATCAGATGCATCATTTTGCCCCAATAGCACACTGCTAGGCCACGTGGCTGGGCACCCATGGGGTGGGGGCTTCTAACCTCATTAATATGCATAACTGTTATAACTCAAACACTGTCGCAGTTAGGGTGATGAATCCTGTGTTATTATGACAACGTTGAACAAGAGATTTGATTAAAATAACAGATGACCATATATGGTCATGTGAACTCATTAATATGCATAACCATTATATCTTAAACACTGTTGCAGTTAGGAAGATGAATCCTGTGTAATTATGACAACAGTGAACAAGAGATTTGATTAAAATAACAGATAACCATATATGGTCATGTGAACTCATTAATATGCATAGCAGTCATATCTAAAACACTGTCGCAGTTAGGAAGATGAATCCTGTGTTATTATGACAACAGTGAACAAGAGATTTGATTAAAAATAACAGATGACCATATATGGTCATGTGAACTCATTAATATGCAAAGCAGTCATATCTAAAACACTGTCGCAGAGCAGGACATGTAACAAGTGTCATTATGAAGACATTGAATGAAAGATGTAACTGATATTAGAAATGGCTATATATGATTATGTAATCTCATTATTAA
The DNA here is from genome assembly GCF_978046115.1 of Saccoglossus kowalevskii. Taxonomy (NCBI): domain Eukaryota; kingdom Metazoa; phylum Hemichordata; class Enteropneusta; family Harrimaniidae; genus Saccoglossus; species Saccoglossus kowalevskii. Next base: position 2,751,157 of record NC_140659.1, read on the forward strand.
GAACATGGCTCATTATATATCCTGAAAACCATATTTCGATAACCAAACCAGGTAAATACATGGTACCAACTTCATTTTGACCTCATGTTACTGATAATTCAAGCTACCTGATTGTCTAACATGTGACCACATTAATTATGAAACAGAATCTTGTCAGCTTGGGCCCCGGTGACGCCGCTTGCGGCTTTAATTTCTTCTTTCTTCTTTCTTCCGTAACTTTTTTCGTCAAGCCATTTGAGAAAACCGCTGAACGGAATGGTCTGATAATGCTCTATACTGATAGTGCCTAATGTGAACTGGTGCAACATGCTTTCAGAATTTTGATTGGCCAATTAGTTTGGCAGCCATATTGGATTGAAATAAAACCGGAAGTGGCTGTTTGACCACTTTCTGAGGGTCTAGGCGTCTAGATTTTTTTATGGTATATAGTACAACTCATGTGTAATAAATATCAGAAATAAAAACTTTAGCGGTCATGTGACTTTTCCCGCCATTTTGTTTTTCCTAAAAACGGCAAAAAACACTTTAAAATCTTCTTCTTCAGAACCGCCAAGTAAAATGTTCTCATATTCAGTACTAAGCTTCTACATATGGAGCAGATTTAGATTTGAGAAATTCATTATGATTGGTCACGTGGTTTGGCCGCCATTTTGGATTTGTTCTCAACAGGAAGTAGTTTTTCACTCATGCCACACGTGAGCGATTATTTTCAATATTGCTACATGGCATCTCTATATCAATCTCTTTCAGAAACCTATAAAAGATTTCAGATAAGTCACATGGTTTGGCCGCCATCTTGGATTTTGAGGAAAATTGACCAAAAGTTTGGGCATTTGTTTCTCAGAGGTGATTCAACGAATCTACTAGATGTTTTTATATTTACCATGCCTGGCCTCAACTCCATATGGAAAAAATAATATATTTTCGATAAGTCACGTGGTTTGGCCGCCATATTGGATTTTGTGAAAATTGAAATTATGCAACTACATGTTTTGTATTAGTCCGATTGGAATAAAATTTTGTACGTGTATTCTACTCTTTAGATACATTCTTTCCCCTTAATGGCACATGGCTAGGTCATATGGCTACGCGCCCATGGGGTGGGGTGCTTCTAACCTCATTAATATGCATAGCTGCTATATCTCAAGCACTGTTGCAGTTAGGAAGATGATTCCTGTGTTATCATGACAACAGTGAACAAGCAATTTCATTAAAATAATAGATTACCATATATGGTAATGTGAACTCATTAATATGCATAACTGTTATATCTCAAGCACTGTTGCTGGTAGGAAAATGATTCCTGTGTTATCATGACAACAGTGAACCTGAGATTTGATTAAAATAACATATGACCATATATGGTCATGTGAACTCATTAATATGCATAACTGTTATATCTCAAGCACTGTTGCAGGTAGGAAGATGAAACCTGTGTTATTATGATGATGTTAAACAAGAGATTTGAATAAAATAACAGATGACCATATATGGTCATGTGAGCTCATTAATATGCATAATCGTTGTATCTCAAACACTTGCAGTTAGGAAGATGAATCATGACTATGTTGAACAAGAGATTTGATTAAAATAACAGATGACCATATATTAATAACCTTTATATCTCAAATAAATATATGGAACCAACTGCATTTCGACCTCATGGTACTAATTATTCAAACTAATTGTGTATCATTTGACATTATTTATGGCATATACTTGGGCCCCTGTGATGCTGCTTGCAGCTTTATCTTCTTCTTTCTTCTTTCTTTCTTCCGTAACTTTTTTCGTCAAGCCGTTTGAGAAAACCGCTGAACGGAATGGTCTGATAATGCTCTATACTGATAGTCCCTAATGTGAACTGGTGCAACATGCTTTCAGAATTTTGATTGGCCAATTAGTTTGGCAGCCATATTGGATTGAAATAAAACCGGAAGTGGCTGTTTGACCACTTTCTGAGGGTCTAGGCGTCTAGATTTTTTTATGGTATATAGTACAACTCATGTGTAATAAATATCAGAAATAAAAACTTTAGCGGTCATGTGACTTTTCCCGCCATTTTGTTTTTCCTAAAAACGGCAAAACACTTTAAAATCTTCTTCTTCAGAACCGCCAAGTAAAATGTTCTCATGTTCAGTACTTAGCTTCTACATATGGAGGAGATTTAGATTTGAGAAATTCATTATGATTGGTCACGTGGTTTGGCTGCCATTTTGGGTTTGTTCTCAACAGGAAGTAGTTTTTTACTCATGCTACACTTGAGCGTTAATCTCAAATATTGCGTCATGGCATGTCCCTATCTAACCCTTTCAGAAACCTAAAAAAAATTTCAGATCAGTCACATGGTTTCGCCGCCATCTTGGATTTTAAACAAAATTGATCAAAAGTTTGGGCATTTGTTTCTCAGAGGTGATTCAATGAATCTACTAGATGTTTTTATATTTACCATGCCTGGCCTCAACTGCATATGAAAAAAATAATATATTTTCGATAAGTCACGTGGTTTGGCCGCCATCTTGCATTTTGTGAAAATTGAAATTATGCAACTACATGTTTTGTATTAGTCCGATTGGAATAAAATTTTGTATGTGTATTCTACTCTTTAGATACATTCTTTCCCCTGAATGGCATATGGCTAGGTCATGTGGCTACACGCCCATGGGGTGGGGGCTTCTAACCTCATTAATATGCATAGCTGCTATATCTCAAGCACTGTTGCAGTTAGGAAGATGATTCCTGTGTTATCATGACAACAGTGAACCTTAGATTTGATTAAAATAACAGATTACCATATATGGTCATGTGAACTCATTAATATGCATAACTGTTATATCTCAAGCACTGTTGCAGGTAGGAAGATGATTCCTGTGTTATCATGACAACAGTGAACCTTAGATTTGATTAAAATAACATATGACCATATATGGTCATGTGAACTCATTAATATGCATAACTGTTATATCTCAAGCACTGTTGCAGGTAGGAAGATGAAACCTGTGTTATTATGATGATGTTAAACAAGAGATTTGAATAAAATAACAGATGACCATATATGGTCATGTGAGCTCATTAATATGCATAATCGTTGTATCTCAAACACTGTTGCAGTTAGGAAGATGAATCCTGTGTTATCATGACTATGTTGAACAAGAGATTTGATTAAAATAACAGATGATGACCATATATTAATAACCTTTATATCTCAAATAAATATATGGAACCAACTGCATTTCGACATCATGGTACTAATCATTCAAACTAATTGTGTATCATGTGTATCATTTGACATTATTTATGGCATGTATACTTGGGCCCCTGTGATGCTGCTTGCAGCTTTAATTATTATTATTATTACATTAAAAGCATTTATACACTGTAGCACAACGTTTGACCTATCTACCCACCCTATGGCACTGTAGCACAACGTTTGACCTATCTATCCATCCTATGGCACTGTAGTACAACTTTTTACCTATCTACCCACCCTATGGCACTGTAGTACAACGTTTGACCTATCTACCCGCCCTATGGCACTATAGCACAACGTTTGACCTATCTACCCACTCTATGGCACTGTAGTACAACTTTTCATCTATCTACCAACCCTATGGCACTGTAGTACAACTTTTTACCTATCTACCAACCCCATGACACTGTAGTACAACTTTTTACCTATCTACCAACCCTATGGCACTGTAGTACAACTCATTACCTATCTACCAACCCTATGGCACTGTAGTACAACTTGTTACCTATCTACCCACCCCATGGCACTGTAGTACAACTTTTTACCTATCTACCCACCCTATGGCACTGTAAACTTTTTACCTATCTACCCACCCTATGGCAGTGTAGTAGTACAACTGTCCACCTATCTACCCACCCTATGGCACTGTAGTACAAATTTTTACCTATCTACCCACCCTATGGCACTGTAGTACAACTTTCCACCTATCTACCCACCCCATGGCACTGTAGTACAACTTTTCACCTATCTACCCACCCCATGGCACTGTAGTACAACTTTTTACCTATATACCAACCCCATGGCACTGTAGTACAACTTTTTACCTATCTACCAACCCTATGGCACTGGAGTACAACTTTCCATCTATCTACCAACCCTATGGCACTGTAGTACAACTTTTTACCTATCTACCCACCCTATGGCACTGTAGTACAACTTTTTACCTATCTACCCACCATATGGCACTGTAGTACAACTTTCCACCTATCTACCCACCCCATGGCACTGTAGTACAACTTTTCACCTATCTACCCACCCCATGGCACTGTAGTACAACTTTTTACCTATATACCAACCCCATGGCACTGTAGTACAACTTTTTACCTATCTACCAACCCTATGGCACTGTAGTACAACTTTCCATCTATCTACCAACCCTATGGCACTGTAGTACAACTTTTTACCTATCTACCCACCCTATGGCACTGTAGTACAACTTTTTACCTATCTACCAACCCTATGGCACTGTAGTACAACTTTTTACCTATCTACCCACCCTATGGCACTGTAGTACAACTTTCCACCTATCTACCCACCCCATGACACTGTAGTACAACTTTTCACCTATCTACCAACCCTATGGCACTGTAGTACAACTTTCCACCTATCTACCAACCATAAGGCACTGTAGTACAACTTTCCACCTATCTACCAACCCTATAGCACTGTACTACAACTTTCCACCTATCTACCAACCCTATGGCACTGTAGTACAACTGTCCACATATCTACCCACCCCATGGCACTGTAGTACAACTTTTCACCTATCTACCAACCCTATGGCACTCTAGTACAACTTTTTACCTATCTATCCATCCAATGGCACTGTAGTACAACTTTTTACCTATCTACCCACCCTATGGCACTGTAGTACAACTTTTTACCTATCTACCAACCCTATGGCACTGTAGTACAACTTTTTACCTATCTACCAACCCTATGGCACTGTAGTACAACTTTATACCTATCTACCAACCCTATGGCACTCTAGTACAACTTTTTACCTATCTATCCATCCTATGGCACTGTAGTACAACTTTTTACCTATCTACCCACCCTATGGCACTGTAGTACAACTTTTTACCTATCTACCAACCCTATGGCACTGTAGTACAACTTTTTACCTATCTACCAACCCTATGGCACTGTAGTACAACTTTATACCTATCTACCCACCCTATGGCACTGTAGTACAACTTTTTACCTATCTACCAACCCTATGGCACTGTAGTACAACATTTTCCCTATCTACCAACCCCATGGCATTGTAGTACAACTTTTTACCTATCTACCAACCCTATGGCACTGTAGTACAACTTTTTACCTATCTACCCACCCCATGGCACTGTAGTACAACTTTTTACCAATCTACCAACCCTATGGCACTGTAGTACAACTTTTTACCTATCTACCCACCCCATGGCACTGTAGTACAACTTTTTACCTATCTACCCACCCTATGGCACTGTAGTACAACTGTCCACCTATCTACCCACCCTATGGCACTGTAGTACAACTTTTTACCTATCTACCCACCCTATGGCACTGTAGTACAACTTTCCACCTATCTACCCACCCCATGGCACTGTAGTACAACTTTCCACCTATCTACCCACCCCATGGCACTGTAGTACAACTTTTCACCTATCTACCCACCCCATGGCACTGTAGTACAACTTTTTACCTATCTACCAACCCTATGGCACAGTAGTACAACTTTCCATCTATCTACCAACCCTATGGCACTGTAGTACAACTTTCCATCTATCTACCAACCCTATGGCACTGTAGTACAACTTTTTACCTATCTACCCACCCTATGGCACTGTAGTACAACTTTTTACCTATCTACCAACCCTATGGCACTCTAGTACAACTTTTTACCTATCTATCCATCCTATGGCACTGTAGTACAACTTTTTACCTATCTACCAACCCTATGGCACTGTAGTACAACTTTTCACCTATCTACCAACCCTATGGCACTGTAGTACAACTTTTTACCTATCTACCAACCCCACGACACTGTAGTACAACTTTTTACCTATCTACCAACCCTATGGCACTGTAGCACAACTTTTTACCTATCTACCAACCCTATGGCACTGTAGTACAACTTTTTACCTATCTACCCACCCTATGGCACTGTAGTACAACTTTTTACCTATCTACCAACCCTATGGCACTGTAGTACAACTTTTTACCTATCTACCCACCCCATGACACTGTAGTACAACTTTTCACCTATCTACCAACCCTATGGCACTGTAGTACAACTTTCCACCTATCTACCAACCCTATAGCACTGTACTACAACTTTCCACCTATCTACCAACCCTATGGCACTGTAGTACAACTGTCCACATATCTACCCACCCCATGGCACTGTAGTACAACTTTTCACCTATCTACCAACCCTATGGCACTCTAGTACAACTTTTTACCTAGCTATCCATCCTATGGCACTGTAGTACAACTTTTTACCTATCTACCCACCCTATGGCACTGTAGTACAACTTGTTACCTATCTACCCACCCCATGGCACTGTAGTACAACTTTTTACCTATCTACCCACCCTATGGCACTGTAAACTTTTTACCTATCTACCCACCCTATGGCAGTGTAGTAGTACAACTGTCCACCTATCTACCCACCCTATGGCACTGTAGTACAAATTTTTACCTATCTACCCACCCTATGGCACTGTAGTACAACTTTCCACCTATCTACCCACCCCATGGCACTGTAGTACAACTTTTCACCTATCTACCCACCCCATGGCACTGTAGTACAACTTTTTACCTATATACCAACCCCATGGCACTGTAGTACAACTTTTTACCTATCTACCAACCCTATGGCACTGGAGTACAACTTTCCATCTATCTACCAACCCTATGGCACTGTAGTACAACTTTTTACCTATCTACCCACCCTATGGCACTGTAGTACAACTTTTTACCTATCTACCCACCATATGGCACTGTAGTACAACTTTCCACCTATCTACCCACCCCATGGCACTGTAGTACAACTTTTCACCTATCTACCCACCCCATGGCACTGTAGTACAACTTTTTACCTATATACCAACCCCATGGCACTGTAGTACAACTTTTTACCTATCTACCAACCCTATGGCACTGTAGTACAACTTTCCATCTATCTACCAACCCTATGGCACTGTAGTACAACTTTTTACCTATCTACCCACCCTATGGCACTGTAGTACAACTTTTTACCTATCTACCAACCCTATGGCACTGTAGTACAACTTTTTACCTATCTACCCACCCCATGACACTGTAGTACAACTTTTCACCTATCTACCAACCCTATGGCACTGTAGTACAACTTTCCACCTATCTACCAACCATATGGCACTGTAGTACAACTTTCCACCTATCTACCAACCCTATAGCACTGTACTACAACTTTCCACCTATCTACCAACCCTATGGCACTGTAGTACAACTTTTTACCTATCTACCAACCCTATGGCACTGTAGTACAACTATATACCTATCTACCCACCCTATGGCACTGTAGTACAACTTTTTACCTATCTACCAACCCTATGGCACTGTAGTACAACATTTTCCCTATCTACCAACCCCATGGCACTGTAGTACAACTTTTTACCTATCTACCAACCCTATGGCACTGTAGTACAACTTTTTACCTATCTACCCACCCCATGGCACTGCAGTACAACTTTTTACCAATCTACCAACCCTATGGCACTGTAGTACAACTTTTTACCTATCTACCAACCCTATGGCACTGTAGTACAACTTTTTACCTATCTACCAACCCTATGGCACTGTAGTACAACTATATACCTATCTACCCACCCTATGGCACTGTAGTACAACTTTTTACCTATCTACCAACCCTATGGCACTGTAGTACAACATTTTCCCTATCTACCAACCCCATGGCACTGTAGTACAACTTTTTACCTATCTACCAACCCTATGGCACTGTAGTACAACTTTTTACCTATCTACCCACCCCATGGCACTGCAGTACAACTTTTTACCAATCTACCAACCCTATGGCACTGTAGTACAACTTTTTACCTATCTACCCACCCCATGGCACTGTAGTACAACTTTTTACCTATCTACCCACCCTATGGCACTGTAGTACAACTTTCCACCTATCTACCAACCCTATGGCACTGTAGTACAACTTTCCACCTATCTACCAACCCTATGGCACTGTAGTACAACTGTCCACATATCTACCCACCCCATGGCACTGTAGTACAACTTTTCACCTATCTACCAACCCTATGGCACTCTAGTACAACTTTTTACCTATCTATCCATCCTATGGCACTGTAGTACAACTTTTTACCTATCTACCCACCCTATGGCACTGTAGTACAACTTTTTACCTATCTACCAACCCTATGGCACTGTAGTACAACTTTTTACCTATCTACCAACCCTATGGCACTGTAGTACAACTATATACCTATCTACCCACCCTATGGCACTGTAGTACAACTTTTTACCTATCTACCAACCCTATGGCACTGTAGTACAACATTTTCCCTATCTACCAACCCCATGGCACTGTAGTACAACTTTTTACCTATCTACCAACCCTATGGCACTGTAGTACAACTTTTTACCTATCTACCCACCCCATGGCACTGTAGTACAACTTTTTACCAATCTACCAACCCTATGGCACTGTAGTACAACTTTTTACCTATCTACCCACCCCATGGCACTGTAGTACAACTTTTTACCTATCTACCCACCCTATGGCACTGTAGTACAACTGTCCACCTATCTACCCACCCTATGGCACTGTAGTACAACTTTTTACCTATCTACCCACCCTATGGCACTGTAGTACAACTTTCCACCTATCTACCCACCCCATGGCACTGTAGTACAACTTTCCACCTATCTACCCACCCCATGGCACTGTAGTACAACTTTTCACCTATCTACCCACCCCATGGCACTGTAGTACAACTTTTTACCTATCTACCAACCCTATGGCACTGTAGTACAACTTTCCATCTATCTACCAACCCTATGGCACTGTAGTACAACTTTCCATCTATCTACCAACCCTATGGCACTGTAGTACAACTTTTTACCTATCTACCCACCCTATGGCACTGTAGTACAACTTTTTACCTATCTACCAACCCTATGGCACTCTAGTACAACTTTTTACCTATCTATCCATCCTATGGCACTGTAGTACAACTTTTTACCTATCTACCAACCCTATGGCACTGTAGTACAACTTTCCACCTATCTACCAACCCTATAGCACTGTACTACAACTTTCCACCTATCTACCAACCCTATGGCACTGTAGTACAACTGTCCACATATCTACCCACCCCATGGCACTGTAGTACAACTTTTCACCTATCTACCAACCCTATGGCACTGTAGTACAACTTTTTACCTATCTACCAACCCTATGGCACTGTAGTACAACTTTTCACCTATCTACCAACCCTATGGCACTGTAGTACAACTTTTTACCTATCTACCCGCCCTATGGCACTATAGTACAACTTTTCACCTATCTACCAACCCTATGGCACTGTAGTACAACTTTTTACCTATCTACCAACCCAATGGCACTGTAGTACAACTTTTTACCTATCTACCAACCCTATGGCACTGTAGTACAACTTTTTACCTATCTACCCACCCTATGGCACTGTAGTACAACTTTTTACCTATCTACCAACCCTATAGCACTGTACTACAACTTTCCACCTATCTACCAACCCTATGGCACTGTAGTACAACTTTCCATCTATCTACCAACCCTGTGGCACTGTAGTACAACTTTTCACCTATCTACCAACCCTATGGCACTGTAGTACAACTTTTCACCTATCTACCAACCCTATGGCACTGTAGTACAACTTTTTACCTATCTACCAACCCTATGGCACTGTAGTACAACTTTTTACCTATCTACCAACCCTATAGCACTGTACTACAACTTTCCACCTATCTACCAACCCTATGGCACTGTAGTACAACTTTCCATCTATCTACCAACCCTGTGGCACTGTAGTACAACTTTCCACCTATCTACCAACTCTATGGCACTGTAGTACAACTTTTTACCTATCTACCCACCCTATGGCACTGTAGTACAACTTTTCACCTATCTACCAACCCTATGGCACTGTAGTACAACTTTTTACCTATCTACCAACCCTATGGCACTCTAGTACAACTTTTTACCTATCTATCCATCCTATGGCACTGTAGTACAACTTTTCACCTATCTACCAACTCTATGGCACTGTAGTACAACTTTTCACCTATCTACCAACCCTATGGCACTGTAGTACAACTTTTTACCTATCTACCCACCCTATGGCACTGTAGTACAACTTTTCACCTATCTACCAACCCTATGGCACTGTAGTACAACTTTTTACCTATCTACCCACCCTATGGCACTGTAGCACAACTTTTTACCTATCTACCCACCCTATGGCACTGTAGCACAACTTTTTACCTATCTACCAACCCTATGGCACTGTAGTACAACTTTTCACCTATCTATCCATCCTATGGCACTGTAGTACAACTTTTTACCTATCTACCCATCCTATGGCACTGTAGTACAACTTTCCACCTATCTGCAGATCACATATTCAGCTGGTAACCAATCTGGGCATAATAACTGAATTTGTAATGAAAATACAAATTAAATCAAAGAAAGCTTAGAAAGAACTCCCATGTGCTGAGAGTATTGGAGACACATTAAATATAATTCGAAATTACGTAGCTGAAAACTAATTATGCAAATCAGAAAATTAATATGACCAGATTTGAGTGTAAAACTAATGAGGTCTGCGCAATGTAACAGAAAATCTATGTCTCCAAGTTTAAATGAAATGTGATTAGAACCAAAAAATTATGAATTATTATGCTTATTAGGGAATTAATATGAACAGATTTTTACCCCAAACTAATTAGGTTTGTACATTGTCCTAGAGCATCTTTATACTAAGTTTCATTGAAATGGAATAATTAGTACCGTGAAAACTCCAAAATTTCGACCCCTCTAAAAATTCGAACGCCTATTTATTTGCCGGGTTTCGGTGTTTTATTTACCTCCAAATTTTCGATTCCACTAAAAATTGCCGACTCATTCTTATTCGAAAATTGCGACCAGTTTTAGTTTTCCCACAAATGAAAAAAAAAAGGATGTGAGCGTTCAAACGGGACCTTCCTCGAAGGCATGAATCCGGGTTTCTGATTGACTGAGAGATTTTTATTTTATTGGTAACGAAAATATATTCTAAATAAACGAAGTTTGAAATAAAAACGAACACAAAAATCTCGGCATGCTGCGTTTCTGAATTGTTGATTATTACTGTACTCAGTAGTGATTATAATAATGTACACAAAATAAATTTGTTGAATGGTTATGAAATACAAATAAAAGTCAACTTAGTTTCATCGTAAGCGAATGATTCCGGTCTCGTATAAACGTTTCATGCTGTAGGATATCCGCCATATTCTCTTAGGTCAAATAGGTCAAATCGCTAATTAACCAATCAAAAAGCTGGATGATGCCAACGTGTTCAAATTACCATAGCTTATTTAAATATGTTAATGTTATTGAACGCAATGCGGAAGAGATTGGTGTTGTAGTACGATGTTTTGGCTTGGATTTTGATGCGAAAACGGCATGATTTTTTTTAAATAAAAAAATTAGTTGTTTTTAAAAAATAAACTGGTCATCTGAAGAATAATTTAACATTGTTCACAGTGATAACAGCTCATTCTCGAAAGGAAGCTTACCCGCTCACGCTAGTCACGATAAAAATCATACACGTGTACTCTTGAATAGATAAACGTCAATGACTACGGTAAAACTTAGACTCTATTTTAGCCGGCAGGATTGATTGAAATGTCCGAAAAATGACGCCAAAATACACCTTAAAAGTCCCATTTTATTTTCTTAAATCCCATTTTATTTTTTAATCCAAGGGCGAATTTACGGCAGAATTTGGTCCCTCAAATAAGGGACACGTGAGCTTTGATTCTAACCGGATACATTGCACTGGGTCGGGGAGATCGTTTGCTAAACTTCCATGTATCTTTTGTCCAATGGGTACCTGTACTTCGAACATTCGCAAGTTTTTCTAGGTAGTGCGAGACAGCTTTGTCTTTTGACCTATTAGTTTTGTGCTGACCTCTTCTCCGCGTCTTGATGTTTTGTTTTGCTTGTCATAATACTCACTGATTGATGACTTTGTTTAGATTTTGAGTTACAACTCGGCCACGACCTTTGCTTTTACCGTGAAACATGAGGAAGTTTACGTCAATTGACGAACATTGCATTTATTAAAAACTAATGAAGCACACTGTCTATCATCCCCATTTTTTCATTTGCTGATTTCTATTCTGAAAAATTCGACCGTCCGAAAATGCACCTTAATTTTGACTCTAAAAACACGTCACATATCTAACACCAATTATTTAAAACCGGTCGAAATTTTGGAGTTTTTACGGTACTTTAGATATCAGTGTGAAAGCTTAAAATTGGTTAATTATGCAAATTAGGTAATTAATATGTACAGATTTTAACCCGCAATTATTCAGGTCTGTCTATTGTCCTACAGCATCCATGTACATTCATTGATATGTGATGTATAGTACCTGAGATATCAGTGTGAAAGTTGGTTAATTATGCAAATTAGGTGATTAATATGCACAAATATTTACCGGAAACTAATTGGGTCTGCATAATTCTAGATTCATTGAAATGTGATGATTAGTACTTTAGACATCAGTAGAAAAGCTGAAAATTAATTATGCAAATTAGGTAATTAATATGCACAATTATTTACCCTAAAACTAATCAGGTCTCTGCATAGTCCTAAAGGATCTATGTACCAAGTTTCATTGAAATGCGATGATTAGTACTTGAGATACCCGTGGAAAAGCTGAAAATTAACTAATTATGCAAATTAGGTGATTAATATGCACAAATATTTATCGAAAACAATCAATCTCTGCATAGTCCTTGAGTATGTAAGTACCAAGTTTCATTGAAATGTAATGCTAACTACTTATATCAAATGCTGAAAATTAATTAATTATGCAAATTAGGTAATTAATATGTACTGATATTACCATAAAAACTATCAGGTCTGTGCAGTGTCGTATGACATCTATGTACCAAGTTTCATTGAAATGTGATGATTAGTACTTGAGATATCAGTGGAAAAACCGAAAATTGACTAATCATTATGCAAATTAGGTAATTAGTATCCACGGATTATTACCAAAAACTAATCAAAACCTAGCATTAGTTCAGAGCATCATCAAAATCCAATGAGTGGTTGTTTAGATATCAGTGGAACAGTCATGGAACCACTAAAAAATAGCTAATTATCATGCAAATTAGGTAATTAATATGCACAGATTTTTACCAAAAACTAATCAAATCTGCGCATATGTTCAGAGCATCTATGTACCAAGTTTCATCAAAATCCAATGAGTGGTTCTTTAGATATCAGTGGAACAGTCATAGAACAGCTAAAAATTAGCTAATTATCATGCAAATTAGGTAATTAACGAGCATGGATTTTTACCAAAACCTAATCAAATCTGCGCATTGGCCCAGAGCATCTATGCACCAAGTTTCATCAAAAACCGATGTATGGTTCTTGAGATAGCAGTGGAACAGTCGGACACACATACACACACACACACATACACACATACACACATACACACATACCCACATACACACATACACACACATACACACACACATACAGACACACTAACTGCAAAGACTCCCATTTTGTGCTTCGCACATGGGAGTCAAAAATATAATTTTAATAAGATAAACCAATCATGTAATACAAATACGCCAATACTATGGCTCATTATCCTACCTACCTTCTGATACCAACCCTTTGACAGTTTCTTTCATATCTTCTGTTTGTTGTCTCCACCATCGATAGAAGAAAGCTATTTCAACATAGATAAACCGCTTTGACGGGTCATTCACCAGTTGTGGTATAACAGAGTCCAGAATATATTGAACCCCAGCATGTTGTATACTGTTATTGCCTTGAAATAAAATTAGATGCACTATGGTCACTTTAACAAAGCTTTAAGGTTATTACACTGTGTATGTACAATATTTGTGTTGATGAACATTTAATTTCCCCACAATCCAATGCGCTCTTCTATTAGAAATCCCGACTAGGAGTTTTTCCCTGGGCTTAACATGCCCTAAGAAATGTCTATGTGTTAATATAGATATTACCAAGTGATCACAACAAGATATCATACAAATCGAAATTTTAAAAATTTTACGTTAGGAGCTGGAGCTCTCTTCTTGCAGGCGACCGTCGCCGGTAGTACAAAAGCTCGTTTTGTACGTACATCCATGCACTGATTGACTGCGACTGTCTTAGAAAATCCCTGAATAAGGCGTTACCAAAATCGGAAAAAACAAAAAATTGCCTCCTTAAAAAACGAACAGAATTCAAATATTTCTTTTAACAAATATGTTGCAGTGGGAAAAATGGGATTGGAAACGCTGAACAAAACTTCTGTGCCTCGCGTTTTGATTCTGGGATTACGCGATTATTCATTATTGTGCGTTCACTTCCTGGAGTTGGTTCTCAATACTACATAAAAATCATCGAGGATAAATAATTCAATATCCCACTTTGTACTCTTCACGGTAAACCATAGGCTCTGAAATACTCGTAGATTTTTTATTGAAAATACATCCAACAGAAGCCATGATGTTTTGATGTGATAAAAGGTTACGTTCCTAGGACCGCCCCTGTTTAATAATTCATGAGATGACATAATGTTTACTGGGCATTGACACGTGTTTTTACCGACCCAACCAAAACACTGGTATGAATGACGTGTTTCTGATTTATATATTCAAGAGCAGTTGTTCTGGTCCAACGATTTTACATCAAATGTCTATGTCTATACGTTAACTTTCAATTTCAATAGTCTAGAAAGTATGACAAAGCAGTAATTCCCGGTTAACGCGCAAATATGCAAATTAGCCTTTTTCTCATCTTCTATTTTTGGTGAATTCTTGGGTTTTAAATTAAAATAGCTGATAAACGCTTTGGCCATTTGCCTCGAAAATTTCACACATTATTGACAAGGTGTTTCCCCTTCAAAATGCGTCCGGACAGTTTATTACGGCGAGTGGAACAAAAATAACAAGTTCGCAATTAACATGGATATATAAATTATGCAAAAATAGAAAAGAGTGAACTTTGAGAGGTCATGTTGTGCGACTCTGAAAGCCGTTAGAGAGATGAGTGGAGGCATTTGAATTAGTAGTATACCAAGGTATCCAGTGATGTAATTTTACCCACAAACAGACTTGAAGTTTTTAAGCTAATTTTTTTTAAATCACTTTTGTCCAAAAAAGCATATTTTTGACCCAAAATCAAAAACGCATTCTGGATATTTAAAATAAAGACAAGTTTTACAAAGTTTGTATAATAAGCTTTCAGAAAATATATAACATGTTGGATATATAATACCATCTTCATTGTCTAATTACTCAATTAAAAAGCAAGCCAAATAAACTGCATCTCTACCTTAATCAGTACAAGGACGGGGTAGCACATTTGTGGCATTATGCAAGTCTATGGGTGCATGGAGGTATACGACCATGATGGGAGAAACCATAAATCGATAACAATCCTGATATCTGAAAATAACAAATTTAATGACAACAAATACCGTACTTATCCGGGTAAGACTAAGAGCCCATGCCTGGACAAACACCCGCCCCCCACTTTTGACACAATAAAGAAGTTGAGGTCATATCCGGGCACACGCCCAGGGGTCTTTTTCTACAAAAAACAAAAAAACAATTTTCTATTCGTTGACTGTGGTTGTATTAATAGTTGACTTTCTTGAAGACTGTCGTGATACTTATAAAAAATGTTAATTGCGTAAAACAAGGGTGAATGCAAAATAGCTGTGACAGCTTTCTGTCTTCAGGGCAGCGCGTTCACCGCTGTTTTTTTTTCAGAATCATAACAGTCAGCAAGTCTATAAAAATAAATATAAAAGCAGAAACGGTAGTTCTCTTTTTGAAATATGTCGTAGCCCTAAAAAGGCCGTTTGGTTTGTGCTTCTTTAGAAACGATTCAAGCAAATCGTATAAGGAGAGCCGCTAAGCAAGTGTCGCACTCGTCCGGCTTTAGCGTCGTCGACAATGAAACCAATGTTGCAATATTGTAGCAACCCGTACCTGGGAGAATGATTGAAATCACGTTATTTTGTTTATAAATATTTTGTAGCAGCTTGCGAATCCATAACTGGGGCCAGCAATTTTGCAATGTCACGCCGAAGACTGCCAACTTTTTTACCATCTTTTATCACCGCTATTGCATTTCTGTCACGAAAACTATTCTTCTGTCGTTGGATAAAAAAACTTCCTATTTCAAGTCCACCGCGATATCCATATAGTGAGACATTCCAACGGCCGAAACTTGCTGAATGATAACTTTCACCGTGATTAATAAGCGTCGAGTCTGATAAGAAAGCAATGTCACGATTTGACCTTTATGATGAAATACTCGTAGTGATGTCATTCTTAGCCAATCAGTAAAGCAGATGCATAAAGATGATTGCTAGACTGTAAACAAAAGCATCGTCACGGTGTGCCATCGCAGCAGAGCGACTCCATTTTTCTTGTCTCTTTATTATGATTAGACATGAATGAAAAGTGCCAAGCTGACAGACTGCGAAATCCGTGGATTAAAAGTGCTAAGTCCATATTGTGTGGGACAATATCGACGAACTTCAGGAATAAGTTGTAGGGATTTTGTTGGACGGCTACAGTGACGCCGACTTGGACATTTGAGGGTTTTGAGTTTGACGAAGATGGCAATGAACGTACAAATAAAGATCTGAGAATTTTTTTCAAACAGCTATGATTTTTTTATAATTTTTACTGTGTTTTTTGTAAATTATTATTGATCTTGTATGAAGGTTGATTCGTAATTTGTCGAGACCGGAAATCATTTTACGCAGTTTAACCCTTGACACATTAATTCATTTTGAGTTGACGCGTATCGGGCGTATTTGTCGGCGGGAAATGATTCCTCACTGTCGATTTTTATTATTTCTGGTTTATTTGTCACATTATAAGCAATACATTATTTTTGTTTTACTTCTAGTGTTGCATATTATTTATTTATTTCCGTTGCATGTTTTCATTTGCCGTTTTATTCCCTGCCGCAGTTCGATCTGCGTGTTGTCTATTTTTGCGAATTTTCGTTTTTTTTTTGCCGGGGATCTCCTGGCAAACGCCCACCCCTTCTTTTTGGCAATTTCCCATGTTCAAGAACCTGGGCTTATACCCGGATAAATACGGTAGATCAGAAATAACTAAAATACCATTACAAAGACTAAAGACTGACACAAGAAGAGATATAGACCCACAGCTATGTAGAACACAAAACGTGTCGTTGAATCACGTGCTTACGTGCCAAATCGAACAGACGCGCTGTATTCGATGTACTGAGAATTCGAGATACCACATGCGAAATAAAGTGAAACTTACTTCGTAACCACACGTAGCGGAAGTAGAAGTGACAGAAATAATAAAGAGATACGATATTAAGAGACAACCCGGAAAACTCCGAGACACAATATATTATTATTTAAATAAATTAATTTAGTAACTGCAGCTGACACTGAGGGCGTTTTGCTTCCGTGACCTAGAGTGACCTGAAAAAGCAGATATTTCTAGGGAAGATGCGTCATCGATGCGGTAAGTTTTGCTTCGTTATTTTGACTCTAGCGTTTAGAATGTTCTATTAAGGCATGGTATATCGCCTCAAAGTGTTGGTATAAGTTACCATGCTTGAATAAATGACATAGCAAGTTCTGGGAAAGTGAAATTTGGGTTAAAAACTGATATACCTTTGTCCAAGCCAGGGGGAGTTGCATGACACGATTGGTTGAAATAATTGTCTCATTTGCATAAATTAATATTCATGAGAAATATTAATCGCGGTTGTTGCGCTGCGCATGTGGGACATTTGTGTTGATAAATATTGATTTTCCCACAATCCAATGCGGTGTTCTAATGTAAATCACAAGAGGTTTGACCTGGGCAACTTGCACTAATTACCGCCGGTGACTTCTGCAATACCTTCCAATCACCTATGATGTCACAATTTGTACTCGTTAATTTGCGCAACAGTCAAAGTCGCCAGAGATACATTACTTGGCGTTTGCAACTACGGTGACATGATACCAAGATCCTCTTTCAATCTCGCTCTCGCATATACGTTCCAACTCAGAAAAATGTGAATGCGCATGCCTGAGGTAACTATAAGGATACTGGGATGTCCAGGTGGATCAAAATAGTTGCTCACGATATGACGGATTACGATAACTATATTTTCTGTACATTTTCGATGTATTACATTTTGAATGAATGTGGTAATACATGTTTTATTGTTTTATTACAAACCGCCTATGTCATGTCAGAAGGACGTAGCATCAGTCTTGCTATCTACGAGATGAGACTTGAATGGTATCTTGGCATGATGTCACCATACAGTACTATGCGTGTTGCAAACCCCAAGTAATGTACCTCTGATGAGACCCATATATCATGTGCATGCGTGGTGCGATGACTACCGCCCTTTAATGCGATCGTAGTTACAAAATTCATGGATAATGAAGAGAAACGTTTTCAATAATCTTTACCAATGATAAGTTACCTAGTTACCCGGTAGTATGCATTTTGAGAAATCACTGTGTGTGCATGTGCAGTTTGAATAGAACAATTTTGAACAAAATAAAATCTCATGTAGAACTCACTCCAGAAAGCAACGACTGGCATCAAACCGATTGTCCATTGAATTGTTTTTCAATAGACACAATTGTAGGGTCTGTACATTTCTATGTAATGTTTCTAAGTTTTGGTGAGTATAATATTTTGTAAAGAAATCGCTAAAATGATTTCATCTATTCTAAAAAAGAGCATTGTTGCTTTGACAATGGCCTGCGTACGACTGACTTCAAAACGCTCCATCCAGATCAGACAGCGCTCCCTCGTGCCGTTTCCCCCCTGGTCTAAACTATGCACATTTGTTAGTTGTGCTCATACCGGTATAAATGAAAAATTAGGATTGATCGCAAGCAGTTCATCTAAAATTGGATCCAAAATCAATGTCAACTTGTTCGTAATAGCTTTGGATAGTGCTGTACACAACAACAATATTTGGACGAGGATGAAAATGCAACTTGATCCTCCCTACCTGATTTACTATTCCAATATAAGTCTTTATTGACCACAACCTTCCATTTCTGGAGGTATGGGTAAAACAAAAAAACATACAGAAAATTACACGGCAACAAAGTGTTCTCTAAGATTGATAAAGGTATGACCCAACCAGGTGAGCAATATCAGATGGAGGTTCCATGATAGAGTAGAATGTGGGTGCTGTTCAACATACTAAATGTGGAATAAAAGGAGGCAATTGTGTTGAAGAATTTATCCCTTGTCGGGTTGAGTTTGGTACACTCAGTGACGAAATGGTATTCAGATTCCACCCTATGGTTTGTAAAAAATTGACATGTACCAAAACATATAGGGGGGATAGACGGATTATGCTACATTTTTTATGTTACAGTTGTAACTACAAATATTTCTATAAATCTTTAGTTTGCTCTTGTTTTTTAAATGGGAACTGCTGAGCTGCAAGTACTGGTCTTTCAGTCTATATTTAATTATGTTCAGATAGTTATTCCCATTGAAAATGCCATTAGTAATATCAGTTGGCATTTTAGACCAGAAATTTCTGAGTCCTAGTTTATGTAACAAAAGTTTAATATTGTGTGCCAAGTTTTTATAAATTTTGTAAAGAAGAGAGTCTTGAGCATAGGAGTGTAAACAAAACCAATATTTAAAGACATTCAAGTAAATTGTAAACGACCGAGTTCCATTCTCACAGCAATATTAGATGACCTAATTTTAACTCCTTTACTCTTAGTGTATTTGTGAATGAGGGAAGTCAAACTAAAGATGTGATCTGCTGTCCGAGGATTAAATCCAATTTGATTTGCATGAATAATATCATAACCATAGCTGTAGTTAGATATTCTGTCTGCAATAATTTGACAGAAAAGTTTGCCAAGACAACTCTCCACAGAGATAATTTGATGGGTTATTAGGGATCACCAGATATAAATATAGGCGTAATAGTACTAGAGGTCCAAACGGAGGGAAAATTTCAAACTTAAAGACCAGATTAAAAAGTGTTTGTAAGAATGGGAATAATGGTGTTCTGAGAAAATTTTATCATTTCATTTGAAATGAGATCAGATGCACTTGGTTTGTTTAATTTTAATTTTTTTAACCCTATTAGTTATTTCATCTAGAGATATTGGAGTATTGATAATATTGTTACATTGAGTTGGGGTTGGAGTAGGGGTAGGAGAGGTATTAGGCAAATCAGAGTTTCCATGTAAATGTTTAAAATAGTTGAACCATGATTCAGGGTCAAGTGAATCAGACTGCACTCTTTTACTTGAAGTGTTATTTTTTAGGTTTTGAACAACTTCCCAGAAACCTTTGGGATAATCATTCTCAAAATTAGTCAAAGAAGTGTAGAGTTTCTTTTTAAATTGTTTTTCTGTTTCAATCAATAAGTTTTTATAATGTCTTTTTGTGTCATGGTATTGTTTTCTGATATAAGGATCTTTAGGAAATTTATTCATCTGTTTAATGGCTGACACAAGAGAAATTTTAATTTTTTTACAATCTGTATTGTACCATTTCTTATGGTTTGATTCTTGTTAGTATTTCTATTCTTTTTTTGTTTATTACTAATGACAAAGGAGTAGTTTTAACTGTTAAATTGGCAGCAGTTACCAGGATATCATTAAAATCAGTGACAGCTATATCAGTGTCTGCTTTGTTATATTTAGTATTAATAAAAGTGTTAATTTTGTTTTTAATGACATCTAGGTTCATAGAATATTGGAATTGATTTTTATGAATAATTGTAAATGAATTGGGCAATGGTTTAATAAAAGAGTCATGTTTATGCATATAAGTGTGTACTTATATTGGAATGGTAAATCAGGTAGGGAGGATCAAGTTAGATTTTCATCCTCATCTAAATTTTGTTTTGAGATGGTTTTGATGCTTTCAAATAAGTAGTCATTAACCTTTTCACCACCAGCTTCTTTTTTTCATCACAAATTCACAAAATAGTACCGTATAGTCTGCACTTTCCTTCAAAAGACTGAGACACAAATAGTAAACTGAAAGTTAACCCTGAAAATTGACTCAAAGTTTGTCAGTTGGCTCCAAAATTAGGGTTCATTTCCAGGAATATTGACAAATATAAGAAAAAAGTGCACTGTATTCTGACAAAATGACATCATGTATTTTGTTGATTACATGGGAATCTATATTATTGGTATATGCACATGTTAACTCAAATTGCATTTCAAGTATACTGGAGAATTCAAACCCTAGTGATTTAATTTTCTTAATACAAGTGTATAGAGTGCCAGTAGAAATTTTTTCATTATTTGTGTATGATTATTAAAGATTATTAATTCTGTGAAATAGATCTGTGGTGTGACAGAATTGCTGTTAATTGGTATGAAAAAATTAGTAACACCACTACAAGTCCTGTCGGCGTAGACTGAAACAGTAACTTTATTTTGTTTGTTCTGTGTGTTCATCTATTTACATACTGTAGAATACTTTATTTTCGCTTGGAATTTATTTTCGCTGAAAGGATGATTCCGTGAAAATAAAATCCAGCGAATATACATTTTTTCCCATATTTCTATATAAACTCATCAAAAATCTGTGAAAATATATTCCATACAAAACGTCCAAAAAGCCTTTTCAGCGAAAATTAATTCCAGCGAAAATAAAGTATTCCACAGTATACCAAACATTGAAGATATCTTTTGATGTCATATCAATTTATCTTTTCACAACATTTGAATTACGTATTGAATAATAGCTACATATGTGAACCAAACTCCAAAAATTATCAGTCTACAACAATCACCTGTAAGGGTAAAGTGCTTAGAAAAATTAGAGGTGTTTGTTTCTATGACGAATTGGTAATAATTTAAAGGGGAACGAATCTATAAATAAGGGTCAAGATGGCCACTGTATTAGTATGCTAATCCGAACCAAGCCGCTCACATTGTGGCGGGAGCTCCATGAAATGTGCCATTTACGATGTTTGAAGATCAAGCTGTGGTTCCAAATACATATCCACGGGGGCATGAATATGTACGCTAGCAATTACACACGTCGGGTTGGGCTTTTGGTGTATAAATGTTGTTATTTTCGGTCGAAACGTGCCGCGACCAGTGAAAATCACGAGTTTAAAATGGTGGCTAATGTATGCAAAATTCCTGTCAATCACAGTTTGAATAAACGAAAATGTAATTCCCCTAGATGTTTATTGAATCTACAAAGCTTGTTGGTTTACAAACAGCATTATCGTTACGTAGTTTGTCTATGTCTAAAAGTAAAGTGGTAAAGTGCTTAGAAAAATTAGAGGTGTTTGTTTCTATGACGAATTGGTAATAATTTAATAAGTTTTAATGACTTTTTATCAATGCAATTCAGGTTTTCTATGCACTTCTATTTGATTGGAGATGCACTTCTAATAAAAGAGTTTGCAAATTACAGTTTTTCAGTAAAAATAATCAAAAATAACAATCAGTTACTCTATTTCATGATTTATTTTTGATTAGTGTCAAGTCCAGATAAAGTTCAAAATAACCCCATTTTTTCTTTGTATGGAAATCTATAATGATTTACAGAATGCAAAAGTATTCAGCTCCTTGAAAAATAACTCTGTTGCTATTTAACAAATAGAAAAAAGATTTGTGTGTTCACTGCCCCCCCCCCCCAACAAAAAACAGATGTAATTTCCATAAGTCCCTATTACAATATAGTGATAGTTTTATTTTGTGTTGAAAAAATTAAATTTATTTGTTACATAAAAATAGTAAATTTTTAAAGTATGAATACAAATGTAGTTCAATATGCAGCTATATGAATTACATTTATTTACAGGAAAGATCTAAAAGGTCATGATGTGTTTATATACTTGAATGTCTTGTTTGGTACCAATATGCCAAGAGTGATGAAACAAAGTTTATGTCTTTTAACTATTAAACACATATCATTTCTAAATGTGTTATTTTAGGAGATTTTGAAATGTTCACTTTGTTACTTTTCTAGAATTCACTGTTACATTGCAGATAATATGATTTATTTTTGTCATATACATGAAAATTGTAGTCCCTCCCCTGTTTAAAGGGGTAAAAATATTGAGAGGGGGATATACACAGATTTTTTCACTCTTTACAGAATTAAAAAATACATAATTTCCTTGCGTCTAGGTTTTAGACTGTCTAAAAAAGTGCTCTCTTTTGGTGTGTATAGAATTACAATTAATATTGTATTTTTAATTACGTAATTACAATAAATCAGCAATCAACAAAAAAACAATATTTGGATTGGATTGACTATTAGTACTATTGGATATAGCAGTGTAAGGACATGTGACATGACTTTTTTTACCAACACAAACATGTCTAGTCCTGCTGCTATACTAGCACAGTTAATGAGCTCATTATGTATGCAAATATTCATTTTATGTATTTTTCACCAATATCCAAATACAAGACAAATACAGATATGTTAGTTAGCATTAAACTACATATGTATGTATGTGGATAGTGCATTGCTTCTATGACGAAGATATCAGGTTACATTTCTTCTAAAAGGTCAAAGGTCAGAGCTGTCAATCGTTTCCCCCTGGCCCCGTCCCAAGCCACCTGTTGATTTTTTTTTCATTCAATCCATATTTAGGTGCTACCAGCAAGAAAGGCAATTCTCATTTGCATACAATTTGCATATTTGAATCTATCTGCTGTTACTCGAGCAGTAATGCAATAGAGGAGTGGGAAAAAAATATAGCGTTTTACGTGATGACATTATGCAGAGTTTTGAATGACCTATCAGGTGACGTCAAATATATCCAATGAATGGCGGAACTGTGAATCGGAAGTGCTTTGAATTAAGAAAAGTTTTTGTGGTTCATTAAAACAAATAACAAAAAGTTTCATGAAAACTTAACGGGTGAACCATTAAAAACTCTGTAAATAACATTGAATAAATGGCATGGTAAATATGTTAAATCAAAGTAAGCTTGCACTGCGTGCATGACTCGAACCAACACTCTTGTACGACATCTAATTGCCCAGCCTTTCGTCTGTGTGGGGATGAAAAAAAATCAAAGAAAGCTTAGAAAGAACTCCCGTGTGCTGAGAGTATTGAAGACACATTAAAAATTAATTCAAAATTACTTGTACATGAGATATTGATAGAAAAGCTGAAAACTAATTATGTACATCAGGTAACTAATATGAACAGAACAGAACAAAAAAATTATGAATTATTATGCTAATTAGAGAATTAATATGAACAAATTTTAACCCAAAATTAATCAGGCCTGTCTATTGTCCTAGAGCATTTATGTACCAAATTTTATTCAAATGTGATGATCAGTAATTGAGATATCAGTGTTAATTAATTATGTTAATTAGGAGATTAATAAGCATAAATATTTACCAAAAACTAATTGGGTTTCTGCATAGTTCTCTTTAAAAGTTTCATTAAAATCCAATTTGTGGTTCTTTATATATCAGTGGAACATTATGCAAATTAGGTAATTAATATCCAATTAAAACTAATTAGGTCTCTGCATAATCCTAGAAGATCTATGTAGCAAGTCTCATTGAAATATGATGATTACTACTTGATACATCAAAAGCTGAAAATTAATTAATTATGCAAATTAGATAAATTAATATGTACTCATATTACCCTAAAAACTATCAGGTTTGTGCAGTGTCCTATGACATCTATGTACCAAGTGTCATTGAAATGTGATGATTACTACTTGAAATATCAAAAGCTGAAAATTAATTAATTATGCAAATTAGCTAATTAATATATACTGATAATAGCCTAAAACTATCAGGTCTGTGCAGTGTCCTATGATGTCTATGTACCAAATTTCATTGAAATGTGATGATTACTACTTGAAATATCAGAAGCTGAAAATTAATTAATTATGCAAATTAGGTAATTAATATGTACTCGTATTACCTTAAAAACTATCAGGTCTGTGCAGTGTCCTATGACATCTATGTACCAAGTGTCATTGAAATGTGATGATTACTACTTGAAATATCAAAAGCTGAAAATTAATTAATTATGCAAATTAGGTAATTAATATGTACTCATATTACCTTAAAAACTATCAGGTCTGTGCAGTGTCCTATGACATCTATGTACCAAGTTTCATTGAAATGTGATGATTACTACTTGAAATATCAAAAGCTGAAAATTAATTAATTATGCTAATTAGGTAATTAATATATACTGATATTACCCAAAAAACTATCAGGTCTGTGCAGTGTCCTATGACATCTATGTACCAAATTTCATTGAAATGTGATGATTACTACTTGAAATATCAAAAGCTGAAATATAATTAATTATGCTAATTAGGTAATTAATATGTACTCGTATTACCCTAAAAACTATCAGGTCTGTGCAGTGTCCTATGACATCTATGTACCAAGTGTCATTGAAATGTGATGATTAGTACTTGAAATATCAAAAGCTGAAAATTAATTAATTATGCAAATTAGGTAATTAATATGTACTCATATTACCCTAAAAACTATCAGGTCTGTGCAGTGTCCTATGACATCTATGTACCAAGTTTTATTGAAATGTGATGATTAGTACTTGAGATATCGGTGGAAAAGCCGAAAATTGATTAATCATTATGCAAATTAGGTAATTAATATTGCACAGATTTTTACCCAAATCTAATCAAATCTGCGCATTAGTTTGGAGCATCTGTATGCCAAGTTTCATCAAAATCCAATGAGTGGTTCTTTAGATATCAGTGGAACAGTCATGAAACAGCCAAAAATCAGCTAATTATCATGCAAATTAGGTAATTAATATGCATGGATTTTTACCAAAACCTAATCAAATCTGCGCATTGGTCCAGAGCATATATGCACCAAGTTTCATCAAAAACTGATGTATGGTTCTGGAGATATCAGTGGAACAGACGGACACACATACACACACACACACACATACACACATACAGACAAACTAACTGCAAAGACTCCCTTTTTGTGCTTCGCACGCGGGAGTCAAAAACTGCACAATGTTTGTTTTTTCTTCATTCATTTTTTTTGATGAACTTGCTGTAAGTTTTTTTTCACACGATGTGAAATATTTTTTTCTCAAGATTTTGTATATGATTGATAATTGTCTAAATTTGAGAAATCTGGAATCTCTATTTTTCGTAAACTCTAGTAGTAAACATTAAAATTTTTGTTCGTTATCGTTTTGTTGATTCCAGTGAAACTTTTCTGTGACATGACCCTCGTAATATTTGTGATGCTTTGATGTGGCATAACTGTCAATGTTCAACGACTTTTTAAATACAGAACATACAATGCCTTTTTTGATGATATAGCATTCAACCAGAATAATGGTTTTATATCTTTTTAGTAACCAGTGCAGTAATCAGATTATGGAGCTAATTACAAACGCAGATTCGATGCTTTCGGCTGTGATTGTTGCATTACAGTGTTGTTAACTATATTTTTCAGAACATCATCTACATTTGCAAACAGTTTGGGATTAAAATAAAAAAGGTGAGAATGTTGAATATATTTCATATTTCCAAGTCTGATCATGTGACATCATTAGGTTCTGTTATGTACACCAATTTATGCTGCATTTGTCAAACCATGTTGTTGGAGCTTGTGCTCTCTATCAAGTTTTACCTGACTATTACCGACTCGCATGTAATTTTAAGGATGGTTAATTTCAACCCTTTATTTATGGAATCTGAAGGAGTGTATTATGCAGATCAGTCACAACAATTAAAACTCAATAGTCATTATTCTAACACCATGTGAATATATTCTTTGACAGTTTTTTGCAGATGAAAAACACTCACTCCATGATGTCACAGGAAAAGGTGATGATTGGCAGAATAATCCTGCTAATGATGGAAAGGCTTCTAAAGACTTGTAATTGGACTTAAATTGGACTAGAAAACTTTCTGATGTATGACAGATTAAAGTTAAAATTAAAACATGTGGAACTGAATACAATGATGAATCCAGAATCTTGTGCACTGTGACTGTGATAACTCATTTATTTTGAGCAGAGCCATTGTTTTTTGTGTGCAATAGAATACATGTATACCCGTAAAATCTGTATTAGAAGCCGCATCCCTAATAGAAGTCGCATCCATTCTATTTGAATAATTGAGAACCAAAAATTCATCATTTCTCATATGTGTAGATGCTCTAATAAAAGCCGCATCCCCTCTGTTGCATTGTACCATTTTAATAGAAGCCGCGGCTTCTAATACAGATTTTACAGTAGTGTTCAGTGAAATACTTGTATAGAATTTGACTTCTTTAGCAGTATAAAAATTTCGAAAATTCCGTCGCGTTTTAATTTTCAAAACTTTTGAATATTTATTTGTGCTTTTAGGTTAGTGAGGAGGTTATAATAATTTTTCATTTCACTTTAACTCTGTTTTTTTCACCCCTCAGACCCCTTTAAAAAGTCACTTCTGGCCATTATAATGGCCACTATTTTCTTAATGGCCAAAATATTGACCAGAATGTTTTAAGTGGCCAAAATATTTACCAGTGTTTTTAAAATGGTGGTTTTAATGACCCATGTTTTTTATATTGGTCAGAATAATTACAATTGCTTTTTAAATGATGGAGTTGATGAAATTTTTTTTTTTTAAGCAAATAACACCGAATAAACGGCAAGGTAAAGACTATGTCTAATTATAGTAAATACGTACTGCGTGCGTGACTCGAACCGGCGCTCGCGTACGGCACCTAATCGCCTAGCTTCACGCCACTACACGTCTTCCCCTCGGCCACCGGGCATCCCCAAAAAAGGATGCTTAATAACCGAGCTTATTACGTGCAGAGAACATGAAACCCGTCCACGCGATACGCGCCACACAGCATGGCCAGAATGCGGCAAAGGCCTTCAGATCTGGCTGTAGTAGGATGGTGAAAGTAATGGTACAGCATTTTAACAGTTAATAAGTACTGAGAAATAATTTTAAACTCATAGTTGCTGTCGACATAGGAAGTAAAGTAAGCAAATAACACCGAATAAACGGCAAGGTAAAGACTATGTCTAATTATAGTAAATACGTACTGCGTGCGTGACTCAAACCGGCGCTCGCGTTTTTTTTTTGATGGGCAGTAAAATGGTCATTTTATTTTTCATTACAAAAATAACATGAGCAGTATTTTTGTTCATGTCACTAATATAATGGCCCAGAAAAAAACCTTCTACCTCGTGTGAGTCAATATACATGTGGGAATTTATTTTTCCAAGTTTCACTGGCGCTTGCAAGTACACTTAAATGAAATTTCGCGAATAATGCCTCGATCCCCAGTGAAATTTTATATTAACGCTGATGCCAGTGACTGCTGGTGGACTACTAGTATTTAGATGGTGTTGAATCATAGGACGATTACAGTACTGCAACTGGCACATCAAGGTATGAATTTGTAATTATTTTAACATTTTACAATGAATTCAATACAATAATAGATGCTTTTGTTGTTGTTTATGTAGCAGGATAGTTCTTTGGGGCTTTCGTTTTTGTTTTTCAAAAATGATATAAATTAAAAAACACTGGAATTTGCTTTATGTACTATCATACCTATTTTTTTGAAAAAAATAAATGCGCAAGTTTTTGTTCAGTCGTGGCTCACTGTGTAAGTACTGTTTCATTATCATTCATAATTGTCAAACAACAAGCTCAAGTAGGTGTTAATGAGGATTAGCTCATATGTTTGTTAATACAAGAAAAGTATAAACAAAGGTTATTTCCAACTCCTGAAATCTGCAAAAAACATCAACGTCAAATTTGTTTCCATTCATGGCAATGTTTTCAAATTATTAATATAATTTAACTGACTGCAAAGTGTTTTTTTTTAAATTTTCAAAGATTATGTATATTATTTTTTTTCTCTTCAGACAATACCAGCAATAGTGTACTGTACATTGGAAATCCAATTTAGTAACCATATATGAACTATATATATTATGCCCATAACGTCAAATACCATACAGATCCCCTTTTTCCTGTAAACTAGTATACATGTAGATGATATATGCCCACAGTGTGCAACAGTTCATTTTCTTTGCGCACAAAAAAAAAC
Organism: Saccoglossus kowalevskii; assembly: GCF_978046115.1. Classification (NCBI taxonomy): domain Eukaryota; kingdom Metazoa; phylum Hemichordata; class Enteropneusta; family Harrimaniidae; genus Saccoglossus; species Saccoglossus kowalevskii. The sequence goes on from NC_140659.1 coordinate 2,780,540, forward strand.
TCCCATACTCAAAATAACTTTTAATTTAGAATGGATTTAAACTAAATTTCAATTAAATCTAATATTGTTTGCCCATCTTTGAGCCCAATTTGATTTGAATGGGTTGTAGAGATCAATATAAAAGGAAAGTGAACCTAAATGTATGCGCCTAAGGACCTTAGCCTGTGCTAGAAAAAAATTGCATTAACACAGGCTAAGAAATACTTTCCATGGAAAGTACAGAGTAAATCTGGTCAGTCCAGAGCCTTAGCACAGGCAAACCAAAACATGCATGAGCGCTTAGTTCGGTTAAAAAAACCCATTGTATTCAATGTTCATTTAGGAGATTTACTACTATATTCATAACTTTTTATTTCGGTGTGCCATTTCCTGCATGACAATCAACGCTAACACATATAGAGAGATTTACTTAAGAAAAAAATGAATTGATGATGAGACTCTGTTCTACTTCCTGTTATTCTGCAATTTGCATGCACTTTCTGAATTTGCTTTAGTATTGTTTAACTAACCTTCCTAGTTCCTCTAACCATGGAAGCTCTTTTTACCTTCCATACACTAACTGAGCAATCATAGTTAAAATTCCTGAAGATTTTGCCTATTCTTAATAAGTTTGGACATTCCTTACCACGTGCTAACCATCGTTTCCTTCTGTGCATTTCATTGATAATAGAATCAGGACCTGCTGATTTACCACATTTAGTTTTTTTAATTGCAGTAATGATTTCATTGTTGGCAATTTGTTTATCAAGATCTGGATTAACATTGGATTTTTTGTTCAAGCTGTTGACAAAATATTTAACTTCAGAATCAATCTCTGAATTAGAATTTAATGGTTGAAATTTAATGTTTAACAGTGCTGAAAAATAGTCAGTCCAGTCAGTAGTTTGAATTGGGGGTAGATGATTAGTGCTGTTAGCGCTATTGAACTCTTTAATATTTTTAATAGCCTCCCAAAAATCTGTTGGGTTTTTATTTTCCAAATTCATTAAATTTTGAAGTAACATCGACTTGAATTCATTGTACATATATCAGTGATGATTGGGCAGCTTCCAAGCTCTGCTCTAGAAGCAATGTTACTGGACCTTTTATGGGGTCCTACTATTTAACGCCCGGACACGCGAGGGAGTGTCCGGGCACGCGCGGAGGCGAACAGGGGGGAATACCTAACGCGCGGGGCAGCGGCAGCAATCCTTGTACTGTATAATATTCGTTTATGCTCAAAATTTGAACCGGAGTGGCGAATTCGAGCAGCTATCCACACTTTTTATGATCGACGCCCGGGCATTCCGGCGAGTCGAGTCCGCCATGTTGTTTACTAATTTTGGTCAGCGTTTAACAATAGGACAATACCATTCGATCCATGGGGGTGACAGTCCTACGAATGTGCCGACATTGTCGAAGGACAAGGACAGGAAAAGTTTGTGCAAAAAACATGTTTCTCATTGTTGTGCTATATTGTATCGTATCATGGATCTAGGTAGTCCTGCGTACAGTCTATGGAGGTACGCCGGGCTGTGGTGGGGTCGTCTATCAACCAAACGCGCTCCCGTACACACAGCACTGTATTCAGGGCTAGCATCCAAGAGCTTCGTGGTTGTGTTATAATGTTACAATGTGAAAACAGACAACCACTCAGCCATAAAACGTATCGAGACCAAACATAATTTGTCGATAATCGAGTGTTGCAAGAAAAAGTGAGATTGTCGCAAAATGTAGCAAATCGTTTTCAAAACAGTGCCGCTAAGAAAGTCTCGCTTTGTTTGCGCCCACTGTAAAACCATGTATAGTAAACAAACCGCCCTTTTAGAAAATATTTTTATTAAAAATAAGTACAAGTCAACTAAAACGAAAATTAAAACATGTATAGTAAATAGACAGACACCCCGCCCTAGTGGAAAATATTTTTATTCAAAATTATTCGAAATTGACAAAGCTATGATAAACGTGTTTTTCGTTGTCGCTATAATCATGGAACTATGCTATAATGCAGTATCAGAACTCCAAGTTAAAATATTAACGGGGAAGTACAATTGCGCATGCCTCCTATTAGTTCCAAAGAACGGCATTATCACGTCGGTATGTTCAATGGTCCACACTGAATACAATGGCATAACACTAATAGCTTTGAAAAAAATACATTAACACGTCGGCAAGTTCAATCGTTCACACCTAAGACAATGGCATAACTCTGTAATAGTTCTGAAAAAAAAAACATTAACATGTCGGCAAGTTCAATCGTCCACACCGAAGACAATGTCATAACTCTGTAATAGTTCTGAAAAGAAGGTGTTATCATGTCGGCAAGTTAAATTGTTCAAACTAAAAGCAACGTCATACACTGATTTAAAAAAAAAAATGCTTTGTCTCTCGACGCAACTCGCCCTGGTTATGTAAATGTTTTCCCTTACCGTCAGGCTCCAAGCCGGAACAAATGACAACCTTTTTTTTCTGAATTACACAAGTTCATCATATTTGGTATGTCATGTTTATTTGAAAAAAAACGTGCCTTGCTTGGGTTGAACCACGGTTACTAAAAAATAGTGACCGTGGTTGAACTGAATTAGGGACAGTGTATGTTTCCCTCTCTGTTGTAGTTGTACAATAGAGTGTCAATCACAGCTGAATATGTGTCGCGGCGTCAACACTTTGAAATATGTGGACGAAACGTAACATATTCCGTACGCTATACTGTGCACGAGATTGACCAAACTCTGTGTTTTCGACAAGAGGTATAAACCAGGTTTACCGTAAACTGCGTGTACAATAAGAAATTTACCGCATGCTGTAAGAGTGGGGGCAGGGGGTGGGTGACTGGTACAGGAAATAAAAAAGGCATCTTAAGTTTTTACAGGAAGTTACCATTTACAATAAAAAAATCGATTTTTACACTTAAAGATATATTTGATATTTTGTGTTTAAGAATCTATATTGAAAGCTTAATGTGGAAAATGCTTTTTACACTTACAAAATATACGATCTTTGTACAAATCATGGATGAATAAAACGGTTGATTACATTTTAAGTCTTGTCCATGGCTACGAATATACGTTTTTTATTTATTTGTTTGAATTACATTACAAAGTATAAAAACATTGGACGAACATATCCCCTCTGTACCGTACACGAGATTTACCGAACTCTGTACCGTTCACGATATTTACCGTACCGTCACCCCCATGGATCGAATGGTATTGTCCTATTGTTAAACGCTAACCAAAATTAGTAAACAACATGGCGGACTCGAATCGCCGGAATGCCCGGGCGTCGATCATAAAAAGTGTGGTTAGCTGCTCGAATTCGCCACTCCGGTTCAAATTTTGAGCATAAACGAATATTATACAGTACAAGGATTGCTGCCGCTGCCCCGCGCGTTAGGTATTCCCCCCTGTTCGCCTCCGCGCGTGCCCGGACACTCCCTCGCGTGTCCGGGCGTTAAATAGTAGGACCGCAAATTTCTGCAGCATAAGTTGAAATTGGTGTCTGGATGCCCTCAAATAATTTCAATTGTAAAAGCATGTTTAACTTGTTGTTAATACTGGTTTGATTGCTGCATCAGCTTTTTTTGCTTTATCTACCAATCTTTCCATGGTCATGTTCATTGCCCCATTTGTATTAAATGTTACCCCTAGATATGTGAATTGGTTTGTTTTTTCAATCGTGTTTAGCCCATATGAGAATTCTGTATTTTTTGATTTATGACCATTTTTTGTGAAAATCATAATTTTTGTTTTTCTCATATTCAACTGTAGACCCCATTGTTTTGTATATTCATAAAGTGTGTCTAATGACCTTTGTAAGTCTTCTTTGTTAATAGCTGTTAGAACAATATCATCAGCGAATAGAAGTGAAGAGATGTTTTGACTACTTAGGTTTGGACTATTCATTGTACAGTTATCAATGTTGGCTACCAAGTCGTTTATAAAAATGTTAAATAATGTTGGGCTTAATGGACACCCTATATGTACAAGAAGATCGATATGCACTACACTGCCGAGTGTAGTAGACATACTCCCGATATCAATAGGAACTTTGAAGGAAGCTACTGGTAATACAGTTGATTTATAACAGACAAAGTAAATAGAAATCACTAATGTATTTAAAAGAGTTGGTAAACAAGAGACAATGACAACTCCATGTTGTGGCAGATTTACACACTACTACAGATCGACTAAAGTTTACAAACACAATGGTCAGTCACACAAAGTCCCCCAAATTCAAAAGGGATTTTTAAATTTAAAACTTTGCTTGCAGATTTCCTGGGGCAGATTTACATAATACGTACAGTTCGATAAGTTTACAAACACCACGGCCAGTCACACAAAATCCATCAAAAGGGAACTGCAAGTACGTTGTATAATGCTAAAACAGTACCATGATTTCACAACTTCCAAAATACTTTTATCGATAACTGAAAGAACAGCCCATAGAACACAAAGCCTAAACTATCAGAAATTCGTAACACATAATTGGAGTGATGGTATAACAAAATAACTCATGCACCAAGGACATCAATAAACATAACTCCAATATCAGTGTATAGGTGTTCGACTTGCCAAAATAAATTGCCGCAGTAATGATAATATTTTCATTATTCATGTGTTTCACAAACCCACTAATAATGACCGTTCTTTTGTAAACATTGTTACATTGCTGTACCCACCCACTCACACCCTCACTCACTCAAACTCAAACCAGACACGCAAGATGTGATAACAGAGTTTTGAAATGATTATAAATAAGCAAGCACTCATTTGCATGTTGTTTACTGCAGCAAGACTTGCAAGGAAATAATCCCTATTGTTTAGAAGCATATTTATAGTATACTCAGGCCTTTAATACACACATGTTCTCATTAAAATAGACAATATAACTAAGACAATCACAATTTGTAAAACATACATTTTTTATTTCATAAACCGAGAACACCTAGTTATTTTCACACTTGAAATTGCATCCAGGAACAAATAGCATTATGCAGTAGTTGTTTATTCTACACATCGTAACAGTGTGACTATTTATAACATTATAAGGTTACAAATGTACATACTGCTTGCTGTATTTTGACCAAGGGTCTGAGAACTAAAATTTGGCAGACTTTTTGATTCAAAAACTGAGGCAACATGATCACAGTTCAATTAATAATTAAAACTTAAATAGTGACTTAATGGCAAATATGACCCTTGTAACAGTATCACCCTGCATGGGTAACTGGACGCAGAGTTACAGCATGCCGATATTCCATGGGATAAAATGTGAAGTTGTGGCAATGAACATTTCCAAACTCGGATCATTTTAGTGGAACATATTTGAAAAAACCTACTATATTATATTCGCCTTTTGTTTTACTATAAACAGATATATGGTGAACAATAAAAATACCACATTAACGTTCACATTACATACTTTTGACCATCCTTCAATTTGTAATTAATGATCGAAAATAAAATATCCACATTGAGCAATTTCCAACTTATGTTTTTGTGTTTCATGAAGTCCTCATTATCAGCAGCCCTTCGACGTTGAATAGCACAAAGCACCGCACCCCAACAAATAAATACATGGGGCTGAAATAATGCACAATTACTCCTGGGCATGTCTATAGTCATTCTGTCTCACAAACTTCCACACTAAGACGACTGCCATGTTGCTTCCTAGTCATACCCCAATCGATGAAGAAATTCCCAGAATGCAATATTCAGGTCGTCCTTACATGAAGTCTGAGGTTGTTGGCTGATCAAAAAGCAGTCAAGAATGAGGTAGGTCAAGCGGTCAGCAGTATCAGTCACATCTTATGTTGCTTCATTAAGGAAAGATATGTTATTCAGTTGTTCCTGAGTTTACTTCAAGTCTCTTCTATTTTTGTTATTTGCCATTTCTTTGGATCATTCATGTTGTCTTCAAACGTTTTATTTTAAAGATTGGAAACATCGTATTGGCGAGTTGTCATAGACGGTACGTGTACATGGTTTAATAACAATTGTCATGTTTTCGTTTCAATGTGTCAATATTTTAAAACATTCCTGATATACTATGAACAATGATACAGTTGAAACATTTGTAGATATATATATATATATAGGTCAAAATTGGGGTCAAACCCAGGGCAGTATAGCCAGAATATTTTTTTATTGGAAAGAACATTAACAAATATGATTAATGTTTTTTTGTAAAATATTTGTAATATTCTTCAAAAAGAATAAAACCACAACTAGCATCAAGAAAGGAGTCATAGCCAAAATAATCACCCTTAATCCTCCTCAACTTCTGTGGTTTTAATCAAGTTCAATCCCATAATCCGCTTTGTTTTAATATTCTTCCAATCCAGCATCATCACCGACACAACATTAACTCTCAAGCATTGCTACATACAGTACTCACTTCAAAGTCTTGTTTTACAGTGTCGCAGTAAATGCCAAGTACATAAAGTAAGCGCAGATCTTTTATATCTACAGGAATTGTGTTTGTAGTACGGGATAGTCAGAATTTTGAAAATTTCTTGACAATTTTTGAAGTTTATACCTTGTGTATGTCCCACTTCTTGTGGCAGTCTGTCAATTTTCTTTACAAAAAATTCACTGCATTTTTTGTTTTTGAGCTATCAATAGTTTTGTTCACAGCATATGCAAAACAATTCTTTGCCCGTAATATGCACTTCGATTTCGTTTAAGTCTTCTGAATTGAAGGAAATAGCAGTTTCAGCATTGTAATAATAATAATCATTTTTATTGTTATCGTATCCTCTATGGGACTTTGATTGAAGAATACAATAAAGGTATAGCAATGAAAAAAAAAAAATTAAATGAGATTAAAAGAGTATAAAACAAAGGTATTAAAATTTGTAGTAAAATGTTATCGATCATCACCATATTTGTTTATAAGAATTTGACTCGAACTGTCACAAAAATCACAGAGTGCTGCTGAAGGCATTCAAAATATGCTAATGCATGGTAATCCTTACAGGGGCTAAGGGGAAACTGTCCTGGACCGTTTGTCAAATAAACTCTCTGATCTATGCACAAACAGTCGCGATCATCCTGGTACCTTTGATCTAAAGCTTGGCTGCGACTTCTATTTTTACCTCCATGATTAGTCTCATCTCAGACTAGTAATACAACAGACTTGCAACGCGTATTCTTTTAGGTGTTAATCGGCTTAATTGTATATGCTATGTGTTCCACGCTCGGTAGTATTGACATAGACACCGCCGAAGTTTACCGAACAGCTAAAAATATTCTGCATATTTCGCACTTTTTTGGAAATTCCGTATTTCTTTGTTAAATGGATCCGGACATTTTAAAAACAACCGGAGATGCGTTCTGGACATTTTACCTTTGCAGCTGTGTACAATTTTTAAGAATCGACCAACATTTAAGCGAGTTACAAGTAACTGAATGTCTTAGTATATACCTCAAATAGTTTTTGAATATATAATGAGCAACTTTGATATTTCTTGCTGCTTAAGATTTTGCGGAAAATTTACGTCATTTTTTCGGAAAGGGTATATCGCTGCGTTTCGAGCAATCATACCACTTTGTATGTTGACAGTTTTTTGTGCGTGTTCCGGGGTGCCGAAACATGGAATAGCCGTCTTCAGATTCGCTAATTCTTTCGTAAATGTCATTCCCAATTTCTGTGTGGTCATGGAGGTAATGAGAATTACCTATGTCTCGCGATAGTTGATTGGAATATGAATAAATCTTGGGTTATTTTGTGATAATCTTGTTGCTACGCAATGCTTACTTGGTACGATAAGAACTGATAACCTAAACAAACATGGCACGCATTACTTCAAAAGAAAACGCCGCATTGCCAGTCTGTTGTATTACTAGTCTGAGGTTTAACTCAGAGTCAGAAAGCTAGTCTTGTTCGGAGTTCCTTGATTAACCCCGAGTTGTGACATGTGTGAACAAGATCTCTGCATCAAAACAATAATAGTGATTTAATGGTCGGTGAATAGGGTGTGAAAAAATACAAATGCCAAGATAAATATGAACCACTGTGACAGACAAGCAGAATGCAGATAGAGTACATGTGAAAAAAGACTTGATTAAAAATTGAAACCCTTATAGCTCCATGCATGCTTAAATAGATTCCATGCAAACTCGGTGAAGTTTCTGCAATGACTAACGGCTTTTGAGACACTAACTGAATTTAACGACAATGTGTTACCTCAAGTAGTTAACTCACCTCCATAGAAATACTCATCAACAGTTTTCAACCATCCAACATCATCATGAGTATGGGGAACAAGATGAACATTTAATTTGTCTTCCTTTGTTGGGTTGCACGACTGAAATTATGATAGACAGATGTTAAAACAAAAAATCTGATGACAAAAATAGCTCAATTGTCTTCAGAATCAGCTCACTGAATACAATAGTTAAAACAAATGATTATAATGTTATAACAGCCAAGTCATCTGCATTATGCAGGGTAACCTGCATTCAGGTTTGAGTCCTGCATAAAATCACCCACATTTGATGTAAAACGTACAGTAATAATATTAATATTATATGCTTCCGCAAATAATCCTTTATGAACACTATTTCAGTGGTCGTTTATCAACAATTAAGGAGAATGCTAGTGAATGATCATAGTGTGTAGTAGTCTCAAGTGAAATGAATATTGAATGAATGTATACATTGTATATCATGTTTTCCTAAACTATTCACTCAATCAGAAAGATGAAAATTAAACACCGAGATAATATTTAAACTGTCTCTTGACGCAGTCTCTGTAACTAAATTATGACCTGTAGGTAAACTGCACTGTGTACACAATGATAAAGAGTACAATGTACCTATACAGTTAACCAAGATGAAAGGGGGTGTGACCAAATATAAACCACTTTACAACAATATAACAGACCAATGGCTAGGGGAATCACTTGATGAAGAAAATCTTTGAAACAATTATTGATCATGCATATACCATTTGTTGTTAATTTGCAAACATTTTATTATCCTATATAAGTGTTTTTATTGATCATCTGTAAGGAACTATTTATAAACTGCATAGCACTACAGTATGACATTTGTTTCTAAATAAATGTGTCCCAAACCAGGCTAAATTAGAGATGAAAACCATTTTCTGGTACAGTTTACTCTAGTACCGTGTATTTCACTTAATTTAGTTAATAATTTTAATATCTTGTTATCCCATTTTTGATATTTTTACAAATATTCCAACTTGGATATACATTGAATATACAGTTGTTATATTGTTTTACTGATCGACCGTCGAATTCGATGGCAACAGCTCGACACAGGCTTAATCAGTACAAGGACGGGGTAGCACATTTGTGGCATTATGCAAGTCATGGGTGCATGGAGGTATGTAAATCTATGTATACGACCATGATGGGAGGAACCATCAATCGATAACAATCCTGATATCTGAAAATAACAAATTTAATGACAACAAATATATCAGAAATAACTAAAATACCATTACAAAGACTAAAGACTGACACAAGAAGAGATATAGACCCACAGCTATGTAGAACACAAAACGTGTCGTTGAATCACGTGCTTACGTGCCAAATCGAACAGACGCGCTGTATTCGATGTACTGAGAATTCGAGATACCACATGCGAAATAAAGTGAAACTTACTTCGTAACCACACGTAGCGAGAGTAGAAGTGACAGAAATAATAAAGATATACGATATTAAGAGACAACCCGGAAAACTCGCCATAGTAACTGCAGCTGACACTGGGGGCGTTTTGCTTCCGTGACCTAGAGTGACCTGAAAAAGCAGATATTTCGATGGATATTTCTAGGGAAGATGCGTCATCGATGCGGTAAGTTTTGCTTCGTTATTTTGACTCTAGCGTTTAGAATGTTCTATTAAGGCATGGTATATCGCCTCAAAGTGTGGCAGAGCTCCAGAAGGAGTACCTACACTTTATGCAATTTTTTTTTAATTATGCTAATTTATTCATGACGTAGCAGTTTCTGTGCTCATGAATATTCATTAATTTGTGGGTCAATACATTTTAAAAGGGGCGATATATTATTTTGGGGGGAAGAGTTAGAAAGGGGGATTAGCAATCCTTAGGGGGTCAATACAAAAGAAGGGACCCATTTGGAGAGCAGCCATGCTCCTTGTGTCTGTTGTTGCACGTGACCTACAGCTGTCAACTGTGTTTGTTCTTCGACTGTGTTCGACTGGCTTCCATGTGGGGTAGTATTCTTGTGTTCTGTTTTCCTGACTTGAGTTTTTGAATCCGCTGTTTATGTTTTTAACGTCTTTCATGTCTTTTGTAGGAGTGTCCAATCCGTGATTCGAACTTGCGATCTTTGAGTTCCCAGCGCACTGTCTTGTCCTCTGTACCACGAGTGTCTTCACACAGGAGTTAGGATTTAAGTTCTATTCATAGGAGCATTGTCTTCACCACAGGGAGCCCAGGAACCATAATCAACTATCAACTGTAGTACGCAGTCTCTATGAGTGGGGGGTGGGGGTGGGGCGGTGGTATCGGCTGGTATCTAGTGTAAGAAATAGACAAGGGATGAAGGCTCCAGCCAGCTCACATTTTTTAAACTCGAAAAAACAGACGAAAAAAATAAAAAATAAAAAATAAAATCTAAAAAAAATACCAGGTTGAAGAATATTAATTAGTTGCTCCTTCGAATTTCGCCAAAGCCTTACCTATATTTTACCGATATCTGCAGAATAAATCAAGAAAACTACACAAATTGACTCCATTTAGGAATTCCTAACGGTTAGTCCGAACGCACGACACCGTTGGAGAGGCGTGGCCTGTTCAGCATTTGTCAACAACCAATCACAAGACTGGTTACGAACCAGTTGAGCAAGGCTAACCGAGTCGTGACCTCGATGTGGTTCGTAACCAGTTTTGTGATTGGTTGTTGCCAAATGCTTACAGGCCACGCCTCCAAACTTTGCCGTGCGTTCGGGCAAACCGTTAGGAATTCCTAAATGGAGTCAATTTGTGTAGTTTTCTTGATTTATTCTGCAGATATCGGTAAAATGTAGGTGAGGCTTTGGCGAAATTTGAAGGAGCAACTAATATTCTTCAACCTGGTATTTTTTTTAGATTTTATTTTTCATTCTTTTCGTCTGTTTTTTCGAGTTTAAAAAATGTGAGCTGGCTGGAGCCTTCATCCCTTGTCTATTTCTTACACTCGATACCAGCCGATACCCCCCCCCTGGCGCTCATAGAGACTGCGTACTACAGTTGATTATAGTTCCTGGGCTCCCTGTGGTCTTCACTATCATTCAAAAATCTAACTAAACATACTGGATTCGAACCAGCGATCGCTCACATTGCTGACATAGTACAAATCAACTGAGCTATGTGGGTAGTCATGCAAATTAAATAATTTGTTGTCATATTTAGCTTTATTGCCAAATGGTGTTTGCGAGAAAAAGATGGGCAGGCAAGGGAATTGAACCCAGGTCCTCCTGATCACTATGCAGAGAACTGACCCACAAGACTACAATGGATTGACTAGATGTGTTTGCATTTGATAAGACTATATAGTGTGTATATATATAGAAATACAACAAATTTCTATTATTGAGTTACAATTGTCCAAAAAATTGCCAATTTTGTGTTTTTACTTGTGTAAACTATATGCATGCCATAACCCGTTAGTGTACATCTTGCCAATTGGGTGTTTGCCATTTGCGTTGCCCATACCTGACCCGACCCTAACCCTAATGCCAAGACACGTTCCTGTTTATAATTGCTCAATAATGATACTCTGTTGTGCACTGTCTGCGGGTAAGTTGCATTGATGTCAACTGATTAAACAAGTCGCATTTAAGTAATTTCCACTATTAACAAGTGGTTAAATTGTGACAATAAATGTGTGGACAAATATTTGAGATTAATTTTGGTGTAGACAACTCTCGTTTAATTATTTTACACCATTACAAGTTGTTAAATTGAGAGAATAAATGTCTCAACAAATATTTAATACTTAGTTTGATGTAAACAACTCACGTTTGATTAATTCCCACAATTACAGGTTGTTAAATTGAAAGAATAAATGTGCGGACAAATATTTTAGACTTATTTTTGTGTAGACATCTCTCGTTTGATTAATTCCCACAATTACATGTTGTTAAATTGAGAAAATAAATGTGCGGACAAATATTTTAGAATTATTTTGGTGTAGACAGCTCTCGTTTAATTATTTTACACCATTCCAAGTTGTTAAATTGAGAGAATAAATGTATGGACAAATATTTTAGACTTATTTTGGTGTAGACAGCTCTCGTTTAATTATTTTACACCATTACAAGTTGTTAAATTGAGAGAATAAGTGTGCGGACAAATATTTTAGACTTATTTTGGTGTAGACAGCTCTCGTTTGATTAATTCCCACAATTACAAGTTGTTAAATTGAGAGAATAAATGTGCGGACAAATATTTTAGACTTATTTTGGTGTAGACAGCTCTCGTTTAATTATTTTACACCATTACAAGTTGTTAAATTGAGAGAATAAATGTGTGGACAAATATTTTAGACTTATTTTGGTGTAGACAGCTCTCGTTTGATTAATTCCCACAATTACAAGTTGTTAAATTGAGAGAATAAATGTGCGGACAAATATTTTAGACTTATTTTGGTGTAGACAGCTCTCGTTTAATTATTTTACACCATTACAAGTTGTTAAATTGAGAGAATAAATGTGCGGACAAATATTTTAGACTTATTTTGGTGTAGACAACTCTCGTTTAATTATTTTACACCATTACAAGTTGTTAAATTGAGAGAATAAATGTATGGACAAATATTTTAGACTTATTTTGGTGTAGACAGCTCTCGTTTAATTATTTTACACCATTACAAGTTGTTAAATTGAGAGGATAAATGTGCGGACAAAAATTTTAGACTTATTTTGGTGTAGACAACTCTCGTTTAATTATTTTACACCATTACAAGTTGTTAACGTGAGAGAATAAATGTATGGACAAATATTTTAGACTTATTTTGGTGTAGACAACTCTCATTTAATAATTTTACACCATTACAAGTTGTTAAATTGAGAGAATAAATGTATGGACAAGTATTTGAAACTTATTTTGGTGTAGACAACTCTCATTTGATTAATTCCAACAATTACAAGTTCTTAAATTGACAGAATGAATGTATGGACAAATATTGACCATTATATTTGTGAGTAAATACCTGTTGTTTAATTAATTTCCACCTCTACAAGGTTGAGAGAATAAATGTGTCGACAAATATTTGATACTTATTTAGGTGTAAGAACTCGTGTTTGACCAACTTCCACCATTGCAAGTTGTTAAAATAATGAAATAAATATACTGGTATCATTGGATATTTGATTTAATTGTGAAACTTTCTAACAAAATGTTAACTGCTGGCTTCGAACCCTCAATCAACAATTCCGCAGACACGGTATAAATTCAACAACACCACAGAAGATATTCGTCTGTTGCCTGAATTGTTTTCGTAATATAGGGAACGCCATCGACACTTTAACAAAACTTACCTTGACTTGGGTCTTGTTTATCTCTTGTCACAATCTGGAAACTGTTCAACAAATTGCGCGTCGTCCAGTTTAAGACGTTAGTTATTTTATTATTTATTCATTCAGTTTTGTATGGTGAAGTTTTGTGAGGTTTATTATTTTTTTGCGACGTTCTTTGTTTACTTGTTTACGGTAGCTCTGAGCGGGACTCGAACCCACTGTCTTTTCAAGCTAATTTTGTTTTATTTTGATGGCACGCTTGTTAAGTGGTGTTCATTTTTCTAACTACTCCAGTGTTCCGATGAGTTGAACGGAAAAGCCAAAACGATTGCTGGTTTCTGATTGCTTAGGTTCTGGTGAGTGTGTATCTAGTGTGATTCGAACCCATGTCGTTTGTATTGGGCGTTTTTTTATTTCCCATGTTAGCTACGCCGTAATATGCAACCACTTCCCCGTTTTATTGTGATTTTGAGTGTTTAATGATGTCTTCCTCACGCGTCACGCCATGACCCAGTTTCAACCACACGGCCATTTTGCAACACAGTTCGTGACCCACGGTACGAGGTTTTACCCAAAATTCAACACGTTCTGTACCAACGCATATTGCTATGCGCAGAACTGAAATTCTGGCATCGTTCTGCGCAAAAACCGTTTTTAGCGCTTGAGTTGTTTCCGGGTTAGCCTTCCATGCGCTTATCGTGCGATTTATTGTACCAATATCACATTTTCTGGACGTATTCCTACACAATCATGCTAAGAGTATCCAAAAGAGTCAAGCAGGCAACTTTAGCCGCAAAATTACGTGGGAAATTGGCTTCAACTGCTCACTCGATCGCCGATGTTGTCCGTCGGCACACAAGGTCGTTCGCTTTCTGATCTTTCTTCCGAGATTTTGACTCGAATATTCGGGTTTTGTTGCTTTTTTAATGACAGTGATGACTATAGTTCACAGTTCGAGAAAGTTAAAACGATGTGCTCACTTCGAATGGTTTGTTGGCGATTTTATGCTATCGCGTCGAATGATTTGTTCGTTATGGGAATGACGGCAAGCTCTATTGCCAGCCGTGCTTTTCACAGATTTAAGCTGATGAAGGCGAGATCGCTCGTTGCTAATGAAATAGGTAACTTTCCGATTTGATCATTCAAAAAGGGCCATCTCAAGTAAGACAAGTGGTGAGAAATTTGCTGGAAAATTTAAAGGGTCACGAATGGGATGATTCAAAGAAATATTTGGAAGTCTCTCTTGCAGTTCTATTTAGCACGAAAAGATCAGCAATTTCTAAGAAAGCCACTGGGAGTCGAGCCTACATCAGTAAAATCTTAAATCAGCACCAGGCAGTAGGTGAAAAGTTGTCTGGATTTGATGAGAGTGCCCTTTGGCAATTACGATTAAATAAAGATAAAACATTTGCCAAATCAGTATTATCTGTATCATTTTTCAAGGAAGCCATTACATCAGATATTCTGCCTCCTTCTGTTAAATTGGCTTTATTAGCAGAACCATCTTCCCAGAAATTAGATCAGACTACAAATGACAATGATGGTTTAGAGAAATCTCTGAGAACACAAGAAAATGTTTCAAGAATTCTCAAATTAACCACTTTGTGAGATAATTTGAAACGATTCCACACTATGGTGTCAGAAACTGCCTCTCAAAATAAAAAGGGCTGGTTTGTTCATGATATTGAAGGCCTGGTTTGGAGAAGTGTCCTCAACATATTGACTGAAAAGAAATTGGATTATGACCTTGATGATGAAAATGAGAGACAGAAGTTAGAAATAGTTGTAGGTGAGGGTGGCCACACTTTCCAAGATTTCAAGGGAGTGTCCCAAAATTTCAAAGTATTTGCCATCAGTGGTGCTATACGTCTGATAAAATATAATGGTAATGAAGTATGGAGAAATCCAAATCCAGTCTTCTGATGCAAGCCGCATTCCATTTGCCATTATAAATGCCCCAGATAGTGATGCACTGATAGAAGTTGATATTCTTCCTGTTCTGGCATGCACTGAAAAATTTGCCCAACATGGTATAAAGGGGATGAAATACTGTAGAAAACTGGAACGAGATGAAAAGTATAAAAGTTTGGTCTTGCAGAGAAAGAATACCAGTTTTTTCTGCAATTTATGTTTGGCTACAGTTCATAAATGTCACAATCCAAATCATGAATGGGATATGTCTATCACTCTTGCGGATATGAATTCATGGGCAGAAGAAAAAACTAATGGTCAGAGTAATCATCCTCTTATAAAGTATGACCCCATAAATGAATACACTATGGATCACCTTCATGCTAAATTGAGAAACGTGGGTAAACTAATTGACAAGCTCTTCAACGAGGCTCAAAAGATCGACCAACAACTGGAATTTATACAAAAGTTTGCAAAGTTATCTGAAGATCAAAAACATGATGTGAAGCAATATGAAACAAAACTGGTCGATCAATTTGATACCAAGCAAATCATTCAGCAAAGTTACTAAAAAGGATGATCTTAACAAACTTGATAAGAAACTTGAAGCAGCTTCACTAGCATTTGAAATTAAATACACTGAACACACTGAAGTGAATTTGTTGGATTCTGCTGAATCACATTTTGAAATTTTATTTGGCACACACAAGGAATACAAATGCACACTATGTGCATCACATCTCCATGTTGTATATAAAATCAAGCCAGGTATCACTCCTCACATGCAAACTGTCCATGGTAAGTTCAGCACAAAAGATCTGAAACAAAACACAAGATGCATTACTAATCTCAATATTTAATATAAAAATCTTTCATAATAATAAATTATTATTTACACTTGGTAAAACTATTTTCTATGAAGTCTTTGACTGTAAAAAATGGGGGATGTGGAGGGGGCCTGGCACATTTTCTTTGAAAATCATTTGTTACTAAACTAATCTCAATATTTAATATAAAAAATCTGTCATAATAATAAATTATTATTTACACTTGGTAAAACTATTCGAAAGTCAGCCTAAATTGTCAAATTTGTAATGACACTATTTTCTAGGTATTAATTCTTCAACTTCAAACACATCAATGTGTGTCACGTTTACTGGAGAAATGGGGCAAGTGGAGGGGGCTTGGCACATTTTTTTTGAAAATCATTTGTTATTAACTATATTTAGTATATTCTCACTTTAATATTACATAACTTATTATGAATAATATGTCAGAAAATAATATTGAGAGAAACGAATGAAATGCATTGGTATCAAAAACAGATACATGGAAAATGTTCATTTTATATCCCTATACCCATAGTATCTCAATAGTGTATATATGGTATGCAAATTAATGACAAAATACATTATGACACTTTATTCACTACTCCTATGAGGGACATAACGTGTATATGGTCGATCTACATATCGGTGTAAACACAGGGGCCTGACGATCTATTCGTCTCAATGCATGGACGTCTATGGGACCGAGCGACTATGTCCCGGTACAGAACCCACAGTTAATTTTTGGGCTTAAATTTGAATGATACAGTTAAATTTTGTTCAGATATCGATTATATTCTATCACAAAATTTATGTTGGAGAGAATTTATAAATTAAACAAGCAGTCTGTTAAACAGTTTGAAATATTTTTTTTTCACTAAAAATATAAAAGTACACTTATCACAAAATGAACAAATAGAATACAAACATTAATAAAAAATAATTTAGAACTAAAAAAGGAAATATGAAAAAATGTTGGAGGCGCGTCGACCCATCGAAAATCAAGCTGAGACACTTAGTGTCAGCATGGAGCTAGAAAGGTGGTGTCAGCTCCATGGTGTCAGCAAAATTTGCCCCTCAAAATGCAGGTAATAGCATTTCAGAGGGTCTAGATTTTACAATACAGTATGCTTCTAGATCCACCTAGTAAGCTCACGCCTTCAGCGCGAGGGGTGATGAGCAGGTCTCGCCCCTACATGCAAATTTTCGTGCCGTCGCCTCTGACTAAAGCTAGTCCTATAGCATGCAGTAGCAGTACTCTCAGCCAGGAAGCTGTAATGACAGCTGCCTGTCTCTGCCTAGTGGTCTGTACCGTAAATGTTACAATACATACCTAGTTGATAAATTAGACTTTTGCCAAAACCAGTCGGTAAAATTGCCATAACATCTTGGTTTTGCAAAACGCATTTCCAGCATAGAATTTGCTCTTGTTTCAAGGTTTTCTTGAAACCTACAAATGTTGTAACTTGTTTTATAAGGTCGCTCAGTTCGTTATCCCCAACGATGACGGCCATTGTTGTTTCTATGAATTATGCGGGAAATTTGAACATTTAAATACAAAATTTAATAACTTTATTTTGTTTAAATTACTGCTGTCCTAAATATTTGCTTACGAAAAATAGTAACATTTGAATGATTAAACCAAATTTCATTAAAATATGTGATTAAAACGGTAATTAAATACGTGTAAAGTTCCGCGTATGGATACTGTTGTAAAGTGGCGGCGGAGCGGAATTTTAGCCAAAATCGGCTAGTAAGGCGTCATATGACACAGGTTTGTGCTGGGACAGCGCTTCCGGTGACGACACAACGCGTGTATGCTAGTTTTTCTTTCAATTTGAAATTGCGCCCTCGTGCGGAGATAAAGTATATATTGGATGGTACAAAACGCATTGAACTCTGGGATATCACATTTGCCGTGCGCTGCGCATGTGGGACATTTGTGTTGATAAATATTGATTTTCCCACAATCCAATGCGGTGTTCTAATGTAAATCACAAGAGGTTTGACCTGGGCAACTTGCACTAATTACCGCCGGTGACTTCTGCAATACCTTCCAATCACCTATGATGTCACAGTTTGTACTCGTTAATTTGCACAACAGTCAAAGTCGCCAGTCGCCACATTACTTGGGGTTTGCAACTACGGTGAAATGATACCAAGATCCTGTTTCAATCTCGCTCTCGCATATACGTTTCAACTCAGAAAAATGTGAATGCGCATGCCTGAGGTAACTACAAGAATACTGGGATGTCCAGGTGGATCAAAATAGTTGCTCACGATATGACGGATTACGATAACTATATTTTCTGTACATTTTCGATGTATTACATTTTGAATGAATGTGGTAATACATGTTTTATTGTTTTATTACAAACCGCCTATGTCATGTCAGAAGGACGTAGCATCAGTCTTGCTATCTACGAGATGAGACTTGAATGGTATCTTGGCATGATGTCACCATACAGTACTATGCGTGTTGCAAACCCCAAGTAATGTACCTCTGATGAGACCCATATATCACGTGCATGCGTGGTGCAATGACTACTGCCCTTTAATGCGATCGTAGTTACGAAATTCATGGATAATGAAGAGGAACGTTTTCAATAATCTTTACCTATGATAAGTTACCTAGTTACCCGGTAGTATGCATTTTGAGAAATCACTGTGTGTGCATGTGCAGTTTGAATAGAACAATTTTGAACAAAATAAAATCTCATGTAGAACTCACTCCAGAAAGCAACGACTGGCATCAAACCGATTGTCCATTGAATTGTTTTTCAATAGACACAATTGTAGGGTCTGTACATTTCTATGTAATGTTTCTAAGTTTTGGTGAGTATAATATTTTGTAAAGAAATCGCTAAAATGATTTCATCTATTCTAAAAAAGAGCATTGTTGCTTTGACAATGGCCTGCGTACGACTGACTTCAAAACGCTCCATCCAGATCAGACAGCGCTCCCTCGTGCCGTTTCCCCCCTGGTCTAAACTATGCACATTTGTTAGTTGTGCTCATACCGGTATAAATGAAAAATTAGGATTGATCGCAAGCAGTTCATCTAAAATTGGATCCAAAATCAATGTCAACTTTGGATGTAATAGCTTTGGATAGTGCTGTATACAACAACAATATTTGGACGAGGATGAAAATGCAACTTGATCCTCCCTACCTGATTTACTATTCCAATATAAGTCTTTATTGACCACAACCTTCCATTTCTGGAGGTATGGGTAAAACAAAAAAACATACAGAAAATTACACGGCAACAAAGTGTTCTCTAAGATTGATAAAGGTATGACCCAACCAGGTGAGCAATATCAGATGGAGGTTCCATGATAGAGTAGAATGTGGGTGCTGTTCAACATACTAAATGTGGAATAAAAGGAGACAATTGTGTTGAAGAATTTATCCCTTGTCGGGTTGAGTTTGGTACACTCAGTGACGAAATGGTATTCAGATTCCACCCTATGGTTTGTACAAAATTGACATGTACCAAAACATATAGGGGGGATAGACGGATTATGCTACATTTTTTATGTTACAGTTGTAACTACAAATATTTCTATAAATCTTTAGTTTGCTCTTGTTTTTTAAATGGGAACTGCTGAGCTGCAAGTACTGGTCTTTCAGTCTATATTTAATTATGTTCAGATAGTTATTCCCATTGAAAATGCCATTAGTAATATCAGTTGGAATTTTAGACCAGAAATTTTTGAGTCCTAGTTTATGTAACAAAAGTTTAATATTGTGTGCCAAGTTTTTATAAATTTTGTAAAGAAGAGAGTCTTGAGCATAGGAGAGTAAACAAAACCAATATTTAAAGACATTCAAGTAAATTTTAAATGACCGAGTTCCATTCTCACAGCAATATTAGATGACCTAATTTTAACTCCTAAAGTATTTTTATAGAATTTCAAGTGCAAAATTTCATACTTAGTTTTGTCAATATTGTTCATGTTACAAAAGCCCCCCAAGTGAAGTTTGCGAACAAATTAAAATTTTGGTTTTAGATATATTTATTTCCAATTTATTTTTAAAAGCGATTTCTGCCAGTACATTAAGTTGCTGCTGTAGTGAATTTTCATTCAATGCTAGAATGACAAGATCATCCGCATACATTAATGAGCTAACATGTACTGACAAAGATTTAGCATTATTTTCAATGGTTCCAAGTATATCATTAACATATAAATTAAACAAAATTGGGCTCATAGGGCTTCTTTGGCGTACCCCTTTCTTGCATTCGAAATACCAGAAGAAAGTTTAACAGATGCAGTACACTTATTATAAAAACTAGTGATGAAGTGTAGAATGTTACCAGTCATTCCATATTCATGCAATAGATAGGTAACAGAAGCAAAAGCTTTTTTGAAATAAAAAAAAACAAGTAAATATGCACTTTGACTTACCACCTTTACTCTTAGTGTATTTGTGAATGAGGGAAGTCAAACTAAAGATGTGATCTGCTGTCCGAGATCCAGGTTTAAATCCAATTTGATTTTCATGAATAATATCATAACCATAGCTGTAGTTAGATATTCTGTCTGCAATAATTTGACAGAAAAGTTTACCAAGACAACTCTCCACAGAGATAATTTGATGGGTTATTAGGATCACCAGATATAAATATAGGCGTAATTGTACTAGAGGTCCAAACGGAGGGAAAAGTTTCAAACTTAAAGACCAGATTAAAAAGTGTTTGTAAGGAGGGAATAATGGTGTTCTGAGAAAATTTTATCATTTCATTTGAAATGAGATCAGATGCGCTTGCTTTGTTTAATTTTAATTTTTTTAACCCTATTAGTTATTTCATTTAGAGATATTGGAGTATTGATAATATTGTTACATTGAGTTGGGGTTGGAGTAGGGGTAGGAGAGGTATTAGGCAAATCAGAGTTTCCATGTAAATGTTTAAAATATTTGAACCATGATTCATGGTCAAGTTAATCAGACTGCACTCTTTTACTTGAAGTGTTAGTTTTTAGGTTTTGAACAACTTCCCAGAAACCTTTGGGATTATCATTCTCAAAATTAGTCAAAGAAGTGTAGAGTTTCTTTTTAAATTGTTTTTCCGTTTCAATCAATAAGTTTTTATAATGTCTTTTTGTATCATGGTATTGTTTTCTGATATAAGGATCTTTAGGAAATTTATTCATCTGTTTAATGGCTGACACAAGAGAAATTTTAATTTTTTTACAATCTGTATTGTACCATTTCTTATGGTTTGATTCTTGTTTTCAGCGAAAATAAAGTATTCCACAGTATACCAAACATTGAAGATATCTTTTGATGTCATATCAATTTATCTTTTCACAACATTTGAATTACAAATTGAATAATAGCTACATATGTGAACCAAACTCCAAAAATTATCAGTCTACAACAATCACCTGTAAGAGTAAAGTGCTTAGAAAAATTAGAGGTGTTTGTTTCTATGACGAATTGGTAATAATTTAAAGGGAAACGAATCTATAAATAAGGGTCAAGATGGCCACCGTATTAGTATGCTAATCCGAACCAAGCCGCTAACATCGTGGCGGGAGCTCCGTGAAATGTGCCATTTACGATGTTTGGAGATCAAGCTGTGGTTCCAAATACATATCCACGGGGGCATGAATATGTACGCTAGCGATTACACACGTCGGGTTGGGCTTTTGGTGTATAAATGTTGTTATTTTCGGTCGAAACGTGCCGCGACCAGTGAAAATCACGAGTTTAAAATGGTGGCTAATGTATGCAAAATTCCTGTCAATCACAGTTTGAATAAACGAAAATGTAATTCCCCTAGATGTTTATTCAATCTACAAAGCTTGTTGGTTTACAAACAGCATTATCGTTACGTAGTTTGTCTATGTCTAAAAGTAAAGTGGTAAAGTGCTTAGAAAAATTAGAGGTGTTTGTTTCTATGACGAATTGGTAATAATTTAATAAGTTTTAATGACTTTTTATCAATGCAATTCAGGTTTTCTATGCACTTCTATTTGATTGGAGATGCACTTCTAATAAAAGAGTTTGCAAATTACAGTTTTTCAGTAAAAAAAATCAAAAATAACAATCAGTTACTCTATTTCATGATTTATTTTTGATTAGTGTCAAGTCCAGATAAAGTTCAAAATAACCCCATTTTTTCTTTGTATGGAAATCTATAATGATTTACAGAATGCAAAAGTATTCAGCTCCTTGAAAAATAACTCTGTTGCTATTTAACAAATAGAAAAAAGATTTGTGTGTTCACTGCCCCCCCCCCCAACAAAAAACAGATGTAATTTCCATAAGTCCCTATTACAATATAGTGATAGTTTTATTTTGTGTTGAGAAAATTAAATTTATTTGTTACATAAAAATAGTAAATTTTTAAAGTATGAATACAAATGTAGTTCAATATGCAGCTATATGAATTACATTTATTTACAGGAAAGATCTAAAAGGTCATGATGTGTTTATATACTTGAATGTCTTGTTTGGTACCAATATGCCAAGAGTGATGAAACAAAGTTTATGTCTTTTAACTATTAAACACATATCATTTCTAAATGTGTTATTTTAGGAGATTTTGAAATGTTCACTTTTCTAGAATTCACTGTTACATTGCAGATAATATGATTTATTTTTGTCATATACATGAAAATTGTAGTCCCTCCCCTGTTTAAAGGGGTAAAAATATTGAGATTTTTTCACTCTTTACAGAATTAAAAAATACATAATTTCCTTGCGTCTAGGTTTTAGACTGTCTAAAAAAGTGCTCTCTTTTGGTGTGTATAGAATTACAATTAATATTGTATTTTTAATTACGTAATTACAATAAATCAGCAATCAACAAAAAAACAATATTTGGATTGGATTGACTATTAGTACTATTGGATACAGCAGTGTAAGGTCATGTGACATGACTTTTTTTACCAACACAAACATGTCTAGTCCTGCTGCTATACTAGCACAGTTAATGAGCTCATTATGTATGCAAATATTCATTTTATGTATTTTTCACCAATATCCAAATACAAGACAAATACAGATATGTTAGTTAGCATTAAACTACATATGTATGTATGTGGACAGTGCATTGCTTCTATGACGAAGATATCAGGTTACATTTCTTCTAAAAGGTCAAAGGTCAGAGCTGTCAATCGTTTCCCCCTGGCCCCGTCCCAAGCCACCTGTTGATTTTTTTTTTCATTCAATCCATATTTAGGTGCTACCAGCAAGAAAGGCAATTCTCATTTGCATACAATTTGCATATTTGAATCTATCTGCTGTTACTCGAGCAGTAATGCAATAGAGGAGTGGGAAAAAAATATAGCGTTTTACGTGATGACATTATGCAGAGTTTTGAATGACCTATCAGGTGACGTCAAATATATCCAATGAATGGCGGAACTGTGAATCGGAAGTGCTTTGAATTAAGAAAAGTTTTTGTGGTTCATTAAAACAAATAACAAAAAGTTTCATGAAAACTTAACGGGTGAACCATTAAAAACTCTGTAAATAACATTGAATAAATGGCATGGTAAATATGTTAAATCAAAGTAAGCTTGCACTGCGTGCATGACTCGAACCAACACTCTTGTACGACACCTAATTGCCGAGCCTTTCGTTTGTGTGGGGGGATGAAAAAAAAAACTGCACAATGTTTGTTTTTTCTTCATTCATTTTTTTTGATGAACTTGCTGTAAGTTTTTTTTCACACGATGTGAAATATTTTTTTCTCAAGATTTTGTATATGATTGATAATTGTCTAAATTTGAGAAATCTGGAATCTCTATTTTTCGTAAACTCTAGTAGTAAACATTAACATTTTTGTCCGTTATCGTTTTGTTGATTCCAGTGAAACTTTTCTGTGACATGACCCTCGTAATATTTGTGATGCTTTGATGTGGCATAACTGTCAATGTTCAACGACTTTTTAAATACAGAACATACAATGCCTTTTTTGATGATATAGCATTCAACCAGAATAATGGTTTTATATCTTTTTAGTAACCAGTGCAGTAATCAGATTATGGAGCTAATTACAAACGCAGATTCGATGCTTTCGGCTGTGATTGTTGTATTACAGTGTTGTTAACTATATTTTTCAGAACATCATCTGCATTTGCAAACAGTTTGGGATTAAAATAAAAAAGGTGAGAATGTTGAATATATTTCATATTTCCAAGTCTGATCATGTGACATCATTAGGTTCTGTTATGTACACCAATTTATGCTGCATTTGTCAAACCATGTTGTTGGAGCTTGTGCTCTCTATCAAGTTTTACCTGACTATTACCGACTCACATGTAATTTTAAGGATGGTTAATTTCAACCCTTTATTTATGGAATCTGAAGGAGTGTATTATGCAGATCAGTCACAACAATTAAAACTCAATAGTCATTATTCTAACACCATGTGAATATATTCTTTGACAGTTTTTTGCAGATGAAAAACACTCACTCCATGATGTCACAGGAAAAGGTGATGATTAGCAGAATAATCCTGCTAATGATGGAAAGGCTTCTAAAGACTTGTAATTGGACTTAAATTGGACTAGAAAACTTTCTGATGTATGACAGATTAAAGTTAAAATTAAAACATGTGGAACTGAATACAATGATGAATCCAGAAACTTGTGCACTGTGACGGAGATAACTCATTTATTTTGAGCAGAGCCATTGTTTTTTGTGTGCAATAGAATATAGTGTTCAGTGAAATACTTGTACA
This sequence comes from Saccoglossus kowalevskii, assembly GCF_978046115.1. Taxonomy (NCBI): domain Eukaryota; kingdom Metazoa; phylum Hemichordata; class Enteropneusta; family Harrimaniidae; genus Saccoglossus; species Saccoglossus kowalevskii. Next base: position 2,805,453 of record NC_140659.1, read on the forward strand.
GCATTTGACTTCTTTAGCAGTACCCCCCCCCCCCGGTATATATAATAAGACAATCCCCAATAAAATGATTTTAAACATCTTTTGAAAGTTGTCGGTGCCAGCAAAGTTTGTAAATGTTGCTGAAGGTGAACAGTGCCAGCAAGGTACAATAAACTTTGCTGGAGGTGGCAAATGCCAGCAGGGTACCAAAATATCTTTGTAGGTGGGCAGTGCCAGCAAGGTACAATAAACTTAGCTGGAGGTGGCAAATGCCAGCAGGGTACCAAAATATCTCTGTTGGTGGGCAGTGCTAGCTATGTACAATAAACTTTGCTGGAGGTGGCAAATGCCAGCAGGGTACCAAAATATCTCTGTAGGTGGGCAGTGCTAGAAAGGTACAATAAACTTTGCTGGAGGTGGCAAATGCCAGCAGGGTACCAAAATATCTTTGTAGGTGGGCAGTGCTAGCAAGGTACAATAAACTTTGCTGGAGGTGGCGAGTGCCAGCAAGATCCTTTAAATGACATGGGATGTGGAGTGTTCCTGCAATGTACTGTAAAATGACTAATTTTCACTGGGTTTAAATTTCGCTGAATTACCATTTCAGTCATCTTCAATGGGGTTTTAATTCACTGTTTTATCATTTAGATTATGTGTTCTATGCTAAATTTTACATATTCACTGGGTTTTAATTTAGCACATTTGCCAATCACCAAAATAAGCAAAATTAAAACCCAGTGAATAATTAATCTTTTTACAGTATTGTGAATGTCACATTAAGGTAGAGATGCATGTTTGTGGGCACTTGGGAGTGATTTTGTTTTCTTTGTTTTTTATTGTCCAAACAGTCTTGGCTATAGACTGTTAAAATTTTGTAGAATTGTGAATCGTGGAACATACTCAAAAAGCAATTTTAAAATATAGATAACAGGTGCAAACATTCTCCTATTTGAATGCTTAGCAAGATTTAGCAAGGCTGTACATAAATAATAAAAAAGAAACATGGTGAAAAAAAGAAATGACAGGATCTCCATATTATGCACTATATTTAACTTTTAACAAAACGATAATACATTTAAATTTGGAACTGTTACAGCCATTTTAATTATGAGCATTGGCAAACTTCTTACTGAGTGAATTGTTATGCAAATTAGCAATTATCTCAGCTTCTTTTTAGTGCACATCCCAGAACTTTAAAAAAAAAATGGCTCCTAGACGCTTTGACCTTTTGTTTTGAAATTTTCACAAATGATTGACATTGTGTTTATCTTCAAAACGCCGCCGGGACATTGTTTTTGGTTGAACAGTGTTACAACAATAGTACAGACAACTACCCTGAGTGTTAATTTATGCATAAACTTGAAGTAGTGAAATTTGAGCTGTTGCCCAGCAAAATTGACAACTGGTAGACAGTTTTCAAGACGGCGATTTCTTCATAGTAAACAGATGTACCCATAAACCAATTTTGACAGGAAACAAGATGGCTGACTACATAATAACGATGAAAAGTTGAATATCTAGAGAATGAAAACTGATATAAAAAAGTGTAAATTGCATTCTCCTACATCTGTGGAGCTTTTTCTTTAGGGGTCATTATGTTGTTTGGATCGAGGTTCCCTTTAAAATCACTTTTGACCAAAAAAGCACATTTTTGTGCATTTTTCAAACTACAGTGTCCATAAAAAAAAAATACTAAAAATTTTTTAAAATTCATACAATAAGCTTTCTGAAAATATATAGTTTTGTGGACACGGGAGGTCATCTTGGTTTCCTAATTAACTAATTAAAATACCTGTCAGGTAAACTGCATCTCTACCTTAAACAAAATATTGGAGGCAGTTTAAATATGAATGATATTATTTTTTCTGAAGTATATTCATTTTTGGGGTTTTATTTGTTGTTAATGGCAACAAAATCATAAATATCCAAATATACTATCCCATAAATCTAGGGAACAATATTACTACCAGTATATGTTACCAGGTTAAATCACTCACTGTAAAATGACTAATTTTCACTGGTTTAAATTTCACTGATTTACCATTTCAGGAATATTCAGTGTGTTTTAAATTCATAGTTTTATCATTTAGATAATGTGTTCTATGCCAAATTTTACATATTCACTGGGTTTTAATTTAGCACATTTTCCAGTCAGCGAAATAAGCGAAATTAAAACCCAGTGAATAATTAACCCCTTTACAATACACTGTTTTTGCTGAAAAGTGTTTCAGTGTGAAAACAAAGGTGGCAGACTCCCATCTGAGGTATTATCTTTTGTGGGTTTCTTTTTGTGCAATTTTATTAATATACAGATCAAGATCCAACAAATTACTTTTTATCTAGTATGGAGGAGTTACAGGAGATAAAAAAGACATTTTACGTTTTTACAAGAAATGAAATGAAAGTTCCATTTTCAGTAAAAAATAGGTTTTTACACTTTACAGATAATGCAAATTCCTAATTACGTTTTTGCAGGAAATAAAATGATTTATAATATTTTTGATAATTTGTGTTTAGGAATCAAAATTAGAAATTGTGAAAAGTTAGAAAGTTAGTACTACATTTAATTCGGTAAATGCTTTATACGCTTACAAAAAAAAAGATCTTTGTACAAATTATGGACAAATAAAATAGCTGATTACATTTTTTAATTATTTAATTTACATTATTACGAAAATAAAAACAATTGAGCTTACGAAAATACCCCTTGTCGACCCTCTAGTATAGTGTTTATTTTTATGATTTATTTATTATCTAAAATTATTATGCATTATTTGTTTTTTGTGTTATAATTATTTATTATTTATTTACTCATATTATTTATTTATTTACATCTTTTCATTGTGTTGTTTGGGGATACCGCTTGGCGGATGAGAACAGCGCCCCCAACTGCCAGTTCTAAGAATTCTTTTACAATGGCTGATCGCTCACCCATTATGATTTTGTGGCCAGTTTTGGTTCGTTTGCGACTCGTTTGGGTAGTTTGTGATCCGTTTGGCTAGTTATTTGGTTCATTTTGGGGTAGTTTGGTTCGTTTTGATATGTATGGCTTGTTTTCGGTAGTTCCATGTTTTGTCAATGGCCATCCCGACGGATAACGCTCGAGTTTCAAACACGAATTGTTAGCATCGGCCATTGCTGCAGCAGACTGCGAATTGACACGACGGGGGGGGGGGGGGGGGGGGGGGGGGTAATCCGGATTCTAGTACGCAGGTGCGTTCTTTCAATCACCGTCCCACAGTACCACTTTAACACTAATTTATTTGCTCAGTTTAAAATCATTCATATTCAAGTGTTGAGGGCACGCTTACATGATCGAATATAATTACCGATCACGTGACAATTAATTGTTGTCATGTAACAATACTAATGGCAAACTTTTACAAAGAAGATAAATTCTTTTTACTTTCTTAAAGGGGCACCTCCAGTTAAGCCTAATCTCACAACAAATTTACTTTCTGGATTAAAATTATAATGGATAACAAAAGATAAATTAACTTTGTAAACAACATAAACAATAGTGTCCCATGATTCTTTGGTGCAATCCCTGGGCTTGGAAGTTTCCCCTTTAAGTGAATACATAGTAATAATACCCAACCTACTTCAACTAACGCATTGTGTTAAAGTTGAGGGCGGGGTACAAACACACTACATTAAATCTAGTTGCATAATGGACTGCTATTTGTTCTGTATCCCATCTGTCATTCATTTCAAAGTCGTATTCAGAAGGTATTACGAGAATTAGCGCTCCTGACATGAATTTATACATGTCCCAAATGAATGGAAAAAGTGCACAAACTAAACTAAACTTAATTTAACTTAACTAATTTAATGTATTAAGTTATACAGACCCTTGATTTGGATAATTCTAATTAAACAATGTAACATTTCAAAAAACATGTCTTCTCAGTGTTCACATGGATATGCACGACGCACCAGTAATAGTACTTAGTAATAGTTCAGTTTCAATGTACTTGTAACTTTTTTACAATAAAACAATGATACTTATGTGGTGATCTAAACTGTTGATGCCCTATGAGAAATTGTAACTAGAAAATGTGAAATGATAATAACAAAATTGACACATGGAAACTGACAACATTTATTGTTGTTGATGGCAGTATCTAATTTGTTTCAATCGTTATGAAAGATGCATTATGAACAGGAACATGTAATTTTCAGTAGTAAATAAATAAACGCTACTAGGACCGATAAATATGATATATAGCAGATAATATTTGCCCTACGCAACTAATAAAAATAGCTAGACGCTTCGAGCAATGTTTCTTTATCGATAGCATGGAATAACATGTGTTTATGGTAAATCATAATCCGATTTGGTCTACAGTATGGAGTATCAAACAACATTAAAAATCACTGTTTTTGTCCTCGCCGCATCTTTAAATATTGATTCAGTTAAATAATGGCGCAAATCTAACTAGCGAAATAAATACATTAAATTAATATTATTGACGCGGCACAAAAACATGTTCAGAACAAGTAGAAAAGTCTTAGAAGTATACACCTGCATATTTAAATACAAAAGAAGCCTCTAATTAGTTAACTACCTAAATACATTATTAAATTGTGGTTCAACTTTCCCAATACGTTGCTTCATCTTTCGTATAACAACCGTACTAATTCCTTTTGTTAAAGCGGGAGGGTATTCACCTGCGCATGCGCAGTAATTAAGTCCCAAGGCTCATGTTTGTAAACAATATCAAGCTATGTCCATCTGCCGCATGCGCAGGTGACGACTCACCCGCTTTAACATAAATTTGCACATAGTAAACCACTAGTTTTTATTTTTGGGCATATCATTTACTACCAACTGAATTATGCATGTCTCTACTATAAATTAAAAAATCTCGTGCAATAAGAGATCACTTCTTACAATAGACAGGGGCGGATCTAGGATTCTGGAATAGGGATGCGATAAGTTGGCCTAAGGCCAAGTTCGCGAGCGCCGATGGCGCGAAGCCCTGTTGGTTGTTAAGAATGGGGGGGGGGGCTCGGCCCCATCTAAATCTGCCAATGATAGAATCCACTCATCATATGTAGGAAATATTCAAAGTAGCTAATAATAAAATCTTCATCCTCGTGAATTTTAGGCTATACGAAAATAGTAGTATATACATCAACAAACCATTCTCTAATTTCTACTATCTGGCCACTCAGAATCTATGACTACAACTGCTTCACAACTTTCCTGTTAAAAATATCTCCACCCTCTCAAAACGCTCTGAAACTCTCGAACCGACTGTTTTAAAGTTTGCAACGCAGAAGTATGGTTAGTATCACAACGGCTTGTCCCTCATTAATGCAGATAATCACATGAAACGCCGTCGCTGATTGGCTAATCGCGCTGTCAGTCACTTGTATTAAATATATCTACCACGAAATAAACCTTCTGTGGTATTACTTCTTTATCTAGTAATTGTGAGATCAATAATAAGACCAATTTCCATTATTACTTTTGGATTGAGTCGCCGTGGCCAGTATTATCTACTCGACCCATTCTGCAATCCGTCTATTGACGGAAAATACATTAATTGTTTTTCCATTTCCTAAAATTAAAACGAAGTTCATTTGAAAAGCCATAAAAGCCCTACCTCCCGGTGCCGCCGCCACTGAGGTTGTTTTTTATATTGTTACTAAATAATATATTTGTGCTTTTTTACGCTAAAACGACTAATTTAGAAATCTAAACGTAGTAGGCTTTATACAAATGATCGCATGAAATGGATCAATTTATCATCTATATAAGTGACTGTTTAAGTATGTCGTCACAAATATAATCGCTACGTTTGATTACTTCGATGATGACTTTGATGAAATTCTTCTTGTCAGCATATATATGTAGTGTGTAGTTGCTAGTATCTCAAATCATCGAGTCGTGCACTTATTAAAGATAATTCTCTAAAATGTAACCATTCTTTGGTGAAGCCGCATATTAGTAATAATTATAGGTCGGTGGTCGTCGTACCACGCATGCGCGATATATGGGACTTATATGAACAAAGATGATGACTTTGACTGTTGCGTAGACCAACGAATACAAACTGAGACAGTTTCGAAGAAGTCACTGGTGGTATTTAGTGCACGTTGTGCCTAGTTCAAAACCTCATCTTCGTGATTTCCATCAGAGTGTGCATTAGATTGTATAGAAAATCAATGTTTATCAACACAAATGTCGCACATGCGCAGCACGACGACCACCGCCCTTTAACAACGTCTTTATCATAATTAGTTTCAAGGTCGATAGATGTCCCACTCGATAAGACTGTTTACACCTGTTAGGACTTCTCATACTTGCATACACTCAATTTGATGCAATGATGAATGTGGTTTTAGTATACCTGTGCGATCCATAATGAAATTACTATTAGTGAAAGTGGATGCAAAGTTATACAACATTAACGCTGAACGTATGATGTTACGGTAGTTTGCCTGTTAAGTTTCCATCCTACGCAAACTGTTGTATTTTCTGTTTGATTTTTCGTTTCAGCCTTGAACTGCTGTAGGGACAACCTTGAAAGGTCCAATGATTGAGCTTTTAACGTGCGCAGTGATACCAAATAAATAGCTCAAACCAAATAGTCGTCAATGATGGGATCATTACAATGGCTCAAAGGGACCGATCATTCCACGCGTTACAATGATATTTATATTGTATATCTCTGCGCATGTCAAGTTTTTTTATCTGAACCACAGCCGACTATTCAGGCGGTAATAACGAGTACAGTATTCCTAAATGAAAACGCCTCCCATGGGACAAACTGTGTAATTGTCTTTTATTTAGTTCAGTTGAACTCTGATGTAAAATAAATGTTTTATTTCCAGGGCTTATCCCATGAATATACAATTGTCTGAATCCATTTATTTTGCTAATGTTTTATTTGATCTAGCATACAGAATATCAATGATTCAATGAAAATCACTTGAAAGAAAAATACATTCCGAGTGAAACAAACAACCTAACTAAATAAACCAGCGACTAGTATTTTCATGTGTTACATATTATACATTAATACTTAACCATTTGACCTTTTGAGCGTCAAATTCACCTTTTCTCATTTTTCACAATTAATAAACCCACATTCCCCCGAATATTGATCACGATTATTAGCCAATAGAAAGTTATGTTCATTTAGTCCAAACAATCAATGAAAAACATTCAGAAAAAACAATACAGAAAAAAATTATGTTTGTCAAGAGGTTAATGACCCACAGCATGTATGTAATTTGTCATTGGCTGGACTATATAGATTAATTTCAGCAATATATATATAATATTCATAAACATATCAGAAAATATGTTTAATCCTATAAATTGAAAATAGGTTCAATCGTTTGCCTATCAACTGTAATTGAGAAGTAATTTGAGGCAATTTTCGTTTCTATATTACAGTATACAAAGTACCACAGTCGTGCAGCGCTCGTTCAAATTGCATATACATACACATTGTAATTGTACATGCAGTTTAAACGTTGCCTGGCCTGGGACCTATAATGGACACAGTGGGTATGGCGCATTACCAGTTAGGACAATAATTACAGTTCTCTGAAGGTTTACTTCCATCATTTTTTCCATCACAGGCAGTAATTTAAGGTCACATTAGCTGCCAACATTTACTGTACTTTATAAAACCTTCCATAATGTTGTCATTGTTGTTGTCAAGTGTTGATTCCATGAGAGCTAATTAAAATACATTTTATAATTATACGAAAATTATTCGTTAATGACCTTAACATAAGCGTTACACATTGTTGTAGGATTAGTTTTTTAAAATAGTAATGAACTTATTAATAGACAGAATATGTTGAAAGCAGTTTTTATCAATATTTTCATCAGTGTGCTTCCAAACATTGAAAACCTTAATTATACGACACGTGACAGGGAATTCGTGCAACTCTTTGTTCTGTCCTAAATAATTGAAGAAATCCAATTACTGTTATACTCTGGATCAACACACAAATGTTGAAAACAAAGCTTATTTTTTGGTTGAAATATGTTGAAGTGATTCCAAAAACACATTGAATCGATCATAATATTGGTAATTTGAATTTGAAACCAAGCTACATCAGTCCCTGTACCACGTCGCAGTGTTTGTCCGTCACAGTAAATGTAGGCAGAATGTGCTCACACAAGACGTGTTTTACATAAATTATGTTATTTATAACTTAAACATTAAGAGTGATCAAACCCATATACACAACAGAGGGCGTAATTCATTCCAACTCGCCGCCATTTCATTGAAATAAAAAATAACCCAATGAGCTATATAATTTGTTGAAATCGTTCATTATAGTCGACGTTGAACACAATATGCAAATAAGTTCAAATAAATAACTGAACTGTTTAAATTGAAAGGTACTACAATGATTCAGCCTGACCCAGACAAATGAATTGTGAAATTCTCAATTCCATTGTGCTGGTACATGCTATAATAATAGTATGGCAATTACACACTACTAGTACATAATAATCAAGTAACACTACATTATACACACACGTGATTAATTCAAAAAAGTAAGGAATTAACTCTTTAAACAAACAAACAAACAAACAAACAATACATTAAAAACCAAGTTTGAAAACTAATGGTATATGTGACAGTGATTATTCATTTACAGTTCACATTTTTGGGAGAAAGCTTGTTTTTTTCAGTAAACTAATATACACACTGATTCAGCGGATTGGCGTTTGTAATTTTAACTAATATTATTGAAATGAATACGTGTACATATTTAAATTACCGACCTTCAGCATGTACTAGAACGGCATCCAATACTAGCGTTACGAGAACCAAGTACAAACCAGTTTAGCTTTACAGGAGAATAACATTTTAGCTATGAATCCGACATAGTTTATATCATTTAGAATTAAGTAATGTGATTTTCCACTAATCTAAAAAATTCTGAAACCTAATTGAATAAAGAAAAATATATAAAATAAAGTTATATTACTTCCTATCTAAATAATTAAATACCAATTGTATGGAAAATTCATACTATTAGGTACACTTTGGTACAACATATCCATTAATTCCAATGTGTAATATGTTGAAACAAATTGTAGTCGACGACATTAACCCAAATATTTCGGTGTAATGCATCGTTTGTGTCAGGTGATACCATATACTTCACACTTTGGTTGCTTAGAGTGCCAGCATTTTTGTAAAGTTAAAATTATTGGCTAAGTTGTTTCTATAAAAAAGTCACCACACCAAAAACTCAAATGTTTTCAATGTCTAAACATAAAAGAATCGTAATAATTACACTTCCGGAAGAAGAGGTACTAAACATCACGCTCTGCTATCAACAAGAAGACCTAAGATAAAAAAGTGGAAAAAGAAAAAGTGTAAGATTGTTTTGGAAAAAACATACTGAACAGCTAAAACACATTACATGCAAGAAACATTCCGTTAACGTGAATCTAAAATACGAAATATCAAGACTTTAATGATTTATTTGTTAAAACAATATATTTAAATATGTGACCATTTGCACAGAATAACTTGACTATACTGAATTTGACTGAACATTAGTTTCACTATTAGAATATCAATTTAAATCTGCCATTACAGAAACAAAATCTGGATATAAATTATTATAATATATTATAATATAATATAATGTAATATAAATATTATAAATGTGACCATTTTCACTGGATATTTGAAAGAAACAACTATACTGAATTTAATTGAGCTCGTTATCGGAATATCAACTAAAGGTGCCATTACAGAAACATGTTTTTGTTTCTGGCTATAACTTATGATATTTTTTAAATATTTCACGGGAATATATACGTATACATTGATATGTTGATGATTTGAATAAATATACGCGTAACACCATTTCAAACACTAATCAACAATAAATTACTACAAATATTCATTCAAAAGACAATATGTAATTTTGTTTTTCTAATACTAGTATATCATTTGTTAATCTAAAGCGTAATTGTGGATAAAATTAGACGAAAAAGTAGAAGTAATGTACAACATTAATTATGGCTATTGCCTCGGTAATAAACGTTCAGTCGCATCATTGTCGCATCACTGTTGCATCATTGTCGCATCACTGTCGCATCACTGTCTCATCATTGTCGCATCTATCATGCCTAATCTTAACTGTACTAATTATGTATCATTTTTTAAGTGTGGAAAGTACTTTAATGTACTGGGGTTGTCATTTTTGTCAACTGTCGCTGCCATGTAGCACAAAAACATTCATGTACGAACTACCTATCATTTCTACCACGCACATTACGTTACATTCTATGCATGCAAATGCATACAACGAGGATGTATCCGTGCAACACTTATGTATGGTGTCACCATTGCCATGTAACAAACTGCATACATCGTCAAACTCAAACCAAGCAATGAATTTGCGAAAATCTCATTATTGTGTGATTTTGGTGTTTAGGCAGCGAATTTTCATCATTATGACTTAAAATGCATTTTCAGCAAGAGATTCTTCAACGGTCGTCATTACTGAACCGTTTCTGGATAGCTTCATGCTGTGACAACTGCTTAACGTACTGGGTCTAGGTGCATCGATGCTATCCTCGGGCTTCCAGTGTACACCAGGCAGGAAACGTAATGCTTTTTTAAACCCTTTTCTGAATCTGTTAGATAAAGTAAAACAGTTAGCACCGGTTTAGATATTCAAAGGCCAGAGTACACGAATTAGTCGTAATAACAATAGGATTTGGCGGAATTTGACAAAGCCATCCTGAATAGCAGATTATATCTCAGTACACCATGATTGACGGTTTGTTGTTTAAACACACTTACTTGTCATTCATCCAGCAATATATCAACGGATTGTACATGGAATTACTCATAGCCACCCAGTAGAGAAACAAAAATATTTCTTGTATGTGTTCATACTTGTACAAATACGAGTGATGACGGCCGAGTAGGAAGTATATGTGTACTGGTATCCAGCAAATACCGAACAGCAACACCACTATCACCATCATCTTCACTACCTAGGTTGAATAAAATCACACAAAACCGTTGTCAGTGAGCCAACATTCAAACCTGAACATTTTTTCAACAATTCCATTCAACGAATTAGATTGGGTTTTCAATCAACATGCATTGTTCAGGGAAAAGTCGAAGATCTAGTAAGAATGGAACAAACAGAACAGTTAATGAGCAAGAGTTGGGAAGCATACGTCTATCTTGATTACTTTCCGAAGTCATATTCAATTACACATCATTTGTAGATTTCATGATCGTTAGTGCATGCATTGCGTCTCTCAGTTAATTATGTAAAAAATCATCAATTGATTGGGATCCTGCCATGGCAGCGGTGACACCAGAATACACCCACGTACCGTCATAGAGTATTTTTCCATTTCACCATGCAACCGGAATAGAAGGCTTTACAGTAATATATTACAGTACTTTTCATTTAGATTAAGGATCCCTTACATTGCAGGTAGCTTTTAGGGGGCTGAACTTATACGTATGATCTTCCTCTGAACGTAATTTTCAAAAATTCACAGAAGAGGATTTTAGTATCCACCATATTACACTCATTAAATCTTATGTCGATTTCTAAATTACCACTTCACATAGGGTTCTAATAACTATTAAATGGACACGTGTATGTTCCTATGGTATAAAAGCGAACGGGTTTATCGTGTCCCTCGCTATTTGTGATATGTATTTCATAATTCTGGATTCCATGTTTGTTTTTCTCATCTCTTCTTACATTTTTAGCATGTCTTAGCAACAGGCGGTATTCCAAATTACAACACAGCAAATGATTACATTAGGACTCGATATCATATACCATAATATTGTCATAAACTATCAATTACGGTAATCAGGTCAGTGACCTTTCATCTAATTATCTCCGATTGATGGTAACCTTCGTAAAGTGTAATATTATACATGGACTTAGAGAACATTTCAGAAATTTAAAACCAGACTAACGTGATTAATACGATCTTACAGTGTTTCTCAAATATCCTTCAAATTTGATTACAGTTATAGATTTACTGATTCTCGACGTGAAAGGTATTGTTACAACTACTGGGTGACATAAACATTTTGCAATTGTATTGGTTACAGAAAATATAAAACAATAATCCGAATAACAGTATAAATGTGCAGAATATAGTAACTGTCAGACACTGTGTAAATAGAATATATTATTTCGCCAAAATTATTTATATTATTGTTTATTATTCGTCAATTAATATGCGCGACTTTAAACATTTAATGTATTCAATATGTAAATAAGCCATGTATTAATTAGTAACTAGAAAAAAGCAGTCGTTATTATGATAATTGTACTTAACTGTTTAGCTATGCATACACGAATAGTGACTAATTATTTAAGTAATGGGATCCACATGTTAGCGTAACCGAAGAGATGATTGTATATAGTTTATTTAATCAATTTTATAATCTTATAAACTGTCTTCTTAGTTTCAAATCTGATAAGTTCTAAAGTCACAATAATAATGTAATGTACTAATACTATCAAAATTGACGACCTTTATAAAACTAAAACATTCACTGAATTTGGACATATTGAACAGAATTAGAATTTAGTCAAGGTAAATATTATACACCTATATGTACACTGTTTGTAAATAGAAATAATTTTCCAATCAAGTTTTGATGTTATTTTTTCAAGGTTTGGTAAAATATATTATTGAAAACCAAAGCTTGTTTGTACGTTTACGCTAATGGCTACCCTGTATTGTTAAATTGAGATCACGAGCGGCGTTAACGTGAATTGCGAATAACAACGAGCTTCCTGCTTGCACGGAAATTTCTAAACACACGAAAAAGTAATAGATATTAACAGATTTTCTTATAAGTGACCACTCCCCAACGAGTAGAGAATCTGTGCGTGCCCACCAAAATTCATTGATGTAGATATTAATATTCAGCACTGTGATTATATTACACATCACCATAGTTAGCCGTACAAGTAAATGAATGGATGTTCAAAATCCGTCGGTATGTAATACAATATATAGTAGATAATGTTTATTAATCGTTGTGATAAGTAACTATTAAATGGCTCTTTATCGATAGCATAGAAGAAAATGTTTAAATGTATAGGTAGAACATAAGAACACGCACAACAACTATAAAATGAAATCACTAAAATATCCCACAATATAACAATTATACGCGAATCGGGTAGTAAGCTCAGAGAATATAGTAAACACTTTCTCGACAAATAATATGTATGTAATTCGTGTGGCGCTAAGCAATACATGAAATCACATTGACATTTGTTTTATTTAGCCTCACTAAAATGTTCACAAGACAGCTGTCTGCAAGTACAGGGTTAGTTCGCTACTGTGCAATAACTCCACAATAGTACACTGTATTAGTAATACAGAATGTTGTATTTGTACAGTCGTATTTATAGCAACGCCGGCGGCTTATTTCACACATCTGCTAAAATCTGTCAACAATTATACAGACACGAATGGCTTTAGTATTGCGGTGTTATATTATAAAAGCACACTTCACATCCATAAATTAACGCTGCTATCGTAATTCATCCATGTATTGAGGTTTTTCAGAAAATTGTACATGCCATTTAAGTGTTTTATTTAACAACATTACACAAGAGTTTGTATTCATGCTACACCAAACAACTCCCTCGCCTCTCAATGAGCACATTATCTTTTTACTCTAGTTTAGAATTCACGCGCTGTGCACACATTTCACTGCCACCTAAACACTTTTATGAAACGTGTCAATATATTTCATTCTGTTTTTTAGCCATTTGGTTGATAAACTCGTAAATGCTGACAGAAGACGTAAATTGGTTACTTGTATTAATTTATATAACGTATATATGTCTGTGCATAGCTCCGAATTATAATATAGTTACTTTACCTTGTATTTTATGTACAATGAAATGAAAGTGGGCTTGATGGAACCCAGAAAAATTGGCAACACTGACGCGGAATATGCATTGTAATTACCTTATTTCACACATTTATCCTGCCACTGAATTCATTTATGGCGATCAATCATTTGTTCCAATTTATGTTCAGCAATTTTGAACTTAGCAATTGCATTAATTCTCCCGAGGCCTGTCAGTACGTATCTATCACGGCAGTTTTTACTTTCTTCCTGTATAGGTATTCCCATTCTGTGAAACCAATAATTTTAAGTTACCTTTCTCTTGGCTTTCAATTGTTCCTTATGTCTGCTCGAACTCTCTCCCGGGGCGTGGCTTCCCCAAAGTTTGACACCAACAATACCATACGAGACACCCATGGCTGCCAATGGTAAAAAATACGTAATCACCATGCACGAAATGTTGTACCTACAGGAAAATAATAATAAGTGTATTATTATAGGTCACGTGTACTTTCATATTGACCATTACTGCCGTCTCTGCACATGGTAAAAGATAAACTCTCAAGACAATGTATTTCTATTCACAAGCAGGAGTGAAATACACTTTTGAGATTGATTTGTTTCTACGTTTTCTATTATTTGGGTATATACAAATTAAACGATACTGGACATTAACTCTTGCGGACTGACCAATGTCCTGCCAGTTTCCATGTCCGTTTGTGATGAACATTTTGAATTGAATATAAATTCATCTTTCAAGTCATATTGAATTTAAATGGACAATATGCACGCAATTTGAGGTTGTAATCTGACTATGTAACCTCAGCATAGATATATTAGAACTATGTGTAAATATGTATATTTAGTTTGTCCAGTTAGTCCGTGTCCATGTTTCAAAGTTTTTAACATACAGAGCTCGACATGGAAAAGCTTTAGTGTGTCGATATTAATGGCAAGGTTTAACAATTTAGTCAACATGTACCGGTAATTGTTTAAGCCAACGGTTTATTATTTTAATATAAGTGTGAAAACGTGTGTATTTTCATACCCCTGATTGTACAAATATTGTACTGGTATACAATATGAAAACTGTGTCGGAATCCTGTGATTTCATAGGCACGAGTGACATAGAGACAGTGCCGAATTCCGACATGGTCACAAATTGAATTAACTTATAAATATAATTATTTCAATTGCACTAATGTTTTTTTTTCATAGAAAACAAGTAATATAACGACTTAGAAAACCTACAAATATAAAGATTTTTTACACGTAAATCCAAATATACATTAACGAGTAGTGGACAGCGGTTTAAATAATGCTAGTGAAAAAAAAGTACGATAATGAGGTGATTAGGTTTTAGTGACAATATTGATATGATTCTCGGTACTAGTTATTAGTCCCCGTTCGGACGAAGTCCGAAAACGGGGACTTATAATTCGGTCTCCGTCCGTCCGCGCGTCCGTGCGTCTGTGCGTCCGTGTGTCCGTGCGTCTGTGCGTCCGTGCGTCCGCCCGGAGTCATATCTCAGAACCCCTTTGACCGATTCCGTTCATTCTTTGCATGTGCCTAGTACCTTATGTGGGACATATGCACATGCAGTGGTTTAGCAATTTGATTCAAAATGACAGACTGGCAGCCATCTTGTTTTCTGAAAATGTTGTATTTTGGACATGCTTTGTCAGTTTTCATTCAAACTTGGTACATAGATTAAACATGTTAGGATACATGTCCATGACGATTTATTTCACAATTGTATCAAAGATGGCCGACTGGCAGCCATCTTGTTTTTTGAAAATGTCGTATTTTGAACATGCTTTGTCAGTTTTCATTCAAATTTA
Source organism: Saccoglossus kowalevskii (assembly GCF_978046115.1). Classification (NCBI taxonomy): domain Eukaryota; kingdom Metazoa; phylum Hemichordata; class Enteropneusta; family Harrimaniidae; genus Saccoglossus; species Saccoglossus kowalevskii. Next base: position 2,821,138 of record NC_140659.1, read on the forward strand.
GTACATAGATCATACATGTTAGGATACATGTCCCCGACCGTCCGTGAGTTCCTGAGTCTGTCCGTCCGTCCGTGTGTCCGTCCGTCCCTCCGTCCGTCCCTCAGTCTGTCCAGAGTCATATTTCAGAATCCCTTGGACCGATTCCGTTCATTCTTTGCATGTGCCTAGTACCTTATGTGGGACATATGCACATGCAGTGGTTTAGCAATTTGATTCAAAATGACAGACTGGCAGCCATCTTGTTTTCTGAAAATGTTGTATTTTGGACATGCTTTGTCAGTTGTCATTCAAACTTGGTACATAGATTATACATGTTAGGATACATGTTCATGACGATTTATTTCACCATTGGATCAAAGATTACCGACTGGCAGCCATCTTGTTTTTTGAAAATGTCGTATTTTGAACATGCTTTGTTAGTTTTCATTCAAATTTAGTACATAGATCATACATGTTAGGATACATGTTCCCGACCGTCCGTGAGTTCTTGAGTCTGTCCGTCCGTCCGTGTGTCCGTCCGTCCCTCAATCTGTCCAAGAGTCATATTTCAGAATCTTGTGGACCGATTCCGTTCATTCTTTGCATGTGCCTAGTACCTTATGTGGGACATATGTACATGCAGTGGTTTAGCAATTTGATTCAAAATGGCAGACTGGCAGCCATCTTGTTTTTTGGAAATGTTGTATTTTGGACATGCTTTGTCAGTTGTCATTCAAACATAGATTATACATGTTAGGATACATGTTCATGACGATTTATTTCGCAGTTGGATCAAAGATGGTCGACTGGCAGGCATTTTTTTTTATGCGGTATTTTTGACGTGCTCTGTCAGTTTTCATTAAAATTTGGCACATACATGTACTTTATACATGTTAGGATGCATGTCCATGACAATTTGTTTGTTTTAGCCTTACTACTATATTTCCACAATTTATGTACCATTTTCATTCGTATTTGGCACATACATCATACATATCAGTGTGTTTTATAATCAGATCAAAGATGGCCGAATAACGGCTGTTTTTATTTTTGGCCATATTACTACTACACGGAACACATGTTTTGATGTAAATAAACAATCTGTTGTATACGCCACTTGGAACTCAAGTTTCAAGGACACGCTCGCGACAACCCCTCCGCTTTAATATGACGAGCACAAAGAGAACTTAATTTAACGGGGACTGTGTCATTTTCAATGACTTGTATTTACTAGTGCTTAATATAGCAGTGTAACAATACTGACAGCGATACAAAATACCAGTGAGTTAGACAACGATAAAAATAGACAGCGTGGCAAATGCCCATATGAACAGGAAGATAACACTACGTATAAATCGCCCGAAGGACGGCAACTCAGTTTGTATTGATGTGGCGACATTTCAATTTATACACAAACACTTAAATTCCAACATCCCTAAATTGCAGTGGAATTGTTACTCAATGTACAAACACCTTTCATAGACATAAATCGATTGAAACGTGAGTATGTATTTATAACCAAAACACGCGTTCATTCTCACGATTGTAATCGATTGATATGGGAAAATATTACCGTAAAAACACAACTAAAACTGGGCGTTATAGAAATATAATTACAGGACGTTCTGCCTTATAACAAGAACAACATCCCTTGCCTTGACCATAGTGCGATGCACTGAACTCACGATTCATCATTTGGAGCTTACGCAAGCCCTAAACGCACAAGGGCCATCAGTCTGATTCAGTGATAGCAATCTTAATAGGTTCCTATTGCAATGAATGGTATTACTATGTGCACGTACACACCAATACAGTGCTTTTGCAAAAGCCGTTTACAAAATTGTCGGTTTAAAACTTTTAAAACTACTGTTGTCGGCCAGAATCAGTTTTGCTTTGAGGCACAACGTGGAATACCGCGCAAATTATTATAGCTAACTCAGTTGTCTCAATTGGATTGGAATGAAACGTTCGGTAAATATGTTATAAACTAGTTATAAATTATGTAAACTGTATTTCTGAAAGCACTGTACGCTTGGAATATTGTAAATGCAGTTTACCTTATTCTATCAAGGACATATTGTTACCGTATCCATGGACACCAGTCACACCTATATGTTTCTACACATGTGTCTAATTTATGTGTTGTTTGTAAAACACGTTGCATTCATGCGTAAAGATGTCACTTCATGTCCATGTTTTAATAAGCACATTCTTAGGAGCTAATTGACAACTGTCTTTGATTGGAAAGTAACTTTGTATATGACATCTACGCAAATATTCTATATATTTTTCTCGAAGCAGTGACTTTTATCTGTCACATACACTCTACGTATACTAGTAATTTGCCCAGTGTGCTGACAAGCATATTCTTAGAAACTGCAGAGAGCGAGTACCTCACATTCACCACATTATGATTCAATGACTAAATTATTTATAGTGTTTACATGGTAACCATGGTAACTGGCCATAACGTATACAATTACATATGTACTGTGGTATTCATAGTTACAACCTTGCTCAATAATTTGACATTGACCACAAAAATATGCAAATGAAGTCAAATAGTTCTTTCTAAAATTGAGTTTTCTTGGCAGTTGATGTATAACTTAAATTGTTCCTGTGCATTTCAACACTACGCAGATTACTGTTATAATTATCAGGACCGTAGTCAGCACTTTTAAATAGCGGGTTCGAAAACAAAAATAATATATTTGACGTGAAACGTGTGAATTTTATAATATTAAAAAAGTGTCTTTGAGCTCTGTTACATGCATTTTTATATTCTCGGTTTTAAATTCAATTGGTTTACTTTGTGTTACGTTGGTAAGTTATTTCACATAACGTCATTGAACTATTTTACCATATGATTTTAGAGAAGGGGTCCTGAGCCATTACCCACCCACAGACAAACGCACCCACACCCTAGATCCACTACGGCAAAATGTTGTACACAAAAAAGACAAGACTATACGTATCTTAGCATTATTGTCTAAGCATTTTAAGGTTGAATGCTACTCACGAGTTTTTTCGCTCTTCGCAGATGTTTCATGTCGAAATCTGTCTACAATTATTCATTTTAGTATTAGTCAATTTTGTATTATGTAATTTTATTTCTGTACAGGGCCTCAGCCCATCGTAGAAAATGTAATGAGTAGAAAAGTGCATAGCACGTTTTAAAAACAATACATTCAACATCCATATAAACATATGGTACTAAGTTAAGCTGGATTAATATTCATCTCGTCGCTCGAAAATTTTTAAAAGATACAGAACTAGTTGATAAATGGTGTGGCAGTTTGTGTAGTGACGAAGTAAGCCCAGACTGTCAGTATTTGCAAAATTGCATATTGCATTATTTGACAAAAGATCAACCCTTAGATCATTTAAAATGGACATATAAAAACAAAGTGAATTTCATTTTCTACCATGCTAAATTCAAGCATATCACTGCAAAAACTAAAAATGTATTGATCTAACTATATTTTTGTGTGTCTGCCTAATTCAACATTACGTTTAGGCCAAAACAGTGAAAACTCGTCAGTATATATTTTAGTCTATAATTGCTTGCCAATAAATCTCCCAGGTTTTAATACTACTTTGATTTGAGGGCGGTAAAATAATATACATATAGTGGAAGTTTAGCAGCGGTTTCAATAGACTTCAATGACTACATCTCCTTTTTTATGAACCCACTAAAAATATAGTAAATTTTCTAAGACATCAAAACAAAAAACGTGTAAAAAAATATGTTTGAAAAATATGATTCGTCGCATAGTTTCAGTGATGAAGCAACACTGTGGGGTAAATTGTTGGCTGCAATGAGCTCTTCAACCTATACAACTCGTGATGATAAATCTTCGGCATTTTTTAATGATCTGTTAAATCCGTAGCTGTACACTATTGTCCAATAACACAGACTACACATACTAATACAATAAGTTGACTACATTTGGTTGATGCACTTGCAACAAAAAAGTATATATGCCATTATTTAAAAATACAAAACTAATGAACCAAACTAGGAAAGTACAGTGTCGTGTTGTGTCAATCCCGTTCGATCCCAACCGTGACACTTTACTAACTGAGCGAACACACTCGCACAAGACAAACGGCCCTATTCAGGACCACCACATCATTCAGAGAATGACTACCATTACATTATTTTTTCAATGTTGTTTTAATATTTAACATCAGCTGCTGAATCTGATAGTTACCTCACTGAGTCAAGTGATTTAAACGATGATAATTTTTTTAATTAATACTGTTTGTTTATTATGTTCTAATCTACGATAATAAATCTATTCACTTCCAAAATTTAGGGGGTTCGACCGAACCCCCCGAACCTCCCCAAACTACGGGCCTGATTATATATACTGAATAACAAACCCTTTGCGCAAACAAGATTCTCAAAAACCATTAAATAATTATGCAAATTTTCGCTGCTTTCGCTGCGGCAAACACAGTGATGAGAGAATGGAACGCCGGATTAACCAATCATTCGACATATTTTAAAATAGGTCACTGTCCTTGTACACACTCATACCAATGTCTTGGATAAAATGGTTACAACTTTTCATTTCGTCTGGGAACATCTGTAATAATAAAAAAATGTTTGGTTTTTTTGGGGGAGGGCGGGGTGCAAATGTTTCGGCGTCGCCCCTTCAAAAACAATGCAGGAAATAGCGTTTCAGAGGGTTTAGTTCTATTGCACTGAAAAAGAAGGTTATTGTCTATTTTATGTGTTACCTTTTTGGAAGCGTCTTTCTAAATATTTATTCTAGTTCTCACTTTCATCTCTCGTATTACTCTAATCGTCAAACAACTTAATATCAAAAATCAAATTTTGCAGCAAATAACTAAGGCTTCATTCGGATTTGTACTCATTTGGCTACGAATAAAGATATAAAATGCATGCATAACAAGAACAATATAGAGATATAAAGTACCCGTTTCAAGGAACCCTTACATATGGTGTCATTGCGAGCTACTGATTTGCTAACCAAACCAACCCTTACATATGGTGTCATTGCGAGATACTTACTAGATTGTACCTGATTGGCTAACCAAACCAAACACTTAACAGTTAAACCAATCAGAAAGTAGCTTGTTTGTTAACAGGATATTTTCGGTCGTATCAAATTCTACTTTGTATATGGACTCAACTATTCATATATGTTCACTGGATTATAGATTATAACAGTTGTCAAGGAAATGGAAAGTCACAAAATAATGTGAGAGGAAATCTATCTATCCAGCCCAATATGACATGTGGATTTCTAAATATATGTCTGATGTATTTCCACATCATATGTTGCTATTCCAGTTGAGTCGACATCTATTGTATATTTTGAATTAAATCTATAATACATACCAGAAATCGTACTCGTTATAAATCCCATCCGGGAAATCTAGAATGCAGACAATTCGAACACCATCAAAGCAAGGAATATAGATCAGCTGCGCGTAGACCAGATTAGGAAAACAGATTACACCAGATAATACCCATACCAGGAAAATAATACTTTTTGCTTTTGTCTTTGACATCCTTGGTTTCATCGGGTGAACTATGGCTATGTATCGATCAACGGCAATTGCGGAGAGAGTAAAAATGCTGGCGGTAACCATGAGAGTGCCGGTAAATTTGGCTATTTTGCAGTAGACGAATCCAAAGTACCAAATGTTGTTCAACAAAAAGGAAAAGTTAAAAGGAATGTTCAGAATAGCTATCAGAGCGTCGGCAAATGCCAGATTGAGAAGAAAGTAATTGGTGACTGTTCTCATCCTTCGATGTGCTAACACTATCCATATAACAATAATGTTACCCCCGGCTGCAATTATTATCAATCCTCCAAATATAAGACTCCATAAAAATTGTGTCAATACTGGTTGAACAAATGCGGACACGGAACACTGCGCGACATCCACTGTCGTATTAGAAATGTTATGTATTTCATAGTCATCGTAGAAGCTTGTAAAGTTGTATGCAACTACGGGTAACACAGTGACTGCCATGTTCGTATAACAACGACAATCCAAACTACGGTTTACGGGTAGGCAAACGACAGCTTTTTAAAATATGCAGTTCTGCCTCAATTATATTCTCTCACGCGTAATGTCATAAACCGGAAATTAAAACATCTCCTTGTGTTTGTTGTCGGTCCGAGCAATGTTGTACAACGTAATTGTCACGAGTATATGGTCTCACCTACGAACTTGAATTTACAGATGAAACATCGGCTTTAAATTCTTTGCTGTATACTGAATACCTGTGAAAACATTGAGAAGACATAAGCACTGTTAGCATAATACTAAAATAAATCTTTCTTTAGAATGAGAAATGAAATGATTGATTGATATTTGTAATAAATTAATGTTATTTAAGTTACCTTTTAAGGTGAACTCTTCGCGAATGATTGAATCAACTATTGCCCGTAATACGAAACACTGATATATACAGTCAATGACGTTTTTGCATTGCTTCAAGTAGTCCCACTGACAGCATTGGAAACGTAAAAGGTTGCCAATTTCCTCTGTCTGTCGAATGCGCAGAGTAACTTCTCCCAGAAGGCAGCGTTCTTAATGGTTTCCGATTATGGTGTTAGGTTCTGCCGCTCTTTATCCGAGAAATCCAGAAAGGTGCTGATAATCTTGAAAACTGGGGGCGAGCAAGAAAACAATGTTAAAGGCGTGTTTTATTGTTTCATGGCGTTCTTGGCCCATTTACATTACATAAACATGTTCTCTCGTCGTCCAATGTGTACTGTGGGCCATCATCACATGGTTCATGTATGCTAAGTATGTATTGTACATGGATGCTGTCACTTCGTATTTAATTACACACTCATTCCGTCATATGCTCCCTTGATAGTTAGGCATACCGCAGACAAATAACATGTTCATTAGTGTAAAGTAAACAATTGATTTTACGTCCCCGAAGGCGAGAGTAAAATAAAGCTGTGCCGTCGAAGGTTATTTAACTTATTTATCGTGACTCGTGGATTATAATTTACCATTTACCAATATGTTGTACAGTGTACATATAGCGTTTAATATTTTCTAACAAATTATACCATATTTTATTCACGAGGAATGTGTTATTGTGCCAGGGGATGTGTGGTGAACAATCTGACAACATTTAATTCTCTGTGTACAATAATTCAAGTTCGACTCATAAGAAACACTGTTTATAATAATTAAACACTTAGTATAGTATTTAATCGCGAGGTCCGTGATATTACAATGAATACAGGACATTAACAATTAAAACATGAAATGAACTGACGCCAACATTTATTGCCCATGTCTCCGTCGAACATATAAATAAAAACAAGACGGCGATTCATTGCCTTCTTAATTATAGTTGTATACCCAGGCTGTTAATTAATGAATTATGTCTAGCAGTAACATGCGTTAATTGAGCCGGCGTTACATTAACTCTTCCAGTTACTGGACTCTTACTGCTGTTAAACATAAACTTTGCAGGGGTTATATTACTAATCTTTATTTTTTTAAAGCAATAATGAACGACTCCTATACCCATGATGAGCGAATAGCTCCCTTTGTGCGACATATATGAGCGAGGCGTGAGCCGAGTACATATATGGAGTACAAAGTGTGCTTGAGTCCATTATGGGTTGTCGGGGAGTTTATTATTGTTATTATTTTGTAGCGTTGTCATTACCAGTGGATTTGCTTCCACTAAAAACCGGAAAATTTGGAGAAAAATCCACAGTGAACGAACGGAACAGTTTCGCGGTCATTGCCCGTGAATCTGCATAATTTAAAATGTATTTTTAGAAATTTTGTTCACAACCTCATATGATGAACTAAAAAGGAAAATTGTTTTAATTCAACAAATATTATTGTACATGTATTCAAATATTATTGTACATGTATTCAAATTATTTACATTTCGAGTGGACGAGTGACTGATGTGGAGTAGCATTGTAGTGATCGCCCGAGCGAACGGCACACCGTGACTGGTACGCCGTTTCCGTGTCCACCGCGGTCTTGCACTACGCTATGCTAGATCGCCGCTGCGGATCGACTGCGTACCCCGCGTAAATGCACGTAGTCGTATCATTACTCAATTCCACAAGTGTTCCATCAAGGTTGATGTTATTGGCAACTGTCCTGTCTGTGTAATAGTCATTTTATTAGCGATTTAATTTGACGAATACTTTGAAGCCAACTTAAAGGCGTGGCCAGCGAACGAACATGGCCGAAAAGCTAGTGGATGTTAGCCATCCTAAAAAGAGAAACAACAGTAATTTCAATCACTGTATAAATAATAACAAGAAAACCAAGAGCACGGATACACAGATTGTTTATGCAAACTGTGCCTCGGACTGTAACATTTATCGAGAAGTCGGTGCTGAGGAAAAACAAGTCAGTCGGTCTTTCATCGATCTTGTTTTGCAAATATTGTAACACTATCAGAACAAATTCATCTCTCTGTACTCGTGTCTGTAGACATATTCCCACGTTGCTTATAACATTTTCTTGGATTAATCACCCGGCCTAACCTTACTTCATCGACAAAATCGGGCGTAATTTAGAAGCGCGCGTTTTAGATGGGACGCCGCGACAGAGCGCGCTTTAGCGTACAGAGCAGATCACGATGCCCTCACAAAATTGCCTGATTCCGATATTAAAATACGCTGTTATTGGCGACAGACTATTTTATTTTATGCCAATTTTAGTATTTAATACTTATTACCCCGCAATTGCTCTTCTTTTTGAATAGCTTCTCCTATATTCGTTTTCGAAAGCAACATTTTATTCATTTTGCTCAATAATGGGATACATTATCGCGAATAATCTGCAGCAATGACGTCATCAAATTCACTGGTTATAATGCTATAATATAACAAGAATTAATGTTTTAATTACCTTTACAGAAAATGTAATTTAACATTTGGACCGCTTGGTACAGTTTTGGACAGTAAGACAGTTTACTATGTTGTTAAGTAGACAAACTCACTGATATTGATATTGTTATTCAAGAGTTAATCAAGATGGAAAAAAGAAGAACGTTTGTGTATTTGAAAGTTACCGAGTGAAGTATTAACCGTAGACGTTAAACTATTGATTCATTTTGCATTGCTATTATCTTTAACGTAGTCCTATGTCAAACTATGATTATAGTAATCCAGGCAAGCTGTAATTGTTATTCAGAATAATTATATTTCCTGAAACATTAGAGAGAACACATCTATTTTTGCAAAACAAGAACAATCAGAAAAATATTCTTATCTCAGGCGAGGTAACAAATGTTTGATGACCATCTGTTGATTATGATTAACATATTTTAAAAATGTATTCGATCTGTTGGTTTTCCGTATTGGGCGGTCTTAAGTGTGTGTCGTTTTATCAAATGAAAACAGGGCATTTGTAACTGTGTCGTCATAATATAATACAGTAGTACTGGATAGTCTCCCGAATTGTAATGAAATCCTCCCCTTATGCTTTATGAATCATGTCAATTTAATATCATAATCCCAGATGGCGTTATTATTATTTGATTTATCCGAAGGTTAAATCAATACTTATGAAATCATTAATTTCTCACATGAAAAAAAAAAACGGTTGGTCTATTTACTTCATGGCAATTATAAGAAATGCATTTACAATTTCCGTTAGCTTACTAACCTAGACAAATATCATTCTATCTTGAAGTACATTGTGGTGGCGTTTCCAAGATAAAACTATTATTTTTCTCTCTCCGGGTATCGTTTTTTTACTGCTAGGAAATTGAAAACAGTAGGAACGAACTATTTTTCAAATTACAAGACTCCAACCTTGACTCTTGGCTTCTGTGCTTGCTTACACAGATAACATGCTAGCATTTAATGATATTGATGAAAATTCCAAACGCCAAAACATGTGTTGTTATATTTTATTGAACATTTAATAGTATGAACAAAATTACACATTATTTTACACATTAGCTGGTAACATAATTTGGTAGCTGAGAATAAAATCAAAGCTTATAAATGAAGGAAATTCAAAACCCATTTACCAGGTACATCACTCGAGAATTACATTGTTGATGAACACGCCATGTGACTGTAAGGTTAAGCGACCGTAACGCCAAATACATATCAGTAAGCAATAAATGAATAAATATTCAACTCATACATCGCTATAATAGTGTTAATATGTTTTTTTCGGATTGAATATACTCACCAATTTGTCACAATACAGAAATCATTCGGACTTGCTTTTAAAACATTTAGAACATATCACGTATTGGAACGCAAATCTGTGTTTCATAATCCCCCCAAGCTGCTAGTTATTAGCTTCTAATATGTAAACATTCGTGCACCAACGCAGTTATTCACTTAGTATAGTATCAGTATATAACTATGTTCGTAGATTCACGAGTGGATGACGTTTGGCGTTAATTACATGGTAATTACTATTGCACCATCAGTGTTAGTACTAGATTAAACTGAAAGTAGTGATTAACATAGTAAAAACAAAATGCAATTTTTTCTAATAATCAAATATAGTGTAAATTGCTTAATTTTTTTCAACAATGAGCATACATCAGCAAATATGTTAAATTAAAATTAGAATTGTTTAACTTGAAATGAAGGATAATCTCACGTTACGCGTCTGGGGAATGGGTGTAGTTTAAAAACGTAAATGAGTCAACACGCAATTGCCTTTGACGGACACTATTAAAGTAAGAATATGGTTGAACCAAGCAATGGACAAGTTTACAAACAATGCAAGCTAGGATAGTATTACAAAACTATGATAAAACAAGTCTCCCATGCCTCTATCATTTTTAACAAAATTGTAACACACAACTAAATTCATACGCTGTCTTACTATACATACGTAAGCAATTAGTTTGAGGACGCTACAACAAATCGTGATGGCAATTAATCTATCTTAGAAACTAGTGTGTACATGGGCAATGGAATAATTTAAAAATGGCAGATTACTTTCAATAACAAAGACATCAAGACATCGTTCAGCAGAGAGTTTTACTCTTCGCGTTAACTCAACATATTAATTGGCAATGAAGGAAAATAATATGTTATTTTAACATTGAGAACAATTGCTGCCTTGTTGTCGATTTCTGTAACGACATAACGTCTGATTATTATATGTAAAACGGAATGTAGTGTCCGAAACGTTAGCTACCAACCATGTTCCACGATAACATTGTACAATATCCAGCTGATGAGTTGCATTCAGATTGATTCAAAGTGTTGGAGATCTAGAATCTACATGTATATAATTGTTATCTAAAATAGGTTTGTACGCAAAGGTAATAGGTGGGTGGGGGCGGGGGGGATGGTCTCGTAGAAAAGAATAAATCACAATATACCTGTTAGTTTATGCTAATCACGCCGACATTTCACTAGTAACTAGTTATCGTGTTCCAACACACCTTGCTGGCTGCCGAGTTTGGAAGCAATTTGGACATTAAAATGTTGAATTTCTAAGTACGGACAGATTCAGCAACTCGACTATTACTACAAACAAAACATTATTGTCAATACAGATGAAGAAACCACTATCGTGTCCACTCTTAAAAAACGATACGATTGAAGCACACATTTTTGGCAGTGCGGTTGGTAGAAGACTATATGACGTCCAATATTATTCTTGTCAATAAACACAGTCAAAATATTATAAATGTCTCTTTACACAGTACTGTTGTCTCAGCACCGTTGGACGGCGCGCTGCAGTGGTTGCCGCTGAGACCACGGATATTCAAATCATCACACGATTTTGACAAGTAAACTCGCGAATTCGTCGAGATGAAAGAACACAGTATAGTACAATAAATGCCACGCACATAATCAACACCTTGTACGGTTTATAGCTATATACCCTATTAGTCATACAATACCTACAGAAGTAGACTTCGAACACGTCATCGTACATCAAATTACAGAACACTAATTGTACATTTATTCAGGTTGATCAGCATCCAACATGATGCACGTGTTGAAATTACAGTTTAACTGAGAACTCGGCCTCAGGGCAATCCTAACTGGAAAGGTCATACTCACCATGAACACTCATGTGTATACAGATGTTTGTGATGTTTTAGACTCGTTTTTTGCATGTCTATCTTGTCACTGAAGGTCTGTCCTTATGAATACATGCTTTATCTAACTTTCTGTTACGGGCCGGTTAGTATAACATAGTGAGGCGCGCATCTGGTTACATAGGGCGCATTGCCGTGCTCTTGAGTCTTACGTAATTGTTATAGGCTCGTAATAGTCCATGTACTTATTTGTGTTTAGTTGTACACACTTTACATTCAGCAGTGAAGTGACTGAACGTAACCCTGGGCATATAAGAGATACAGGTATCACTATAACTAAACTCTTTAAAGTCGAAAGCGTAGGGGAATTTTGCTAATGGTCAGCCGAGTCTGCGTCTATGATACACACCCACACATCACACACTAAGATCAGACTGTATACAGTCGATTATTATTTAATACTTTACTGAAGGAATACGTATTTCTGACGAACATGATAGAGAATGACCAGTAGAGAATTCTGTATGATATATTTTCAAATGGTCAACAGAATTGTGCACAGAACGTCGATGTTAGAATAAAACTATTTAATTTTCCTAAAGAAACAGCAAATATAATAAAAACATACATTTATAGAATGCATTGCACTGCTTTTTGACAACTGCAATAAATATATTGAAAGATTATTTTATCTATCAATATCTTGTGTATGACGTCATTGGTTTTAAAGGTCAAATATATAAAAACTTATTTTCAAGTGAAACAGAATTTGTCTTACTTGTATTCGTACATATACACGTGTATAAGACAATCTATTAATACCGAGGCCTAGCATAATAACATAACAGCATAATTACCCCCTCTACCGGCTACTTATATATGTATATAATAATTTGCATACTTGCATATTAGATGAGGATACAACATTTTTTTATAATTATAATTGTTATCTAATTAAGGTGTATTGTACATAACTGTTGCCATTGGAATGCTAGGCACACATTTGCGTTTAGATTTGGCACGATTTACATTTTGACTTAATCAATCTATGAGTGTATTTCCCACTAAGCTATGATTGTTGACAATATGTAATCGAATTCACCAGCAGCTGTTGCATTGCAAGGATCAAGGGCCTATTTCCTGCAGCATGAAACTACCAGATTCAGCTTCGAGATCAGAAAGAACAAGCAAAGCATTTGGTTATTTTGTTTTCAATAACAAAATATATTTTTATCCACTATATCTAGCAAATTTTTAGTAGCTACTGAATGACATGCCACCAAATACCGGTCCTTGCACGTAGATATAATTGTTACATCACGGGATGACAACCCCAGGCTCGTTTAATATTTTGAAAACCTCAATTCCACCACATACTCGGTAGCTCCTGATAAACAGATTACCGTTTTAAAATATCTATTTCACACACACAATGCAAGTTCGGTGACAGTATTAAGAACTATGCGACAATATGAAGACATTGCATATAATTAACGAGTCACATGACGAGTTTATTATCATGTCATTACTCTGTTCTATGTAATAGTTGCTTTCACCGTTTACGAGAACATTATTTTATTCAAATTGCAAGTAAACAAGACATAGCAGTGTATTAATAAATAATCGAAACGGCAATATGCACGTCATTTCCGGAAACACCGGTGACATTCAGTATTGCATAATAAATGAGGGTAAACTTGAAGGAATACGTGCAGACTGGAAGTGCAATTAAAGTCTATTATCGGTGTATTAAGTATAACAGAATTAAAACTAGAACAGTAATATCATAAAGTGACGGTTAATGGTCGGTACTTATGGCTTGGTTATAATGCCATAGCTCCATATGCCATGTTCACAGCTTACTATTGGTAACAAGACAATTAAAGGATCGTGTGTAGCAATTAAGGTATAGTAATATGTAGCTTTAATAATGGAAATGTCATCTTGATTAATATACCTCTGTTTTCTACGTTTTTAGGTATGGGACTACTCTCTCCGGGCCCCTCATTCAGTAATATATGACATAAAAAATCGCATAAAACGATACAGATAACTAGAGATGAAATATGCATATTAGAGCGTAGATCAAACTATAAGTGGGTAATCCTATTACAAATATGACCCACAGGTTACCTGAGTTATGTAAATACTTAATCACTTCAGAATAATTTTGTAATTATATTTTTATCTAACTCAAAATTGAAGGTAGTTATGACAGTTGTTATTGATTGCCACTTATCCTGGAAAGATCACATGATATGATGGTCAGCCATTTCATTTTCATAGGGTGGGTCTTTTACAATTTAGCGATAATAATATATCCAAGATACGCATGTCAGAATTGTCGTGCCTATAACCTAAAATTGTTGAGAATTAGGTTGCAATTTAGTGCAATCATTTTATATTGTCATCAACTCCACTGGGAATTTTAGAACTGACGATTCGAATTATGTGTTTTTAAGAGTGAGCAATACAGTATCTCAAACATTTAAAAAAATCGGATACTTTGGGAATAAATATTGGTCATTGTTATACAAGGTCATTTGCCAACAACAAACAAATATTGGGTCATGAACATAAGTTTCGAGAAAAAAGTGTTGTTATCTTGCCATGATTAGGGACGTACATATTGCTTTACGGGGTAAACGTAGAGCACGACCCATTCAATGAAGACAATATACTCGTATCGAACCTTTAATAAAATGGCCACGAATCAATTTGTTATTACTTTGTACCTTGAATACATTAATGTAATTGGACGACGCCGTGTTTAAATTTATGCAAGCCATAGTTGAATATAGCATAATTCACTGTTATCGATGGGTAATGGTTTCAAAATTATGCCCCAAAATAGAAACATTAATTATATTAAACCAGTGAACTAGTACAACGATAAATTATCGTGATTTATCGATATCCTGCTTTGATGTAGAAAACCATACCGTTTTCTATGGAATATTGTTTCGAAGTTACACTCTAAAATGTGAATAGAAAATATTGATACTAAATCAGCATCTTTCGAAAGTTGAGTATAATCTTTTTTTTATGCTAGGAATTAAAAAATTAAACTTAAAGGAAAGTCACGTTACTGATAATAAGTAAGCAAAAGCAGTATAATGGTGTGCCGTTAGCATTGGTTTGCCCGAGTGAGCATCACTGCCGCCAACAAATTGGCCGTGCTATGTAGTGGTGCGTACGGCGGTGTCGGCAACTGTTATTTGTCATAAATAGGTTCATTATGTTTATATCAAACCTATCATAATCTCCTCATAGAAATACAATTTGAAAACGAGCTAATTTCAACTACGAAATTTACATTACTGCTCGGCAGTGTTTATCTCAAAAGGTAAAATGTCATGTTATATAACTCCAAACTCGTCCAGAAAACGCCGTTTATTTTGCTTTGTTTCGATTTTGATCGTTTTATTGTTGTATCCTTCGCTAAAACTACAGGAAAACAATACTGATATAATATAATAGCAATAGCCCCCAACGAAAGGGGTGGGGTATATCTCTCGATATTGCACAATTCACACCATTAATGTATTAGTCAAAAGCAATATCTCGGAAATAAATATAGATAATATATTACTATTTTTGGAGAACTTGCTTTCAGTTTTATGATCGGAAAAGGAAGTAAAATGATGGAAAGTAATTTCACCAAAAAAGTGAGCGAAACCAGAATAATAAACTGTCGTCTGCACTAATTCACTCAAAGCAAGTATCACGTCGAGATATTGACTTCACAGGATAAAATATGCAAATCAGCTATTCAATATTTGCTGACAACGTTGCCATGTAACTAAATGTAATCCGTAGGTTTTGTTTACGCAGTTTGAAATTGATATGCAAATCTACTTATTATGAATGCCATGTACCAAACGTCTGCACAGAAGTTTTTGAGATTTTGCTTACAGTGTCTGAAATATGAATTTGAATATGCAAATTAGCAACATACATAATAAGCATGGTTATAGCATAAAAACCTATCTACACATTATTCCAAGACAAGCATGTGGCAGTTCCTAAAGTTCTCTATATGTGGTAATACATGAACGGATAACACATGTTCTCAGCTGAGAATCCCTACGCGCTTTTAGAAGCCATTATCGTTCGTCATGCATAATGTAGATAAAATAAATTCCTTATTTGTGCATTTTTTTCGCTTACAGTAATGGTCGCCAAAAAGATTTGAACTTGCACACTTACATTTATTCTGAGAATTATTTGGATAGTCAGTTAGCAAAATAACTTGTAACTTTGCTGTCCAATCTAGACTTGACGGCGCCGTTACATTGACACGCGCACAGTTTGGATCATTCTATAACATACTAAATGAGGGTAAAGTGCAGTTTTTAAAAAAAATGAAAAGCGTTCATTAGAATTTATGAATGTTTTATTATTTCATGAATTACGTACATTGTAGATAAACAAAAAATGAAGAATAATTTGACAAATCATAATGTTGATCACCCCATCAAATAGTAAATCATACACAGCATGTCGTCTGTCAAGTGGAGTCGTCAAGTCTAGAACAAAGCAAACGCCAATGTATTTCGTAAAGTTGTGCAAAAACTAAAAACTGAAGAGCATTCACCAGCCTTAAATTGTGAAAATACGAAGCATTGCTCTATAGGATTTATACATTAGGCTCCTTACTTTCATATGTCGATACACAGATGAGCGAGAAGTTTGTGAGTAGCAATATTCAGTGACATCTACATGTTACTAAGCTTCATTACTCATTGTATTTTCGCCTGATTTCGTGCTCATTAAAATCGTTAAGTTTATCGTATCAATCTTAACAAAGATGGTTAGAGACAGATTTCTCACTAATTGCTACCATACGATGGTGAGATGTATTTCATGTTATGTAGTCAGTTATGCACATAAGATATTAGCTATACCAATTCAATTTATCTTGTTTTTATTAACATAATACATAAAATTCTGTCACCCACACGCTCAATGGCATGAGTGAAACCAATGTGCCGATGGCCACTGTAAGCAGGTGGTCAGTGGACACGCTGGTTGCCAGATGGTAAAGCTACTGTGCGCAACGTGCACTTCCTTCAGTTAGCTTTGAGCTAATCATGTTGTAGGAATATAATTTTTCTGTTTTCTCCATCAAATATTGATATACACCTGTATTTTTTGTTTGTTTTGTTTTCGTCAATTTATTTCTCAATATTGTGGATGGTTATTTGTTCACCATTCTAACGTAAATACGTAGTCTAGGGACACAAGCCTGAAACTCCTTTATTTTTGAAAACAGGTCAAAAGATTGAGTGAATAACTTACATAACCCACATAATTAGACCTTAGTTGCTGTACGTATTTAGCTTTAATGCTGTACCTGTTATATTGTGAGTACCGGGATTGGTCTACTGCCTGTCTGTGGCAGGTACGAGTACAGATACTCCCAGAAATACGAGGGATTCATTGCAGAGTGTAAAGAAACAACAAAATGTAGCCTACACAATCTAAAATCGATGTTGGCGAATTGTGCGGGTCATGTAGTAAGACAGGTAATGATATTAACAAGACACTGCAGTGGCGTCAAATTTCCTGTGTAGGTGTATGTAGTGACATGTGCGAGATGTTAACTAAAGATATGACTAATTATTTCGAAATCCATTGGATTTACAAAAAAATGCAACAGCAGTGTGTCCCATATATTTCAAATACTAGCTAAAATAAAATTACGTCAAGCATAAACAGAAAAGTGGGTCCATTAAATGTCAAAACTAGTGGCATGAAAGCTGTGATAAAAGGACAAACAGGATCGTTTTGGGAAGAAGGCACGGAAACAGTCAGAAATTGAGATCTGAAATTTTAAACAATTTCCGATCTCAAATATGGATCTAAGTAATGAGTTGTGAACATTTTCAGCAACCACTGAATGAGATAGCAAGCCAACTACAGACCAACTTTGTAGGAGATAACGAGAAGGTAACAAAACAGATCCTTACAAAGGCTAAACTGTTAAGAACATTAGTCAATTCCTCCCACATACACTCACAAATCACTGCTTACAAATACAATGAATTTGGCCTGTTAATTTCTGCGCACACACATTTGATATTTATTGCGCTTACAGAAATTAAATCCAAGAATTGTATATCCAGATATATCTATAATAATATAATATTTTAGTTTTACAAAAGTGGCTGAAAAGGTAAATCTACATGTCAGATGTTTGTATTATATATGATAGTGAACGTTACATTATTTCCATCCTTAAACTGGATCGTTAGATAAAGATTACTAGGAAATTTTCCATGCTGCATCTCTGATTGGTTGTGTGCATGTCTGTACTCCAGCAAATGATAATAATTTGCATCACCCTCTTAGATAACTTTCCATGTTGACTTTTCAAATACAATATTTGTCGTTGACATGATGCCTTGAAGCAACATTATCCCACAGACTGAGCAATGATTTCCCAGAAGTCATCTGAGATACCCTTTTCATCAGAATGTGAGGTAGGCTACAAGGTAACGTGAAGACCAACCCCCCTTTGTTTCATTTAGGAGGGGAATATATCTTTCATGTCCTATGTACTACCAAGTGACCATCTATGGCTATTCACATTAAATTTTGTCACATGACTAAAAGCAATTTTTTATATAAAGGCAATTATTCTAGGATGGTCAAATTTGTTTGGAAGGCTTTAATGAAGCGTATGATTACAAAACAGAGTATGAATTCATGGAAAGTAGAATTAACGAAGTGGTTTAAAAATGCACATCAAGTAGACATGTTAATACTGACATCACCCACGTGGAAAATAATACAGAAGGACCACGAAAAAGAAAACTTTAGAGAAGCATTCAACATGGATACGTTAGCGTAATACACAGGTGTTAATGACTACCAAATAAGCATCCACGATAAGCACTGAGCAGAACATTGAATATAAAAGCCAAGTTCAATTGAATACCATAACAACAATAAATATATCAGAAAGTAGGCACCAAGAACAGATCTGGTATTGTCGAGAAAATTAAAGTGGATGGTATGGATGGTGGATGGTATATGCATACAAAATGACAATAGAAAGCAAATCAAAGTTTTCTGAGCATGTCATCAACGTTGTTTCCAAACCGTATTCTTGTTTTCCACACATTTAAGTACATAAATACAGACATATTTCCATTTTGAATATAAATCATGCATATGGTCTCCATATGTATATATAAATGTTCCGTGCCCTCATTAAAACAAACAAACTACGGTACACGGTGAGTTCATGCGTGGTGGTTAAAGTAGTGGTGGCTGGTTACTAATACATGTCTGTCTAATTGAATTATGCTAGTTGTTGAAATGATTAACTTTCATTTGTGTTGCTCTATTATATGAAGTTAATATTGCCGTACTGTCGAAATTTTAATACCCTTAATGAGTGAATGTTTCGTCGAAAGCATAGTTAAAATCGAGAACTATCGTTATAAGATGGTTCCAACTCATTACCGCCAAGTTAATTGTTTTTATATACAACTGCAAATCACTATTTATATACCTTAGATATATTCTATGTATATGACACAACACAAATCACTATTTATATACTTTAGATATAGTCTATGTATATGACACAGCACAAATCACTATTTATATACCTTAGATATATTCTATGTATATGACACAATACAAATCACTATTTATATACCTTAGATATATTCTATGTATATGACACAACACAAATCACTATTTATATACCTTAGATATATTCTATGTATATGACACAATACAAATCACTATTTATATACCTTAGATTTATTCTATGTATACGACACAATACAAATCACTATTTATATACCTTAGATATATTCTATGTATATGACACAACACAAATCACTATTTATATACCTTAGATATATTCTATGTATATGACACAATACAAATCACTATTTATATACCTTAGATTTATTCTATGTATACGACACAACACAAATCACTATTTATATACCTTAGATATATTCTATGTATATGACACAACACAAATCACTATTTATATACCTTAGATTTATTCTATGTATACGACACAATACAAATCACTATTTATATACCTTAGATTTATTCTATGTATACGACACAACACAAATCACTATTTATATACCTTAGATATATTCTATGTATATGACACAATACAAATCACTATTTATATACCTTAGATTTATTCTATGTATACGACACAATACAAATCACTATTTATATACCTTAGATATATTCTATGTATATGACACAACACAAATCACTATTTATATACCTTAGATATATTCTATGTATATGACACAATACAAATCACTATTTATATACCTTAGATTTATTCTATGTATACGACACAACACAAATCACTATTTATATACCTTAGATATATTCTATGTATATGACACAGCACAAATCACTATTTATATACCTTAGATATATTCTATGTATATGGCACAACACAAATCACTATTTATATACCTTAGATATATTCTATGTATATGACACAATACAAATCACTATTTATATACCTTAGATTTATTCTATGTATACGACACAATACAAATCACTATTTATATACCTTAGATTTATTCTATGTATACGACACAACACAAATCACTATTTATATACCTTAGATATATTCTATGTATATGACACAATACAAATCACTATTTATATACCTTAGATTTATTCTATGTATACGACACAATACAAATCACTATTTATATACCTTAGATTTATTCTATGTATATGGCACAACACAAATCACTATTTATATACCTTAGATATATTCTATGTATATGACACAATACAAATCACTATTTATATACCTTAGATTTATTCTATGTATACGACACAATACAAATCACTATTTATATACCTTAGATTTATTCTATGTATACGACACAACACAAATCACTATTTATATACCTTAGATATATTCTATGTATATGACACAACACAAATCACTATTTATATACCTTAGATTTATTCTATGTATACGACACAATACAAATCACTATTTATATACCTTAGATTTATTCTATGTATACGACACAACACAAATCACTATTTATATACCTTAGATATATTCTATGTATATGACACAATACAAATCACTATTTATATACCTTAGATTTATTCTATGTATACGACACAATACAAATCACTATTTATATACCTTAGATATATTGTATGTATATGACACAACACAAATCACTATTTATATACCTTAGATATATTCTATGTATATGACACAACACAAATCACTATTTATATACCTTAGATATATTCTATGTATATGACACAACACAAATCACTATTTATATACCTTAGATATATTCTATGTATATGGCACAACACAAATCACTATTTATATACCTTAGATATATTCTATGTATATGACACAATACAAATCACTATTTATATACCTTAGATATATTCTATGTATATGACACAATACAAATCACTATTTATATACCTTAGATATATTCTATGTATATGACACAATACAAATCACTATTTATATACCTTAGATATATTCTATGTATATGACACAGCACAAATCACTATTTATATACCATAGCTATATTCTATGTATATGACACAATACAAATCACTATTTATATACCTTAGATATATTCTATGTATATGACACAATACAAATCACTATTTATATACCTTAGATATATTCTATGTATATGACACAGCACAAATCACTATTTATATACCTTAGATATATTCTATGTATATGGCACAACACAAATCACTATTTATATACCTTAGATATATTCTATGTATATGGCACAACACAAATCACTATTTATATACCTTAGATATATTCTATGTATATGACACAATACAAATCACTATTTATATACCTTAGATATATTCTATGTATATGACACAATACAAATCACTATTTATATACCTTAGATTTATTCTATGTATACGACACAATACAAATCACTATTTATATACCTTAGATATATTCTATGTATATGACACAACACAAATCACTATTTATATACCTTAGATATATTCTATGTATATGACACAATACAAATCACTATTTATATACCTTAGATATATTCTATGTATATGACACAACACAAATCACTATTTATATACCTTAGATTTATTCTATGTATACGACACAATACAAATCACTATTTATATACCTTAGATTTATTCTATGTATACGACACAACACAAATCACTATTTATATACCTTAGATATATTCTATGTATATGACACAATACAAATCACTATTTATATACCTTAGATTTATTCTATGTATACGACACAATACAAATCACTATTTATATACCTTAGATATATTCTATGTATATGACACAACACAAATCACTATTTATATACCTTAGATATATTCTATGTATATGACACAATGCAAATCACTATTTATATACCTTAGATTTATTCTATGTATACGACACAACACAAATCACTATTTATATACCTTAGATATATTCTATGTATATGACACAGCACAAATCACTATTTATATACCTTAGATATATTCTATGTATATGGCACAACACAAATCACTATTTATATACCTTAGATATATTCTATGTATATGACACAATACAAATCACTATTTATATACCTTAGATTTATTCTATGTATACGACACAATACAAATCACTATTTATATACCTTAGATTTATTCTATGTATACGACACAACACAAATCACTATTTATATACCTTAGATATATTCTATGTATATGACACAACACAAATCACTATTTATATACCTTAGATTTATTCTATGTATACGACACAATACAAATCACTATTTATATACCTTAGATTTATTCTATGTATACGACACAACACAAATCACTATTTATATACCTTAGATATATTCTATGTATATGACACAATACAAATCACTATTTATATACCTTAGATTTATTCTATGTATACGACACAATACAAATCACTATTTATATACCTTAGATATATTGTATGTATATGACACAACACAAATCACTATTTATATACCTTAGATATATTCTATGTATATGACACAACACAAATCACTATTTATATACCTTAGATATATTCTATGTATATGACACAACACAAATCACTATTTATATACCTTAGATATATTCTATGTATATGGCACAACACAAATCACTATTTATATACCTTAGATATATTCTATGTATATGACACAATACAAATCACTATTTATATACCTTAGATATATTCTATGTATATGACACAATACAAATCACTATTTATATACCTTAGATATATTCTATGTATATGACACAATACAAATCACTATTTATATACCTTAGATATATTCTATGTATATGACACAGCACAAATCACTATTTATATACCATAGCTATATTCTATGTATATGACACAATACAAATCACTATTTATATACCTTAGATATATTCTATGTATATGACACAATACAAATCACTATTTATATACCTTAGATATATTCTATGTATATGACACAGCACAAATCACTATTTATATACCTTAGATATATTCTATGTATATGGCACAACACAAATCACTATTTATATACCTTAGATATATTCTATGTATATGGCACAACACAAATCACTATTTATATACCTTAGATATATTCTATGTATATGACACAATACAAATCACTATTTATATACCTTAGATATATTCTATGTATATGACACAATACAAATCACTATTTATATACCTTAGATTTATTCTATGTATACGACACAATACAAATCACTATTTATATACCTTAGATATATTCTATGTATATGACACAACACAAATCACTATTTATATACCTTAGATATATTCTATGTATATGACACAATACAAATCACTATTTATATACCTTAGATTTATTCTATGTATACGACACAACACAAATCACTATTTATATACCTTAGATATATTCTATGTATATGACACAGCACAAATCACTATTTATATACCTTAGATATATTCTATGTATATGGCACAACACAAATCACTATTTATATACCTTAGATATATTCTATGTATATGACACAATACAAATCACTATTTATATACCTTAGATTTATTCTATGTATACGACACAATACAAATCACTATTTATATACCTTAGATTTATTCTATGTATACGACACAACACAAATCACTATTTATATACCTTAGATATATTCTATGTATATGACACAACACAAATCACTATTTATATACCTTAGATTTATTCTATGTATACGACACAATACAAATCACTATTTATATACCTTAGATTTATTCTATGTATACGACACAACACAAATCACTATTTATATACCTTAGATATATTCTATGTATATGACACAATACAAATCACTATTTATATACCTTAGATTTATTCTATGTATACGACACAATACAAATCACTATTTATATACCTTAGATATATTCTATGTATATGACACAACACAAATCACTATTTATATACCTTAGATATATTCTATGTATATGACACAACACAAATCACTATTTATATACCTTAGATATATTCTATGTATATGACACAACACAAATCACTATTTATATACCTTAGATATATTCTATGTATATGGCACAACACAAATCACTATTTATATACCTTAGATATATTCTATGTATATGACACAATACAAATCACTATTTATATACCTTAGATATATTCTATGTATATGACACAATACAAATCACTATTTATATACCTTAGATATATTCTATGTATATGACACAATACAAATCACTATTTATATACCTTAGATATATTCTATGTATATGACACAGCACAAATCACTATTTATATACCATAGCTATATTCTATGTATATGACACAATACAAATCACTATTTATATACCTTAGATATATTCTATGTATATGACACAATACAAATCACTATTTATATACCTTAGATATATTCTATGTATATGACACAGCACAAATCACTATTTATATACCTTAGATATATTCTATGTATATGGCACAACACAAATCACTATTTATATACCTTAGATATATTCTATGTATATGGCACAACACAAATCACTATTTATATACCTTAGATATATTCTATGTATATGACACAATACAAATCACTATTTATATACCTTAGATATATTCTATGTATATGACACAATACAAATCACTATTTATATACCTTAGATATATTCTATGTATATGACACAATACAAATCACTATTTATATACCTTAGATATATTCTATGTATATGACACAGCACAAATCACTATTTATATACCTTAGATATATTCTATGTATATGACACAATACAAATCACTATTTATATACCTTAGATATATTCTATGTATATGACACAATACAAATCACTATTTATATACCTTAGATATATTCTATGTATATGACACAGCACAAATCACTATTTATATACCTTAGATATATTCTATGTATATGGCACAACACAAATCACTATTTATATACCTTAGATATAGTCTATGTATATGACACAACACAAATCGCAGTGAAATGTCGCAGCTGTTGTACTCTTGAGGGTGACATGTTTCGTGTCGGCTTGTTTGATTTGATTTCCTTCAGTTTTCGTAATCGACATATCGATCTATGTATGCCAGACAATGTAACGAGTTTTTATGTTCGGTAGTAAGTACGTATTGCACGTGGAAATTAGGCACATGTTTTAACATGTATATAAATGTGGTTCACTATTTATGTTACATAATCATACATACATTTAATGAGGCATTGGTGGTACAGAATAATAACATAACATAATATAATATAATACAATACAATACACTACATATATATTATGCAAATTATGTATTCTCATTTAATAATAAATACATATATATATGTATCTTTGTGTAAGATAGGGAGATAGGCACGTACACATGGCTTTGGCTGTAGGTGCACTGTGTCGTGACATTATGTTATGCATATGTCATCAACAGTCTAGTCAGCCTGCAAGGTAGTTAACTCCTTCCGTAATATTAACCACGAGAAATAATTTTTTTTCAATCAACTATGTGATTAAACATTTAAATAATAGATTTAGTTGAGGGCCAATATCCGTATAAATGACGTCTAAGCAGGAATGAATAATTTAATATCAATTGGAGCCGAAGCAACGAGGCGAGTGTAACCGGTACGAATACAATATTACTTGTCCTGGCGGAGATGAGTTGCTTAGTGGCACCCTCTCAATGAACAACTGAAGTGTTCAATGATTCGCAATGATACGCAGCAGGTATACACTGAAAATAAAGGGACATATTGTAATTGAAATACTAAACACATTTTATGTTGTATTTAATTGTAAAAGACTGCCACCCACTGTCTCTAAATGTATCAGCATTGTGTTATACACCAATAAACTAAAGCACACTACGATACTTGATATCTAGCAGAGAAAAACTTTCATCGATTATAGTAACTTACTTACGAGCAAAGTATTCTCATTATCAGAGCATAAAACAAGATTTGAGACCTGTGGGAGGACGTAATTACGGAAATGAATTTTGCTTTGATTGATTAGATTTAAATAGGTTTGGAATAATAGTCTAGAATGCAGATTGTGTTACAGCCATGTTGGAAATCATACACTGTGATTCTAGATAAAGTAATGAATTAGTAAATAACGTTATCTTTACGGGGATTACTTTACACCTGGTAATCACAGAAAATGAAAGATTTTCTAACTCACCAGCAATAATTGCATTTCAACGTCTCAACAACAATTACTCTTGAATCATAATGGAATATGATTTATATTACAATTTATTTCGAGAACTAATATATGTGAAGAGCGCCCTCAAATGGGATGATTATGATGTCATTACAGTAATGGCTGATATTACAGCACTGACATATTTCTATATCATGTATAACGTATGGCTTCAAATAAAATATTATAAACAACATACGAGTACATTAATTGTAATTTGAGTAGTACATATTAAAGAAATATTAAATCAGGTCAAGGTCGACATAAAGATTTGTCAACCCAAAAGGCCCATTGATGACTGAGGCGAAGCCCAGGTTTAAATCAATATTTGAGTTATACAGAATAAAAAAAACAAAAACAAATAAAACATTTTGTGAAAGGCTGCATTGAAAAAATTCTGCCGTCCAAGTTGTTAATGACAACATCCGGAATGGAGCTGTTTCATCATACTTCAATGTTTCGTATCGATTCATATTCCCTAGCCCGTTACAAATTTACTGTCACATCCAGGATGTATACAGATATCAATAATCTATGGGCGACTGTCTAACTGTTCACCAGTGGCGATGTTTACATACGACGCGCTCACGCACATACAAACATAAGCAGCACACTACACTGGCGGTCACTCGGACCTCAATACAACGCAATATAACAACATATTTCTACTAAAATGAACAATTTTAACGTATAAACAATTTTGGAATGCCGTGCGAAATTCAAGTAATAAGCGCTAGCTACTTACACGGCGCGGCGACTAAGGTCGGACCGACCGATGTAGTGATGTTGTTCAGGGATATCTCCCGGTTATAAGTATTAACATAGAACATGTTTCGACCCAAGTTATGCAAGATACTGTTAGCATTTTATGCTGTAGACATTTGGTTTATATCTGTGTCTGCATGTTTCTAAATGACTTTACGTTGAAGAAAATCAAGTGACATTCCTCAGAAGCCAGACATCACTGGATAATGCGCACGTAACGATTACAGCGATAAGGTTAGATTTTAAATCACGATATTACTCATTTATAATGCAAACTCGATAAGACTGTCACAGACAATCTGTATGTTTCCTTATCTGATCGTGGGCGAAGTAGTATGTCAGAAACGAAAGCACGTGTACGCTAGTGAGCTTTAGACATAATGCAATTCGACATATGCATATTGGTATATTTCGTCACACGGCAAATGTACATGGGCGATGTCGTGTTATAATTTTTTTCTAGTTAAAATCTATCTTGAACCATTGTTAAATTAGTTATACTAATCGATCTACCTCTTACGGTTTAACAACAAACATGATTAGTACTTGTAGAATCCAGATCTTGTAACTGAACTTTTGTAGAACGTAACATTACGTTAGATTTGAGATAATTCGCCGTATTTCGAAAGCAGGAAAGTACGACTGTAAACTTTAGGATAAAATGTAGCCATCAAATAAATAGTTGTAGACAAATTGTATATTTACATTTAATTTACAGAAAGAAAACAATATCATTAAATGTTGAATGAATCGTATTAGCTTCTACAATATTATGTTTTATTTTTTAAAGAAATTGTATAATCCTTAATTTAGTTATTTACATATATTAATTTTAAAACGCGGTATAAAAAATATAAAATAAACTGACGGCATTAGGCCATACAACTTGTTAAAAGCAGACGTGTGATAATAATTGTATTATATATGTGTATTGAAAAAGACATACTCGAATAAAATAAGATTTCTCTTCGAATCCCATAAAATTGCGCAATATATAAATACGTTCATCTTTTACGATGTTATGTCTTCTTTTAATTACGCAATGATTGCAAATAGCAACGTAAACAGAAACACTTGATGCGATATAAATAATCACTAAAGTCGTGTACCGCATTTCCCTTTAAAATAACAATAGATATACAATTTATAATATATTCTTGATTAAATTATAATTTGTTTGTTTGCTTTATGCTATCAGATCTATTAGCATAATAATGTATTGTAGTAAAACCACCTTGTATGCCATGTATCAATATTTTAAAGTCTTCTATGGATGTTAAAAACATCATTTACTGATCATTCTGTATGGTCGTAGGTATGTGTGTGTACGCCACAAAAGTGTGTTGACCTATTATTATATCTTTGAAATAAATGCCAATGATTGGATGCCCCCTAATAATATTGGCAAATATTCCACATATTCAATTTCAATGTGATTGATAGTTATTTGTTATCAGATCAACTAGCATAATAATATATTGAATCACAATAATAAATGTTGATGTATTGCTGATAACATAACCACGCCTACTAAATACTGAGTTTTAAAACACAATAGTCGTCGTATCGCTTCAAGTTCTACCTGGGTACCTTGCGACGTTTGTGTGTCTGTCCGTCCTTTGCTAAAAACAATGCTGTATTTCAGTATATGTGTATCCATGTACGTATGTCTGTCATGGCATGGACGAATTATAATTTGTCAGAAGCATTTAGGAGGTGTTGACCTTGAATATAATTGACTTTGAATATAAATCTGTTACTATGAAAAGGTAAAGGCTAATGTGTATACACATTACACGGGAGATCTGGGTCTTGTTTCCATGGGAACACACACTTTGAAAATGATACTTCACAATTGACAAGTAACTTAAAAAGCTTTATACGAATTATGACATTTATTGAAAGGTCTATTTATCAGACAAGAACCAGACGATTAGATGTTTGGACACTTTGAAGTCCGGCTGCCAGAGAGAAAGGAGCGTTTCAATGAAATCAATTCAAATGGACAAATATTTATGAAATTGTCAGGAGAGATTAAAATAGGAATAAAGATATGGGAGGAGAGTTGAACCTGGTTTCCATATATATAGAAATTGTTTGAATGATTTGTCATTGCCGAATATCTTGAAAAGATATTAACGGAATGTTAATGGAATTTATACTAACGGGTTCCTTGGAGACGAGGACCAATCGTGAAGCTTTTTAATACAGTTCTGAATAATGTTTTTATAGAGACAGAAACTTTGTGTTTGTTTGTTCGTCTGTGAGGGGAATAACCCGAAGAGAAATAAGACGAATTTTCGTGAATTTATAAGAAGGCGGTGTACTTAAGACGATGACATAAAAATACCAATTGATTCACTAGGCTAGAGATATTTGTATTAATACGGACTTTACAGTTGCAATGAAGATTTACATTTCCAAAATACCCCCTGTTTTCTGTTTCGCTAATTTGATTTTTAGACCAATTCTTATTTCAAAAAATAACTAATGATGTAATTAATACTCGCTGCGATTTGCTGCTTATGAAACGAGAAATAAATTGACATGTAAATATTATTAGCATCTATTGAAAACACTCAAATATAGTGTAAAACATACTAGTAATGTAACTGGTCGCTAAGCTTTTGATTTCCCGTGAATAAAGACATTAGCATAGAAGCAATTATTACCATAAATCATAACATAATTGACCATTAGAAACACTGTGATTATACATGCATCTACTCATTTATCTTCCATGGTACCTGGCGTCTTTGCCAATGTTCAATGACATCATACGAAGAAAACTGACGAATCTGCAAACGAACATAACACACATCTTCATTCCCTGAATATATGTAGCACAATGCCCATCAACGCGTAACTAATAATGATAATTATATGTCATTAACTACGTGGTAGGCCCTCGGGAATGTTCGGAAAAACGTTCGTTGAATACAAATTTGAATGTACAATTGTGATATTCAAAAAAGGCTGCATAATCGGAACGAGTATCGTCTGTTTTCACTTGTCCATAGTTCACTTTTAGTTAAGAGAAATTATACCTATGTTACGAACAATACATAACATGTTATAACATATGGACGGAGGCATTTATACCTATGTTACGAACAATACATAACATGTTATAACATATGGACGGAGGCATTTATGCTTATGTTACGAACAATACATAACATGTTATAACATATGGACGGAGGCATTTATACCTATGTTACGAACAATACATAACATGTTATAACATATGGACGGAGGCATTTATACTTATGTTACGAACAATACATAACATGTTATAACATATGGACGGAGGCATTTATACCTATGTTACGAACAATACATAACATGTTATAACATATGGACGGAGGCATTTATACCTATGTTACAAACAATACATAACATGTTATAACATATGGACGGAGGCATTTATACCTATGTTACGAACAATACATAACATGTTATAACATATGGACGGAGGCATTTATACCTATGTTACGAACAATACATAACATGTTATAACATATGGACGGAGGCATTTATACCTATGTTACGAACAATACATAACATGTTATAACATATGGACGGAGGCATTTATACCTATGTTACAAACAATACATAACATGTTATAACATATGGACGGAGGCATTTATACCTATGTTACGAACAATACATAACATGTTATAACATATGGACGGAGGCATTTATACCTATGTTACGAACAATACATAACATGTTATAACATATGGACGGAGGCATTTATACCTATGTTACAAACAATACATAACATGTTATAACATATGGACGGAGGCATTTATACCTATGTTACAAACAATACATAACATGTTATAACATATGGACGGAGGCATTTATACCTATGTTACGAACAATACATAACATGTTATAACATATGGACGGAGGCATTTATACCTATGTTACGAACAATACATAACATGTTATAACATATGGACAGAGACATTATTATACGTGTAGGATAGGTTTACCTTAGACGGGTCGTCCACCTTACATGAACTGCATAGAATTTCAATATAATAAGAATTGAATGCTTTGTTCGTGTCTTCCGTTAATATTTCCTCAGCTGTGTGTAGCAGGTCAAATATCTAGCTAGAATGACTACTTTGCAACGTTTATATAGCTCTATACATATGGGGTTATACAGTTGTTAGATACATTTCAGACGCGGACATAGTTGTTTCTTTAGACGCAATCATTATTGAGTGAAAATAGAATGCTTCGAAATGTTGGAACATATGGACGGATGAATTAGTGTGTGTGTGTGTGACTAACCCAGTGTAAAGGGATCGTCCACTTTACATGAACTACATAGCATTTCAATGTAATACAATAGTCTATTTGTGTCTTCCGTCAATACGTCCTTAGCTGTGTATAATAATTCAACGTCTATTCATATAGCTCTATACATGAAATTTTTCGTTTCCAGCGAAATAAAACAATGACACATTTACATGGAAATTGGATATTTGAACTTTTGATAGTAATGGTTGACTATAGTTATTACTTATCCATCGACAACTTATTATATAATCTGGACAAAAGAATGAATGATGATCCATTTATTTTTTTAAAATAACTAAAACTGTTTTAAGATTAACCATTTTAAATATGGAAATATTTGTGCGGTAACTTCCTGTCTGTGTACCATTGTATAAGCGTAATTTTGACAATAAATTGCTCCTGGAATCGAAATGCAGTAAAACTATTAATTATATGTGGCATATCTTATCCATTTCAGTGTTTCATATAGTCTTTAATAATAACGTATTTAAAACACGACTACCAAACACTGTGGGTATTCGCCAGGTTGTTTTAGGCTCGCCTCATACACATTTCATTATATATCACCAGGAAGCTCAGTATTGCTACTTTCAGAATATCATGTAGAATATCTCACAAACAAAACTTTTACATAACATTACTATCATCTATTGTTTGGAAACATTATCTATCAGAGAAAGGTAATAGTATAAAAGATAGATATTTTCTGTCTTGTGGAGTGTATGTTCGTATATGTGTTCGTAATTTCGATTACTTACACTCACGTGTTCTTCACTGTATGGTGGACATATTTGTCCCCGAGGAAGTTCGTCACTGGATAGAATGTTCTGACCATGATTATACTAGATTTTATTTGTTTATATATATTATATTCTACACTTACGACGTCGGAGATTTGACTTGCGCATGTCAAACTAGTCTATATTGCAGTAATCTAGTACCTATACGAAGTGTAAAGACAATGTTCAGCATTACACTACTATGAACCAGCAAACAAACAAACAAACAAACAAACAAACAAACAAGACATTCACTGCCAAGTCAGCTACTAACACATGGAGTACATGCTGCACACCCACGATAACTGAGCCAATCAAAACTGTTCAGGAGTATGTTTAGATATTCTACATTAGTGTTCATAATAGAGGAACTAGCAAAATATAACATTAAGTAGAGAATCATGGGTATTAACTGCGCACAAAATAAAGGAAATTCCTTTTCATCGACCATTCAACATAAACATCTACAATTTATAACGTTCATATTGCAAAGTACTTCATTCACAATTCTGATTAAGTATTTCAATACAAAATGGGAAATGTTTTATGTTTGAGATTAAACCCATATTCATTTTGCCCTGCTTTTGGAGAAACTAAATTCCTTGTTTTCTGCAAAATTATTTGACGTTGCTGGAAGCTTGTATTGCTACAAATTCAATTTGAATTCGCAGCAAAGTTAATTTACATGCGAAAAAATCAGATTTTGCATATTAGCAGCAAAGTGATTTTTTTTTGCCGCGACACCTATCATCACGTGACCACATCACTTTGCAGGAATGCCTAAAATTACAACGGCTATTTTTAGTGTGTCTTTTGTGTTGGAAATGATATTTTCAACTGAAAACTACCAGTCCTACTGACTGCTGGGATAAGAATGTTTTTATTCACTTTAAACAAACAATCTTTTCCGGAGAAAAACAAACAAACAAAAAAACTTGCAAACCACAGATTTTCAATCAAATTTATTTTGTTTGTCTAAATATTGGCTTTTTTTTTAAAACCAGTGACATCCTTTGAAACAACGCTATATCGTTATTATATGAATAAATTAACTTAGTGCCGCTCATCGAACAGGACATTATAACTTACAATAAATAGACCGTACATATAGTTTGTTAATTGTGTTAATTTCAGTAAATAGTTACACAGTCAGGCAACACTAAGCCGTCATCATCGCGCTCTGCAACTTACATGTATTGTACAACTTTTTAAAACTCGCCGATCGTTCTTGCTTTCAGGCGAGCGTTGTTTTCATCATTCAATACAAAGAAACTGGTTATGACACATCGAATTCCGTCTACCTTCAAACCACCTACCTATAATTTCTATTTTTAATGATGGCAGTCACAAACATATATATCGTAATTGTTGTCATTTTGGAAATATTTTCGGTGCCATGTTGGAAAGATTGCTAACTTGTAAAGCGTAACTTGACGTTCGAGGTATAAAGAATAAGTTCGGCGTAGTTTTGAGTTCACTAAATTTAACACTGCAACAATAAAATTGATACATATAGTGAAGTCAGCAAAAAGTTAAAAATATTACAAGAACGTTAATTATTCTCGCATATTTATTGGGAAGATCGATGACGTATTCTAAAATTAATATATTGGACTGACAAAACGCCAACCCAATATAAGTTTGCGTCAAAAAATTTCCACATAGCAGTTTGTGTGCGTGAAATACTATTTGTGTGGTTGCAGTGCTACGTATGGCCTTCTTTAAATAATAATTTAAGTCAAGACGGTAATATACACATTTATTCATTTCTATTTTACTAACTGAGTACCTTTTCCTACCGCCCTTATATCAATCACTAAAGCTGACGAACAAACGATGTTGTCTGACTTTCTATCGCACACACTATGACATCAAAACTATCACCCATACAAGTGGTGCATTATGATATTGTACATTTCTCTAGAACTTGTAGAAAGGCATAGCAATAACCAAACCACAGTCAACTTATTATGAATTCCAAAACAAAAGCGGACTTATACCCCCGGGGAGTGTTTGCTGAAAGCATTGGATATAGTATATATATGATGGACTAATGAATTCCGTACTTAATGTATTACAAAATACTATGTAATGATTGTACAGATAGAGGTAACGCAATGTATTAGCGAATGGGTCGAAGTACACAAGAGGTTTGAGATAACCATCCGCCCTTTGAAGAATAAAATGTAACACGTTGCATATCGAGTGAGAAGATCTGTATCTATACAAAGTAGTACCAATATTGTCGCCACCAAGGTATTTTTATGAGATTTGTTAATCGGTTGACGTTCCATGAAACTGTATATGAGTTAGTTATTCAATATCACTACTGGCACCGTTTTCATAGAAGTTGTGTGATCTACTCAAAAGCAATATTATATCACTGAATATAAAATACGATAACATCATTGTAATTAGCTAAAACAATGCAAAATAATATCGACACCTACTTACTGAATTCAGCAGATACACGTTTGAATAATTTAAGTGCCTGTTTAATGAGACACGGATGTACGGTGGAACCAGTGCATTGACGATCTTCTCTCTGTGACATTAATCACGGGAAAGCCATCACGGGTGTTTGAACGGAAAGGCGATCCACTTAAGGATAAGTTGTCCAATCCCCTGCGCGCGAGCTGTGTCATTATAAGATGCCTTGCCGTGTTTCCCATAAACTGAAGAGCACTTCATCGCCCGACTAACTGTGTATGTGCTTTGAAAACAAACCAGTTTGTCGCGTGATTTTATCAGGATTGACACTCCCACAATTAAAATTTCTGTTATCGATTATCTCTAATCAATAACACTATTCCCAAGTGTCGCATTCTAGAATACAACTGCCCTGAGCTTTTATTGTGTATATTTGTCGGTGATTGGTATGGCTTTTTATCGACTGACAATAATTGTAGCAAATTACCCGCATTATGTGATGTCAGTGTGACGTTACGTAATTGTAGTTTATAGCAACTTGTACACAAATTGTATTCCTTAGCACAGTCCCTCTATCACGGACTGTGTCCTTAGTATTGTACCGGCAACACTCACGTTTTGTAGCAACATTTCGTCGTGGTGTTGTCAGAACATTCTCATACTCAATTATGCAGTGAATCATTCGTGAATATTTAAGGAATGCAATGCAATTACCATGCTTGGACATATTGATAATATTCCCGTTACATGACGAAATCCGAATATTGATGTAGCCGGCATTTAAATTGATGTGGGATAACTGCTTATATACAATGCCCCTAGGCCTCATTGAACATATACAAAGACTATATAATGTATATATGTCGAGCTTGAATACGCCTCGTTAGAGTAGATTGTAGTTTAGTTCTTAGATTGTATTGGCAATGAACACAATATCATACATACTGTTAATAAACACACACATATACAGACCTGTATTCTGGGACATTTATTCGAGGTCGAACATTAATAGCGGAATATCCTAATCACATTGCCAGCTTGTAATGATGAGACGAAACTGCAATATTATGTAACCCGGATAGCATAAAACAAAGCATATTGTACAATGGCATATTGTGTTTATACAATAATATATTGTAACTGTACAATGGTATGTCTAAAATGACGGTATAACAGTGTAATATTTTCATCGTAACTATGCGTAACTATGCGTAACTATGCCAATCACATATATCACTTTTCACGCGATAAAGCTATATGCTCAATGAAAAAACCAAATGTGTGTTCATATCGTAGCAGAAAATGACATTTGTCTTTATTAGTATTTGAGTTATGGCTACTTAGTTGTTATCTTGCAAAATGCGCTTGCGCACCCCAATTCTCCCATATAGCAAGTTTCTGAAACCTGCACATTGCTACACCTACATGTTGAAAGTTATAGAGAATATCCTAATTAAAATTAAATTAGTGAGAATTGTCTCCTGTCGCTACCTTAAATCAAAATACACCGTATCGTAGAGACGGTCCGGGTAGTCAAGTGGCAATTACTATAATGACGGTGATGCATAGAACACGTCGTGTTTTATCGCCCCAGAGACACACCTCGTAATAATAATAATAAACCCTTTACGGCTATCGAATCCGTCACCGCGACCTGTATTCAATATTTCTGATCGGTCTCCACAAAGTACAATTAACGAGCTATTGCGTATTCCTGCGGCTGACTCATCGAATTTAAATGCGGAGCGAATAATCAATGGATATGAATAGACCGGTGTTGTCACGTTATTCTCATTTTATGGAGATGACAATAGGAACTTCACACCTGGTAACATTTAAACCTAATGCACGTACAGGAATATTAAGGAATCGTGTGTAGAAATGGTGTTAAACGTGGCATTGATAGCATACCATCAAATGTAGCTGGCAATCAAAGATTAACGCCGACACATTTTCCAGATTCAATGAACAAAGTGTCAAACCATAAACACTACAGCAAAATAACATTTGTATAATGACATAGCAAAACTGAGAAGCGAATAAACAAGTTTCTCAAATCACGCCAACGCTAAATTGTAACGCGGTACGGTGTTTGGGAATGCGTCAAATATATGAACAGTGCAATGCAGTGAAGCACAGTGCAATGCAGTGTAGCATAGTGTAGTGTAGTGAAGTGTAGTGTAGTGTAGTGTAGTGTAGTGTAGTGTAGTGTAGTGTAGTGTAGTGTAGTGTAGTGTAGTGTAGTGTAGTGTAGTGTAGTGTAGTGTATACTAGCAAATAGTAGTCAAGATTTGTCAATATCCGCATATGTGATATGCAGCTTTAAATAACCTTTCTTTCAGCTAAAGCCTAATTTTATCGATGCTTAGAGAAGAAACATTTTGAATATCACAATATTTACAGTAGAACTAGTTTTCCGATTGCCAATATTCACTCAAAGGCAGTTTAGATCAGCAAAGTTGCAAAATCAATACTGGTAATACTAAAAGTGTGCAAAATCTCACTGTCACGAATTGAGTCAAATAGCGTGAAATGAAGTGTCGTGTTTTACAGTTGGCTACGTCAGAGGAAAAACAAAAATAGCTCAACTATAAGCTTATAAACACAACCTCACTCGAGATACATATCAAATATATCCGGTCAATTAAACAATTGTGGGGTAGTTAAAAATATGTGTGACTTGCAATTCAAGTACAAATTCGGGGAGCAAGTTCTGATAGGAGAGAGATCAACCAAAATATATTGGTCTCCGAGATTTGGTTGTAAGCAAAACGCCAGTTGTTCCCTCAAATACTATTTGATGTCTCGTGATTCTCGTGCTCTAAACAAATCTAGGCGGCTGTATGGAGGGCATTACTAAAAATAAATAAGTACATCAGCAATTTGAATCACTAACATATCGTATATTCATTATTTTATCAACAAACATCATCTTATTTTTCCTTCATGAATTTGTTTCCTTCGCCATACCTACTACAAGACAACTAGAATAGCTACCCCTTTGTAATCATAGAAAACTGCATAAAGCGGTGCTAAAATAACGAATGGTATGGCCTCTGATTATTTAAACACATCTTTAGTTACAAAAAATCAAATCCATAATTACCTAACCAGTTTTTCTTCTCACTATCATATAGAAACCCCAAACACCAAATATATTTCACAAAATTGTCATTATAGTATGGCTTATCTTTGAAATGTTACGTCAGTTCAATTAAAAGAAAATAAGTCACCGTAATCTATTAAATATGTGTACAAACATTGTTTAAAGAAATGAATAAAACAAATTTAATATTTCTACGAAATGTACTATATGTATGTTATCGTAATGTAATTTTAATGTGAGTAACATGTTTGTAAAATTTGTTAAGTTTATGTATATTTGTCTCGGATTCCTTTGAAATAAATACTAGTTATTTAAGGAGCTAGCGAGAATAAATAAAATAAAAACAACTACAAGTCTATGAACAATAAAGTAAACATTCGTAGACAACCAGAAAAATATACGGTAGTAAAATAGTGTATGCAGTATACCATGCTCTTCCTTTCCTCTTCAACGAATACGAAGTTGCGGACAAAAAAAAAACACGATCCACTTTTCAAGCAATGTTCATGCAATGTTTGCTGTCAGTTAAAACCATACGGATAGAGTAACGCCATTTGTCATAGTGCGAGCAATTGTGTTGAAATGTTTTGATTCTACTTGCGTTTCCACTCTTATTTTTGTTTTGTATTTTAGCGCACTACATTTCAGCCAATCAATGTGACAACACGAAAACAGTTGAATGGTTGCTGTTGTCATTGACGACCCGAATACTTAATAAATAATTTGCTTATATCTTAAGTCTAAGACAAATGTATCATGTTTTAAATTTTATCAGATAATTGGTTTTAATGGTATGTTTAGCAATGCAGTGTGAAACTGTATAAAACCATAGATGAGTTCTTTACGTAATGACAGTTTGCTTTGTGGTTTAACAGAGCTCATCTGTTTAAGAGATATGGCGCCAGGCTATGAGTAACTGAACTCTTCGAAGGGAAGCCAGTGTTCTATTTAGGCATTAGTCGAGACGTATTTCTGTGTTCGATAGCAATCAAAATCAAATCACCTCATTGAATTAAAGGTGCTTTCAATTGCCTGCGCATACTGTGAGTGCTTGTAGCAATTTACTTATTATGGCGAACCATTCTTACAGTCTGTTTATTACGTAACTTTGCGATCAAAATCGCTATGTAGATATATTCTAAATCCACCTATATATAATATTTGACGAAATAAGAATCAAAACTATTCAATAAATATCATGGACATTTTTGATATACGCTTTTTATTTGTGAGTATTTCCGGTGTGTTTCCGTCACCTCATGGAAATTACTTAGCAGCACACATTTATATTATAAATTCCGAATCAAAGAAACCTGTCATTTTAGTATACATGACAGATAATGTGAAAGGTGTTGCCCGCCAGGGTCAAAAAGTATTCCAAGTTTAGAGCAAGTGAAAATAGACTCACGTGAAAAATAATATAATATAATCTTTCTAACGCATCTTAAACGGACGTTTGGTATCTTAATATCACATGTGATAAACACCCCAATTCTGGCAAATCTCTTATATATTTATCTAAGATCTCTATAACATGCACATTACATTGACATTACGTCATACTTATATACGTCATACATGGATTGTACTGGACCAAATAATGCATATATTAGTCATCAGTCCAATACCTAGAATATGATGTGTCGTATTTCATTCTAATGATAGTAAACTTACAACGTGAGTGAAAATACAAGGACTTACGTTAGATTTCCTACCTCAGGAGAGTGATTTTATCTCCCAACGCTCAAATGCGACCACACTGTCCATGTATAAAAATGAGTTGAAATTCAGCGTAGCATCATCCTTACACTATCTCTTGAGACTCTGTCTGTCCAAGGGGTCTATATGTTCCACCAAATCGTTATGTACAACTTGGGACGCGATAAATGTTATGATGCATAAAGATAATGGGAATTCGATCCAGAGACACAAATCGATACGCTGCATTGTACATTGCTAATGAGAAGATCGTGCTATACTAAACGCAAACATTAAGCGGTATTATGCAAATGCGATGTTTTGAAACTGAACCATGTGTGTTTTCTTTGCAACGACATAATAATGTGCCTCATTAGGTACTCTAGGGAACGACTTGCTAGGATCATACTTAATACAATTGTGATTGCAATCAAACACCATGATAATCATGATTGACTACACGGTGTAAAACGTATATCGCCAACAGCCTAGTGAAGGATATATTGTTCAGTATATAGCAACGAAGTTATAACATCTATCAGCAGAATACTAGTAGTAGTGTACATTGTTTAGTCTATCAGCAGCAGACTACTAGTAGTGTACATTGTATAGTCTATCAGCAGCAGACTACTAGTAGTGTACATTGTTTAGTCTATCAGCAACAGACTAGTAGGAGTGTACATTGTTTAGTCTATCAGCAGCAGACTACTAGTAGTGTACATTGTTTAGTCTATCAGCAGCAGACTACTAGTAGTGTACATTGTTTAGTCTATCAGCAACAGACTAGTAGGAGTGTACATTGTTTAGTCTATCAGCAGCAGACTACTAGTAGTGTACATTGTTTAGTCTATCAGCAGCATACTACTAGTAGTGTACATTGTTTAGTCTATCAGCAGCAGACTACTAGTAGTGTACATTGTTTAGTCTATCAGCAGCAGACTACTAGTAGTGTACATTGTTTAGTCTATCAGCAGCAGACTACTAGTAGTGTACATTGTTTAGTCTATCAGCAGCAGACTACTAGTAGTGTACATTGTTTAGTCTATCAGCAACAGACTAGTAGTAGTGTACATTGTTTAGTCTATCAGCAGCAGACTACTAGTAGTGTACATTGTTTAGTCTATCAGCAACAGACTAGTAGGAGTGTACATTGTTTAGTCTATCAGTAACAGACTAGTAGGAGTGTACATTGTTTAGTCTATCAGTAACAGACTAGTAGGAGTGTACATTGTTTAGTCTATTAGCAACAGACTAGTAGGAGTGTACATTGTTTAGTCTATCAGTAACAGACTAGTATGAGTGTACATTGTTTAGTCTATCAGTAACAGACTAGTAGGAGTGTACATTGTTTAGTCTATCAGTAACAGACTAGTAGGAGTGTACATTGTTTAGTCTATCAGTAACAGACTAGTAGGAGTGTACATTGTTTAGTCTATTAGCAACAGACTAGTATGAGTGTACATTGTTTAGTCTATCAGCAACAGACTAGTAGGAGTGTACATTGTTTAGTCTATTAGCAGCAGACTAGTAGGAGTGTACATTGTTTAGTCTATCAGTAACAGACTAGTAGGAGTGTACATTGTTTAGTCTATTAGCAGCAGACTAGTATTAGTGTACATTGTTTAGTCTATTAGTAACAGACTAGTAGGAGTGTACATTGTTTAGTCTATCAGCAACAGACTAGTATGAGTGTACATTGTTTAGTCTATTAGCAGCAGACTAGTAGGAGTGTACATTGTTTAGTCTATGAGCAACAGACTAGTATGAGTGTACATTGTTTAGTCTATCAGTAACAGACTAGTAGGAGTGTACATTGTTTAGTCTATCAGTAACAGACTAGTATGAGTGTACATTGTTTAGTCTATCAGCAGCAGACTACTAGTAGTGTACATTGTTTAGTCTATCAGCAGCAGACTACTAGTAGTGTACATTGTTTAGTCTATCAGCAGCAGACTACTAGTAGTGTACATTGTTTAGTCTATCAGCAACAGACTAGTAGTAGTGTACATTGTTTAGTCTATCAGCAGCAGACTACTAGTAGTGTACATTGTTTAGTCTATCAGCAGCAGACTACTAGTAGTGTACATTGTTTAGTCTATCAGCAACAGACTAGTAGGAGTGTACATTGTTTAGTCTATCAGTAACAGACTAGTAGTAGTGTACATTGTTTAGTCTATCAGCAGCAGACTACTAGTAGTGTACATTGTTTAGTCTATCAGCAGCAGACTACTAGTAGTGTACATTGTTTAGTCTATCAGCAGCAGACTACTAGTAGTGTACATTGTTTAGTCTATCAGCAACAGACTAGTAGGAGTGTACATTGTTTAGTCTATCAGCAGCAGACTACTAGTAGTGTACATTGTTTAGTCTATCAGCAGCATACTACTAGTAGTGTACATTGTTTAGTCTATCAGCAGCAGACTACTAGTAGTGTACATTGTTTAGTCTATCAGCAGCAGACTACTAGTAGTGTACATTGTTTAGTCTATCAGCAGCAGACTACTAGTAGTGTACATTGTTTAGTCTATCAGCAGCAGACTACTAGTAGTGTACATTGTTTAGTCTATCAGCAACAGACTAGTAGTAGTGTACATTGTTTAGTCTATCAGCAGCAGACTACTAGTAGTGTACATTGTTTAGTCTATCAGCAGCAGACTACTAGTAGTGTACATTGTTTAGTCTATCAGCAACAGACTAGTAGGAGTGTACATTGTTTAGTCTATCAGTAACAGACTAGTAGGAGTGTACATTGTTTAGTCTATCAGTAACAGACTAGTAGGAGTGTACATTGTTTAGTCTATTAGCAACAGACTAGTAGGAGTGTACATTGTTTAGTCTATCAGTAACAGACTAGTATGAGTGTACATTGTTTAGTCTATCAGTAACAGACTAGTAGGAGTGTACATTGTTTAGTCTATCAGTAACAGACTAGTAGGAGTGTACATTGTTTAGTCTATCAGTAACAGACTAGTAGGAGTGTACATTGTTTAGTCTATTAGCAACAGACTAGTATGAGTGTACATTGTTTAGTCTATCAGCAACAGACTAGTAGGAGTGTACATTGTTTAGTCTATTAGCAGCAGACTAGTAGGAGTGTACATTGTTTAGTCTATCAGTAACAGACTAGTAGGAGTGTACATTGTTTAGTCTATTAGCAGCAGACTAGTATTAGTGTACATTGTTTAGTCTATTAGTAACAGACTAGTAGGAGTGTACATTGTTTAGTCTATCAGCAACAGACTAGTATGAGTGTACATTGTTTAGTCTATTAGCAGCAGACTAGTAGGAGTGTACATTGTTTAGTCTATGAGCAACAGACTAGTATGAGTGTACATTGTTTAGTCTATCAGTAACAGACTAGTAGGAGTGTACATTGTTTAGTCTATCAGTAACAGACTAGTATGAGTGTACATTGTTTAGTCTATCAGCAACAGACTAGTAGGAGTGTACATTGTTTAGTCTATCAGTAACAGACTAGTATGAGTGTACATTGTTTAGTCTATCAGTAACAGACTAGTATGAGTGTACATTGTTTAGTCTATCAGCAGCAGACTATTATGAGTGTATATTGTTTAGTCTATCAGCAACAAACTAGTATGAGTGTATATTGTTTAGTCTATCAGTAACAGACTAGTATGAGTGTACATTGTTTAGTCTATCAGCAGCAGACTATTATGAGTGCATATTGTTTAGTCTATCAGCAGCAGACTAGTAGGAGTGTACATTGTTTAGTCTGTCAGCAGCAGACTAGTAGGAGTGTACATTGTTTAGTCTATCAGCAACAGACTAGTAGGAGTGTACATTGTTTAGTCTATCAGTAACAGACTAGTATGAGTGTACATTGTTTAGTCTATCAGTAACAGACTAGTAGGAGTGTACATTGTTTAGTCTATCAGCAACAGACTAGTAGGAGTGTACATTGTTTAGTCTATCAGTAACAGACTAGTATGAGTGTACATTGTTTAGTCTATCAGTAACAGACT
Source organism: Saccoglossus kowalevskii (assembly GCF_978046115.1). Classification (NCBI taxonomy): domain Eukaryota; kingdom Metazoa; phylum Hemichordata; class Enteropneusta; family Harrimaniidae; genus Saccoglossus; species Saccoglossus kowalevskii. The sequence goes on from NC_140659.1 coordinate 2,864,938, forward strand.
AGTAGGAGTGTACATTGTTTAGTCTATCAGCAGCAGACTAGTAGGAGTGTACATTGTTTAGTCTATCAGTAACAGTCTAGTATGAGTGTACATTGTTTAGTCTATCAGTAACAGACTAGTATGAGTGTACATTGTTTAGTCTATCAGTAACAGACTAGTAGGAGTGTACATTGTTTAGTCTATCAGCAGCAGGCTAGTATGAGTGTACATTGTTTAGTCTGTCAGTAACAGACTAGTATGAGTGTACATTGTTTAGTCTATCAGCAACAGACTAGTAGGAGTGTACATTGTTTAGTCTATCAGTAACAGACTAGTATGAGTGTACATTGTTTAGTCTATCAGCAACAGACTAGTAGGAGTGTACATTGTTTAGTCTATCAGTAACAGACTAGTATGAGTGTATATTGTTTAGTCTATCAGCAACAGACTAGTAGGAGTGTACATTGTTTAGTCTATCAGTAACAGACTAGTATGAGTGTACATTGTTTAGTCTATCAGCAACAGACTAGTAGGAGTGTACATTGTTTAGTCTATCAGTAACAGACTAGTATGAGTGTACATTGTTTAGTCTATCAGCAACAGACTAGTAGGAGTGTACATTGTTTAGTCTATCAGCAGCAGACTAGTATGAGTGTACATTGTTTAGTTTATCAGTAACAGACTAGTATGAGTGTACATTGTTTAGTCTATCAGCAACAGACTAGTAGGAGTGTACATTGTTTAGTCTATCAGTAACAGACTAGTATGAGTGTATATTGTTTAGTCTATCAGTAACAGACTAGTAGGAGTGTACATTGTTTAGTCTATCAGCAACAGACTAGTAGGAGTGTACATTGTTTAGTCTATCAGCAACAGACTAGTAGGAGTGTACATTGTTTAGTCTATCAGTAACAGTCTAGTATGAGTGTACATTGTTTAGTCTATCAGTAACAGACTAGTATGAGTGTACATTGTTTAGTCTATCAGTAACAGACTAGTATGAGTGTACATTGTTTAGTCTATCAGCAGCAGACTAGTATGAGTGTACATTGTTTAGTCTGTCAGCATCAGACTAGTATGAGTGTACATTGTTTAGTCTGTCAGCAACAGACTAGTATGAGTGTACATTGTTTAGTCTATCAGTAACAGACTAGTAGGAGTGTACATTGTTTAGTCTATCAGTAACAGACTAGTATGAGTGTACATTGTTTAGTCTATCAGTAACAGACTAGTAGGAGTGTACATTGTTTAGTCTATCAGTAACAGACTAGTATGAGTGTACATTGTTTAGTCTATCAGTAACAGACTAGTAGGAGTGTACATTGTTTAGTCTATCAGTAACAGACTAGTATGAGTGTACATTGTTTAGTCTATTAGCAGCAGACTAGTAGGAGTGTACATTGTTTAGTCTATCAGCAACAGACTAGTATGAGTGTACATTGTTTAGTCTATCAGTAACAGACTAGTATGAGTGTACATTGTTTAGTCTATCAGTAACAGACTAGTATGAGTGTACATTGTTTAGTCTATCAGTAACAGACTAGTAGGAGTGTACATTGTTTAGTCTATCAGCAGCAGACTATTATGAGTGTATATTGTTTAGTCTATCAGTAACAGACTAGTATGAGTGTACATTGTTTAGTCTATTTGTAACAGACTAGTAGGAGTGTACATTGTTTAGTCTATCAGTAACAGACTAGTATGAGTGTACATTGTTTAGTCTATTTGTAACAGACTAGTAGGAGTGTACATTGTTTAGTCTATCAGTAACAGACTAGTATGAGTGTACATTGTTTAGTCTATCAGTAACAGACTAGTAGGAGTGTACATTGTTTAGTCTATCAGTAACAGACTAGTATGAGTGTACATTGTTTAGTCTATCAGTAACAGACTAGTATGAGTGTACATTGTTTAGTCTATCAGCAGCAGACTATTATGAGTGTATATTGTTTAGTCTATTTGTAACAGACTAGTAGGAGTGTACATTGTTTAGTCTATCAGTAACAGACTAGTATGAGTGTACATTGTTTAGTCTATCAGTAACAGACTAGTAGGAGTGTACATTGTTTAGTCTATCAGTAACAGACTAGTATGAGTGTACATTGTTTAGTCTATCAGTAACAGACTAGTATGAGTGTACATTGTTTAGTCTATCAGCAGCAGACTATTATGAGTGTATATTGTTTAGTCTATCAGCAACAGACTAGTATGAGTGTATATTGTTTAGTCTATCAGTAACAGACTAGTAGGAGTGTACATTGTTTAGTCTATCAGTAACAGACTAGTATGAGTGTACATTGTTTAGTCTATCAGTAACAGACTAGTATGAGTGTACATTGTTTAGTCTATCAGCAGCAGACTATTATGAGTGCATATTGTTTAGTCTATCAGCAGCAGACTAGTATGAGTGTACATTGTTTAGTCTATCAGTAACAGACTAGTAGGAGTGTACATTGTTTAGTCTATCAGCAACAGACTAGTAGGAGTGTACATTGTTTAGTCTATCAGTAACAGACTAGTATGAGTGTACATTGTTTAGTCTATCAGTAACAGACTAGTAGGAGTGTACATTGTTTAGTCTATCAGCAACAGACTAGTAGGAGTGTACATTGTTTAGTCTATCAGTAACAGACTAGTATGAGTGTACATTGTTTAGTCTATCAGTAACAGACTAGTAGGAGTGTACATTGTTTAGTCTATCAGCAGCAGACTAGTAGGAGTGTACATTGTTTAGTCTATCAGTAACAGACTAGTATGAGTGTACATTGTTTAGTCTATCAGTAACAGACTAGTATGAGTGTACATTCTTTAGTCTATCAGCAGCAGACTAGTATGAGTGTACATTGTTTAGTCTATCAGTAACAGACTAGTATGAGTGTACATTGTTTAGTCTATCAGTAACAGACTAGTATGAGTGTACATTGTTTAGTCTATCAGTAACAGACTAGTAGGAGTGTACATTGTTTAGTCTATCAGTAACAGACTAGTATGAGTGTACATTGTTTAGTCTATCAGCAACAGACTAGTAGGAGTGTACATTGTTTAGTCTATTAGCAACAGACTAGTAGGAGTGTACATTGTTTAGTCTATCAGCAGCAGACTAGTATGAGTGTACATTGTTTAGTCTATCAGTAACAGACTAGTATGAGTGTATATTGTTTAGTCTATCAGTAACAGACTAGTAGGAGTGTACATTGTTTAGTCTATCAGCAACAGACTAGTAGGAGTGTACATTGTTTAGTCTATCAGCAACAGACTAGTAGGAGTGTACATTGTTTAGTCTATCAGTAACAGACTAGTATGAGTGTACATTGTTTAGTCTGTCAGCAACAGACTAGTAGGAGTGTACATTGTTTAGTCTGTCAGCAACAGACTAGTATGAGTGTACATTGTTTAGTCTGTCAGCAACAGACTAGTATGAGTGTACATTGTTTAGTCTGTCAGCAACAGACTAGTAGGAGTGTACATTGTTTAGTCTGTCAGCAACAGACTAGTAGGAGTGTACATTGTTTAGTCTATCAGTAACAGACTAGTAGGAGTGTACATTGTTTAGTCTATCAGTATCAGACTAGTAGGAGTGTACATTGTTTAGTCTGTCAGCATCAGACTAGTATGAGTGTACATTGTTTAGTCTGTCAGCAACAGACTAGTAGGAGTGTACATTGTTTAGTCTATCAGTATCAGACTAGTAGGAGTGTACATTGTTTAGTCTATCAGCAACAGACTAGTAGGAGTGTACATTGTTTAGTCTATCAGTAACAGACTAGTATGAGTGTACATTGTTTAGTCTATCAGTAACAGACTAGTAGGAGTGTATATTGTTTAGTCTATCAGCAGCAGACTAGTAGGAGTGTACATTGTTTAGTCTATCAGTAACAGACTAGTATGAGTGTACATTGTTTAGTCTATCAGTAACAGACTAGTATGAGTGTACATTGTTTAGTCTATCAGTAACAGACTAGTATGAGTGTACATTGTTTAGTCTATCAGCAGCAGACTAGTATGAGTGTACATTGTTTAGTCTATCAGTAACAGACTAGTATGAGTGTATATTGTTTAATCTATCAGTAACAGACTAGTAGTAGTGTACATTGTTTAGTCTATCAGCAACAGACTAGTAGGAGTGTACATTGTTTAGTCTATCAGCAACAGACTAGTAGGAGTGTACATTGTTTAGTCTATCAGTAACAGACTAGTATGAGTGTACATTGTTTAGTCTGTCAGCAACAGACTAGTATGAGTGTACATTGTTTAGTCTGTCAGCAACAGACTAGTATGAGTGTACATTGTTTAGTCTGTCAGCAACAGACTAGTAGGAGTGTACATTGTTTAGTCTGTCAGCAACAGACTAGTATGAGTGTACATTGTTTAGTCTATCAGTAACAGACTAGTAGGAGTGTACATTGTTTAGTCTATCAGTAACAGACTAGTAGGAGTGTACATTGTTTAGTCTATCAGTAACAGACTAGTAGGAGTGTACATTGTTTAGTCTATCAGCAGCAGACTAGTATGAGTGTACATTGTTTAGTCTGTCAGTAACAGACTAGTATGAGTGTACATTGTTTAGTCTATCAGCAACAGACTAGTAGGAGTGTACATTGTTTAGTCTGTCAGCATCAGACTAGTATGAGTGTACATTGTTTAGTCTGTCAGCAACAGACTAGTAGGAGTGTACATTGTTTAGTCTATCAGTATCAGACTAGTAGGAGTGTACATTGTTTAGTCTATCAGCAACAGACTAGTAGGAGTGTACATTGTTTAGTCTATCAGCAACAGAGTTGTAGGAGTGTACATTGTTTAGTCTGTCAGTAACAGACTAGTAGGAGTGTACATTGTTTAGTCTATCAGCAACAGACTTGTAGGAGTGTACATTGTTTAGTCTATCTGTAACAGACTGGTATGAGTGTACATTGTTTAGTCTATCAGCAACAGACTAGTATGAGTGTACATTGTTTAGTCTATCAGTAACAGACTAGTATGAGTGTACATTCTTTAGTCTATCAGCAGCAGACTAGTATGAGTGTACATTGTTTAGTCTATCAGTAACAGACTAGTATGAGTGTACATTGTTTAGTCTATCAGTAACAGACTAGTATGAGTGTACATTGTTTAGTCTATCAGTAACAGACTAGTAGGAGTGTACATTGTTTAGTCTATCAGTAACAGACTAGTATGAGTGTACATTGTTTAGTCTATCAGCAACAGACTAGTAGGAGTGTACATTGTTTAGTCTATTAGCAACAGACTAGTAGGAGTGTACATTGTTTAGTCTATCAGCAGCAGACTAGTATGAGTGTACATTGTTTAGTCTATCAGTAACAGACTAGTATGAGTGTATATTGTTTAGTCTATCAGTAACAGACTAGTAGGAGTGTACATTGTTTAGTCTATCAGCAACAGACTAGTAGGAGTGTACATTGTTTAGTCTATCAGCAACAGACTAGTAGGAGTGTACATTGTTTAGTCTATCAGTAACAGACTAGTATGAGTGTACATTGTTTAGTCTGTCAGCAACAGACTAGTAGGAGTGTACATTGTTTAGTCTGTCAGCAACAGACTAGTATGAGTGTACATTGTTTAGTCTGTCAGCAACAGACTAGTATGAGTGTACATTGTTTAGTCTGTCAGCAACAGACTAGTAGGAGTGTACATTGTTTAGTCTGTCAGCAACAGACTAGTAGGAGTGTACATTGTTTAGTCTATCAGTAACAGACTAGTAGGAGTGTACATTGTTTAGTCTATCAGTATCAGACTAGTAGGAGTGTACATTGTTTAGTCTGTCAGCATCAGACTAGTATGAGTGTACATTGTTTAGTCTGTCAGCAACAGACTAGTAGGAGTGTACATTGTTTAGTCTATCAGTATCAGACTAGTAGGAGTGTACATTGTTTAGTCTATCAGCAACAGACTAGTAGGAGTGTACATTGTTTAGTCTATCAGTAACAGACTAGTATGAGTGTACATTGTTTAGTCTATCAGTAACAGACTAGTAGGAGTGTATATTGTTTAGTCTATCAGCAGCAGACTAGTAGGAGTGTACATTGTTTAGTCTATCAGTAACAGACTAGTATGAGTGTACATTGTTTAGTCTATCAGTAACAGACTAGTATGAGTGTACATTGTTTAGTCTATCAGTAACAGACTAGTATGAGTGTACATTGTTTAGTCTATCAGCAGCAGACTAGTATGAGTGTACATTGTTTAGTCTATCAGTAACAGACTAGTATGAGTGTATATTGTTTAATCTATCAGTAACAGACTAGTAGTAGTGTACATTGTTTAGTCTATCAGCAACAGACTAGTAGGAGTGTACATTGTTTAGTCTATCAGCAACAGACTAGTAGGAGTGTTCATTGTTTAGTCTATCAGTAACAGACTAGTATGAGTGTACATTGTTTAGTCTGTCAGCAACAGACTAGTATGAGTGTACATTGTTTAGTCTGTCAGCAACAGACTAGTATGAGTGTACATTGTTTAGTCTGTCAGCAACAGACTAGTAGGAGTGTACATTGTTTAGTCTGTCAGCAACAGACTAGTATGAGTGTACATTGTTTAGTCTATCAGTAACAGACTAGTAGGAGTGTACATTGTTTAGTCTATCAGTAACAGACTAGTAGGAGTGTACATTGTTTAGTCTATCAGTAACAGACTAGTAGGAGTGTACATTGTTTAGTCTATCAGCAGCAGACTAGTATGAGTGTACATTGTTTAGTCTGTCAGTAACAGACTAGTATGAGTGTACATTGTTTAGTCTATCAGCAACAGACTAGTAGGAGTGTACATTGTTTAGTCTGTCAGCATCAGACTAGTATGAGTGTACATTGTTTAGTCTGTCAGCAACAGACTAGTAGGAGTGTACATTGTTTAGTCTATCAGTATCAGACTAGTAGGAGTGTACATTGTTTAGTCTATCAGCAACAGACTAGTAGGAGTGTACATTGTTTAGTCTATCAGCAACAGAGTTGTAGGAGTGTACATTGTTTAGTCTGTCAGTAACAGACTAGTAGGAGTGTACATTGTTTAGTCTATCAGCAACAGACTTGTAGGAGTGTACATTGTTTAGTCTATCTGTAACAGACTGGTATGAGTGTACATTGTTTAGTCTATCAGCAACAGACTAGTAGGAGTGTACATTGTTTAGTCTGTCAGCAACAGACTAGTAGGAGTGTACATTGTTTAGTCTATCAGCAACAGAGTTGTAGGAGTGTACATTGTTTAGTCTGTCAGTAACAGACTAGTAGGAGTGTACATTGTTTAGTCTATCAGCAACAGACTTGTAGGAGTGTACATTGTTTAGTCTATCTGTAACAGACTGGTATGAGTGTACATTGTTTAGTCTATCAGCAACAGACTAGTAGGAGTGTACATTGTTTAGTCTATCAGTAACAGACTAGTAAGAGTGTACATTGTTTAGTCTATCAGTAACAGACTAGTAGAAGTGTACATTGTTTAGTTTATCAGTAACAGACTAGTAGGAGTGTACATTGTTTAGTCTATCTGTAACAGACTAGTACATTGTCTATCTACAGTAGACTAGTGATTTTTAATTAGCAGTTTGACAAATAACGTAAAACAAGGGAATGTTAAGCTTCGGGATCCTACATGTAGGCCAGTCTCGCTGTTTCTGGTCACAGGGGGTTACGATTGTATAATTAGTAAGATGTATCACACGTATATACAATTAAAACAACAATCGTTGAAAATTGTAAACCAATAGTGTAAGAAGGTTGTCACACATACAAAATATAATGAGGCTGAACAGAGACATAGCAAGACACATGTGAGACACAATTGAGACTACTTGGTTATTTTATGGCTATGTGGGCGATTGTTGCTTTATTAACTAGAATTTAATTGAAGTTTCAAAGAAATAAGTGACATTAAAAAGCGTGTGCACAAAGATTAACCATTAAACTAAATATATGAATTTATTATACGTTTAAGCTTTATTTATATTTTATAGATTAGTGAACCCCCATCAATAAAAAATATTGGTTGATGGTTGCAGACAATACAAGTGTATGGAATTTCTATAAATATTGTAAAGTAAACACTTTGAAATAATGATTCAATGAATATCAATTTACTAGAAATGTTAAAATATCGCAACTCAAAATACAATAGTTGCTGAATATTTGTGTGTATATTATATTTTACAGTTGACGAATGCGTAATAAAGCCCAACTAATGATTAAATGAATAATTCACTACAGCAAGAAGATTATGTTTTTGTTTGTGAGCAAAATAACTCAAAAGATTATAGAAGAAATTTCATAACATTCTCTGGAGCGTTGGCGTTGACACAAGGAAGAATCTATTAAATTTTGGTAGAGATGTGTCCCTTGTTACTATGGAAACAGCAAATTCGGGAATGATTTTTATTTTATACCTCAAAATTGTATTCATGGTTTCTCATAAACATTTAGAAGAGTTAGTTGCCCTTGATACAGAATAAGTAATTAGCTTTTGGCAGATAAACAAATATTGGTGCCATAGAAACAATAATTTTCAGAAGAGGTTTCCTTTGAGTTTAAGAATAATCCTTTACATTTTAATAAAGATCCGGTTGCCATGGATGATTTTGCAATTATAACTAAAGTACTTAATCAATAGATTCTCATGACAATTTGAAATTGATCTTGATTTTGATGCAACAACCAATCAATTAACTTTAATCAGAGATGTAATTCCGGTTTCCATAGAAACAGAAATTGAGAAAACTATTTTCATTCATTCACAAACAGTTATCGAATGTCTTATATCAAATATTGAGTAGGAGTTTCCCATGGAAGTACCAAACAGGTCTTTCATTAGATTTTTATAACTAGTACCAATCGCTATAATGTTATTCGAGATATAGATCTTTTTGCCGTGGAAACAACAATGTTTTCAATGACTTTTATTCCTTATAACTGAAAAACGAGTTTTTAACATAAACCAAGTGCTTGGATTTAAGAAGAAATCAGGATGCAATTAATTCTTCTCTATTGCATTCAAAAGAGAATGTCTAAGCCTATGTAATAAATATATTTAGTAAGGTGGATATACTAGTGTAGAATTTACATCTATGGCAGAGGTTTGCGCTCTCGGATTATCTCCTAGTATAACGTCGCTTTATAATATAGGTACTGTATTTCTCTGAGCCGTGGACGTGAAGAAATGCAACTGTGGGGGGGACCCGGGTGGTGAATTCTGGATGAAATTATTCAGGTAACGTAGAGAATATTTTAAAATTATCATACAGTTTTCTGCGATATTAAACACGGCGACTGTGTATTACGAGTATGTTCGGGTCAAAAATATGCTATATGTATCAACTGTTCATGTGATAAGATTTAATAATTTAAAACACCCCGCCAACGTTTTATTCTGTACGATCTTAAGTCGTCATTATCAGATGGGTTGATGGAAATGGGAAGTCATACGAACGAATCGCTGAACTGGCGTCGGTCGCCGGGCAGATTCTGAACAATTTCTGCAAAACAGACACACACAAAGCAATATAACATTCTAAGTATATCAATATTTGTTACCAGGTATATGTTATACTTCACATTTTTACATATTTTAAAACATTACTAATTTGTTTATAGTAGCGGCAAATTTGACTGTATACACTGAGAGTGTAATCCGGTAACATATCACTCACATGTCGTCAACAATGTGACGTCACATCTAGTCGATAACAAGTCTACGTATACAACATGTATTGGTGCATTTATAATTGCATCACCAATGCAAATTTTCTACTAAATTAACTATAACGACACTGCATATGATGGCAATTAAAATTGTCACAGAATGACGCACAATCTTACATGTCATGGCTTTACTCCCCTGCTATGCCTTTGACAAACACCGATATTCAAAAATCCTATGTCATTACAGACGTAGGCGTCATTGAACGGAAGTAAGTGCATTTAGTGAGAATGTATTTTAAAAGAGTAAAGAAATAACTGGAGAAGTAAGTCTTTTCAGCTGAATAGTCAAAGTAACTTTGTATTGTAGGTGTCAATTAAATAAATGTTTCAAAGCCGCATTCAAGTTCTAGTGCAGGCGTGTCTGAGGCTTTTTAGTAAAGTATAGTACACTGCACATACATAATGTGTATTGCCAAGCGTGAAAATGTGTACTTACAGAAAGATTGGTAGAACTCAATAACCATCGACATTCAATGCATGCATGTAGAATATTGCTTTCTAGACTGTGGTTAGCTGCTTCTGCAATGAGAACGAATAAACTGTTTATCCTAGGCTGTTATTTACATTAGTAACACGCGAACAACATGACATATTGATTTCTTTGGGAAACAAACTGAATCCTACATGCTGTTTAGTCTGTCAAGTCAATTGAGAATCACCTTGCGTTTATGCATGAACAGACTCACGTGCCGCTGGGTACAGTTCTCATCACTACTATAGTGGTATTAGAAGCCAAAAAGGGTATGTAATTCCAATAAGGTGATTAATGTCTGGCGACAGTTGAAAAGCACGATTCTAAGAAGTAGTTATGATACATTGGTTCGTAACATGAGTGAAGCTTGTCAAAACGCTTGGGGGCGTTCCGTGACAAACATGTTCATTACTATCCGCGTGGGTTTAACATTTATAGTATTATGGAGTAGGGCCATTCAATTCTGTTTTTTTTTTAATAATGGGCATTCGTCATCATTTCAGGTAAATAAATGCCAATGTACATGTTATATGACATCATAAAACACTTCGAGTCATTTAGACTGGCGGGGCATATTGTGGACTCAATAAAAACACATTGACACATTTGTCACAATAATAAAAGTGTTTTTAAAATGGCAAAATGTTTTCAATGTATAATATGCTCATCTAACGTATAATATAAACGAATTAATTCAATGAAGTAGTGTTTTCCCAATGACGTATACACTGCCTTAACACACAAAGCATTAATCAAGCCATCCTCACCCATATCAATTACATACACCACATAGAATTCACACAATACGTATATAACTGGAATAGTTAACGATCAATCCCAACAAACATCGACATCGGTAACTTACACGGATATAGTTTCCTACTTGACAACGATGTTGTGAACTTTCAGTAGTTAAGTAATCATTTATGCTAATAAGTTATTTGAAACCAAATAACAATACGTGGTGTATATATATATAACTATACAATAAATCTATCATGATAGATCATAGTCATAAATATCACATGCATAATTATTTGTATCTCTATGTGTAATCAAATACATGTATGCTCCACCACTCTTTCATATTGTGAATCTATGGTGAGTTTGTCATAAAACATGAACATTGAACTCCTAATCACAGCTGCTATAAAATACATTGTATAAAGCTCAAACACGTATCTTCCCCAGAGATGTCACTAAGTAACGCTGATTTGTGAAACAGAGAATGCTAAATTGTATAATAATACATCTGTGATCGTAACGGTTATCATCAACACGTAGTTTGCATCACCGTTCCCACTGATTCTATGGTAGCTGATGCAACTAGGCAGGCAGTTGCCCGGGTGTAATTGAAAGTTAAATATAGACCTGGCATGGAGAAGCTATTATTGAACCCATTATTGAATTCCACTGTCCAAGTATTTTTATTTTCAGCCTAAATGATAAATGCCTTATATTTTGTTACGTTTTTATAATTGACCCTGAACGATCTGTTTAATGTCTTTTTTATAATTGTTTACAATCTGTTATTCGAAGTCAATCAACTACAGATTTAGACTTACTGAGATTTTGTAAATACACTGTATGAGTTGATTATATCAACAGTATCGTGTGAGAAAATCGAAATTCGTTACTTGAAAAGAAGCTTACTGCGTTCTTGATGTTTATACTGAAGGCCGGCAGATCGCGAATTATATACAAGGTGGGTTGTTACCATAGAGATGTGTTATGATAAACTAATAATTGTTATTTAATTAACATTATGTTAACCGTACAATTTCATAACACCACTTTATATACACACGGTAGTGGTAATCATATAGCTCCGTATTAATTGACCTGTTTGAAAAGAAACCATTTTACAATCACAAAATATACAAGCAAATACCATAACAAACCGCCCAGATTTACCCCAAAAGTACTACTAATAATTCTACTCGTCTACCGAAGGTCATGTCTTAACATAACTTACTGCCATATTGAACATGTGTCGGTTTCTTTTTCAATACATGAAAGCAAAATGCAACAGCCATTAAGTTGAAATGACAAGAATGTACGTTATGTGAACTATTCAGTTGATTTCACTCTAATTATAATGTCCACATCTACTATATATTACACACTTTAGGCTATGACGACGGTTTCAGGTTTATTCGTATTGACAGTACTGACTGAAACTACATTACCTATAATGCCTCGTTGATGTAATGGAACATGAGGCAATGCGGCATGAGCTCGAGTCGAAAAAGTACATATGCTATAATCCAAATACGTTATTTCTTCTCGACATGATGCAAATAATACTGAAAGACTGGATTCCTAATTGTGCTCATTGTTCTCAAATTACATGTGGTCACTGTAAGTGTCAATTATAGCTTTCTTAACATTCTCCACTGAGTACCAATTCGCTACGCACACAGAGTTGTGTATAGTGATTCTATGTAGTTATCACAAGTCATACTGTTTGTAATTTAAAAACGTCGAGACGACACGGTGCAAGTTACGCTATCCAGCATTCAGGCGCCACGGTCTTTCACTTTAGAATCTTGTGGAGTTTGTTCACAATATCCACTATAGACGAATTGTGCACACCTCTGACTTTAAATCAGCTTTATTCACGGTGTAGCAATTATGAAAGGAAACATCATGCTTTATAAATGCAGATTATTGTGCTGTAGTTTGTATTCAAAAATCAAATATTGGCCTATATGTAGCTAGCGAGAGTAAAATTCTACAAGTATAACAACGTCTGTTGGTATACATTACATCTATTTCTTGTTTGTAATTACTCTAACTACCGCACACAGAACGAAATAAATACCAATGCATGGGAAGAAGGCAAGATATCGTGCATGTACATGCATACATCTTTGAAGTAGCGAAAAGTTATCATAGGTACAAATGAAAGATTCCAAAAAACGTAGTTATTCGAGTAGCAAGAGCTTAACAAGCTACACACTTTGTATACTGGTGGCGGATTTACAAATATACACATATCATTATTCTAACTTATAAAATGAGCCACGCAAATTCACCGCTAGTTTGAAATTATGTTATTTATATTCAAATGAGAGTGAATAAATACACATGTAAAATCAACGACCCGTTTCTATGATAACACTCTACACTATTGGTAGTTTATTAATTACTGCTAGGTCAGAGTAGAATGGCAATACATAGTACACAGTACATAGTACAGTTCAGTACATAGATGCTTATATTAATAAAAAAAACAACAACAATACAGACAGATAAGAAATACGAGCTAAAAAAAAGAATTCTGACCTTTAATCTATAGACACGTGCATTTTAGAGACAAAACATATATTGTAAAGTTAAATATACATCACATTCTACAAAATACGGGCAGTTGCAGCTGAACATAATAAAGTGTCGGTCGCAGAGTCTGCGCCTGGTACCTTATTTTATTTTTCAGGTCGATCAAGATTATTGAGACGGAGGAGAGAATGGCTAAGTCACCGTAAAAGACAATCAATTGAGTGAAATAAAATATACAAATGATACTGCGGCGACCTTTGAGCGGAGTGTTCATCTGATGCGTATCTTGTTTAAAACATCACTTTTCAGAGCAGCAAAGGTTACGTTGTAGGTCATCGCTAAGTAGACATGTTTCAATCTTGAAATCACATATATATGTAGCTTGTAAGTTATCTCGATGATATGCATTGTGATAAGTATACATTCTAATGGCTTCGTTCTAAAATTTGATGGTCTCCGTATACTAAACATGTTGTACATTTTGTTGACATTCATACCATCGTTCGTTGAAAAGTCACGCAGGATTGCATAGACATAACCTGATAACTTTGATCATGAATGTTTTCAGTGTGACTGTAGCTACTTGATATTTCAGTGCCTTGAGGATTTAGCTAGTGTGGCAAAGAGTTGACAAATAAAGCATGTGAGATACATTGGTACTAATGTAGATATCATTATGAAAATTCTCATGAATCATCTTAATGATTACTTATACATATGTGACTTCATAACAGAGATCTGATTTGGCATTTCATATCTCCAACGCAAGCTTAACGATGACTTTTAAGGCTACATATGACAGCAGTGGCACAGTAGCAACAATTCATTTGTACTGTATAACTCATATCAATTGAAAACTGCCTGTGATAATACTTAAGTGTTTGTCCTATATTCACAACACATTTTATAGGATGCTTTTGTGATGACAAAACAAGAATTACCATCAATACGATTTTGACATACTCCACAATGATGATCCACACAATGTGTTTATAGATTAACGTATGCAAAGTGGAACCAGTTATGATTTATATTGACACGAACATTGCGTGTTCACGTATTCCAATAAATCAATCACATAACACTAGTGTATTTCGGAACGCTTATACGACACGGTGGTATGCAAATTACGCAGCTCCCAGTGCCACGTTCAATATTATATTATAGTTGGTTCAGAATTATTGTACTCACAAACTCGTAGATGTCATGATTCGTAAGCCATTATTCCATCTGGGCATACCGGTAGATTGGGTTGATATATTGTCACGGGATCGTCCGTGACCTGAGTATTTATTGTATAGTAGACGACGTCATCTAGAAGTAATCTGACATACACTCAAATCTATTACCCATCACTGTCTATCTGAAATATACCTTGTCTCGCCTTGGGGAATCGTAATTCTCTCCCCGATTGTTCAATTGTACTTTTGTGATAATAATCATCGATAATTCATTTACTCTATAGAGGTAGCTTTTAACCAACATAGAAGTGATTACTAGCATTTGTATAAACAGCGAGCACACTAATGACATTTAGAGCTGAATGAGTGTACCACTACAACCTACTGTGAGGGTTAAGGTAAATGCAATGTTGTTCACGTTTGTTTATAACTTTAAACGACAAAACCAGCACACACGTCACTATACTAAATACACTATACATACATACATCCATCTAATTTTTGCGGCCTTGAGTATCATACATCACAACGACGGGCTTATCAGCTAGCAGCATCCATTGTTGTTTTATGATTTTCCAAATATTCAAACTTTAGCAGATATTACCATTACAATTGACGTAACTCTGTCAAATTTAATTTTGATATATTATCTTCTCTATCGTACATTAATTGTATTATATTATATGCATTGCAATATATTATGCCTTGAGCTCACTGCTAAATCAATTTCTCCTACATACAAACACACAATCCCTCAAGGGACTGTAATACAAAACACGAGCAGCAGAATTTCAGATAAATCTGACTGATCTAAACATCAAATCAAATCTAATCTAATTGTTTAGTTTTTAAAAGTGACTTATTTTTAGTTTACCTGTGTGTCACTTTAATAAAAGTCGTGCCTACGATAACACTAAATACCTCTCAGAATAAGGTGGCATATAAGTCGGTGGCTTATAACTGCGGATTAACTTCTAAGCAACTCTCCTTGCATCTGGCTCAACAGTATGCCCTTTTGCTGGATTAACATTAAGTCGTTTAAAAGTAGTATGGCCAAATAATCACAGTGGTAGGACATGTCTTTCTATCTTAGTGATTATTGTTAAGATACATTAATTGACAATATACACGTGACCACTTTCTAGGTACTCTACTGCATAATTGAACATAAAAACTGCTTTACATTTTATTTGATATCACCCTGTTTGTACCACTGTGAAATTATGAATGTCGCACGTTATCACGAGACGTCTGGGTCGTAATTATTTGTGAACCCAGTCGCTGGGTTTGATGCAATTCACTAGGGTGATTAACTCCGCGCTGGACTACTATGAATTGACACTCGTCGGGAAATGTCAGGTACTGAACATTCCTACAAACACACTAGTTATTCCTGGTTTTCAGTTATTATACTATGTTATTAATTTATAGAATTTATTATTATCCTAGCTAGTTTATTTATGTGATATTTTATGTGATATATATATGTTAAAAGTAGTGAATGTCTGTCGTTGCATAACCTTGCTATGATGTATGCAATGAGTAATCTCGTAACCTCCACTTCTTACTCACCACGTATCCGGCTTGATGAGAAGTGAAGGCCGGGTTTAAACACTGTTACAGATGCGAGCGATATTGCAGGAGACGAAGTATACATTTTGTTGTGCCTAATAAACAATGGTTTCACGCAGTTCATGTGGCGTCGTGAGTGTAAGATTGATTGGTGTGTATTCTTTTTTCTCCATAGTATTAAACAATGTTGGTACCCATCAGTCTAAATTATCCCCCTGCGCTAATTGTGTAATTTTAAATTCGTTAACAACCACGATGTGGTAAAAAATATTGTATATAATTGTGTTTTTGGATAAATATTTACACGAGTGTGTATTTTGAATTCATCTTCTAGTTTGGTGCCATACCGAACATGAACCGACGTTATGTTCAGTGTCTTACGTTGGTTATATTTCATTACAGTATGACGGGAATATGAAAGTCATAGTGAGGGAGTTCTACTACTGTTTACCACTTTATCCAAGACTGGGTTCACACACCGAGCGTATGTGATCCTGTATATTAAATAGTCTTATACGAAATGACCAGTCACAACAGAAATAATCTTGTATAACAGAGCCACAACAGAAATAATCATGTATAACAGAGCCACAACAGAACTAATCCTGTACAACAGAGCCACACCAGAAATAATCCTGTATAACAGAGCCACACCAGAAATAATCCTGTATAACAGAGCCACAGCAGAAATAATCCTGTATAACAGAGCCACAGCAGAAATAATCCTGTATAACAGAGTCACAACAGAAATAATCCTGTATAACAAAGCCACAACAGAAAATGATTCTGTATAACAGAGCCACAACAGAAAATGATTCTGTATAACAGAGCCACAATAGAAAATGATTCTGTATAACAGAGCCACAACAGTAAATGATTCTGTATAACAGAGCCACAACAGAAAATAATCCTGTATAACAGAGCCACAATAGTAAATGATTCTGTATAACAGAGCCACAACAGAAAATATCCTGTACAATAGAAGATCAAAACAAAAATGATCCTGTATAATAGTCATAATAATGTGGCCTTGTATACTAGAGTCACAACAAAAAAGATCCTGTACAATAGAACATCAAAACAAAAATTATCCTGTATAACAAAGTCATAACAGTGTGGCCTTGTGTAATAGAGTCACAACAGAAATAATCCCGTATAATGTAGCAACACAGCACAGATTAATGTGACAAAGTAGAATAGTAATTTATATTGAATTGGAATCGTCGTATGTTATTCATGCTAGAATTATCAAAATCTCACTATATTGCCATGACTTGGCCATATTCTCCCTTTAATTCGTTTTGCTAAATCCGATTATATCAAATTAATGCAAATTACTTTGATTATGCGTTAGCGTGTTCCCTGTTATCATTACAATAATTGATTTATTCAAAATGATATAATACGCACAGAATGTTTCTCAGATAGTAATTAGATGTAAAATTTAATATAGAAGTGGCGCACACTCTAGTACAACATATTATTATGGAATGCGGAAAGAGTAACATTATGATGAGAAAAGTTGGATAATAAATCGGACTTAACCATTTTTTCTACTAGATAATTTTGAATGACTGCGGTGCAAATTGGAAGCAAAATCAGCATGGTACATTGCCTGTAATGTCAATGATATGTTACAATGTGTGTGCTACGCAGTATGCTACTTCCAAATGTATTGTCACCAAATGCACATAAGCCAGACACTGAGCAAAGATATAATTATTGTTTATGAGTATGTAAGATAAACATTATTCAATTATACTTACATGATAACATGTCAGTGTATTCAAAATGTAGCACCTGTTAGAGAGACGATGTCATAGGCGCGGATTCAAGGCGACTGGACAAGCTGTCCGTCGGTTTCAGAGTATTTGCGCATGCGCATTATGTTTGAGTAATGTGTCGCGGTAAACCATGATGCATTACGTGTATGCATGCACTGTGAGGTGGTTGGGTTGTATATTCAACGACAAGCATAGAGACCGTATAAATGCCACGATGGTAGAAATATAGTGCTAATCTTGTATTTTCATGGATTCATATGATTACAATTGTACATTTTAATTAAAGTGGACTGACATTTATGTAGAACGATGTGATACTGCAAACTAGGGGTACAACACATATATGTTAGCGTTTACACGTTACATTGATCTAGTTCTTTTCACGTGGTGCAAATCTCGCCAACTAATTCAATTGTGAACGCATATTTTAAAACATATTTTTAAAGCAAATACAACATCAAAACGATCTTATGTCGATCTAAAATCGACGTCAGAGAGTACAAATCATACTAGACTATTAGTTCTGGGATACGCCCATTTGCGTCCTTCATAACGCTGACGAAGACATAGCGTAGACAGTTGATAAGACGTACATTATGTCTTGAAAACCTTGAATCTGACATTCAGCAATCCTGTAACATATTGCTGATCTGCCACGAGCCATTCACTGTATCTCCATTAAGGTGACGCTGCCATGGACATTTCTTAATTGTGCTCTTTTTTATTCTCTGTCCATCCGGGCGTGGTTGTTTAAAATGCACTCAATCAAAACACAGCCTG
Source organism: Saccoglossus kowalevskii (assembly GCF_978046115.1). Taxonomy (NCBI): domain Eukaryota; kingdom Metazoa; phylum Hemichordata; class Enteropneusta; family Harrimaniidae; genus Saccoglossus; species Saccoglossus kowalevskii. The sequence continues at coordinate 2,883,689 of NC_140659.1, forward strand.
CATCACGTACGTTTTCATGCTTGATTTGAATGTATATATATATATGTATATATATAATAAAGATTAACTTAATCTTCTCTCATATTCTATACAATCCAGCGTTCGTGACAACTCGTAAATGTGTAAGTGTCCCTCTGTTTATTCGGCAATTTACATCTTAAGTAAAAAGTGATGAACTTTAAATAAGTTTGCCCGAGGCAAGGTCATGAACGATCATGATACGGTTGTGTGAAATGAACTTGACAAAGAACGTCATAAATGCATTTGCCCTGGAGTGAGAAGGTTAGAAATAGATGGTGGATATTACCAAACCCAAAATCAATCAAAAGTTTTGCGTCATGTTTTTTAGTTTGTGCAGAGCAATAACATTAAACGGCGAGTGTATATATAGCATTTGGTTAATTTAATCAACGTGGATGGTTTAGAATAACGGAGTCGGAACCCGAGACGCCACTTAGTCAAATGCAAATGGGGATGGTCTGAAATGTGATTACATCAGCGGAGTTTCTCAATCGCGATTTTGTTGTATGTCACTTTCCGGGTGTCAATTTCGCTTTATTTGAAAGCTTGCTAAACTACAGCGATAGTGCGGACGGATATTGCACTATATAAATGTCTGAGCAAGAAATGGAACATCAAAACATGTTGTACATTACTAACATGTGTGCAATAAATAATTATAATTACCCACCCTGAAGTGGACAACAAGGATGTCGACACCGAAACGACCCCCTGACGTACGCTGCACGCTGTTTTTTTGTTCACAATTTTTTCTAAATAGAGGGTGATCACTAATGGTATTAAAATTGACAAGCATTTGAAATACAACAGTCATAAAAATATACGCATAAATTGTGCAGGTCTAAGTTAACTAGGAATTATAACAAATCATGTTGCGTGGTTTATGCTGTGACATTTCAGCTATAATAAACAATGAGAGGCTACTAAATTTAGAGTATCTACTTAACAAACATGTTCTAAAACTGAACTACATTGATAGTGTGACACTCGTGCACGTTATACAGTATATAAAACGCACAGTGTTATTCGGTAAGGCAATTAAACCGATATTATGCATTGACGTTTCGCATCACCTTACAAGTGTTATTCGTTGAAAGATGCTAATAATTTTCAATGTATTTTCTACAATAATCGGTAGTCAGCAACGTATGTTTTTTAATGCTGGTCCGAAATAAAATAGTATTATTAGCGTCTAATTCCGTATACATGAACGATGAGAGTTTATCGTACGTTATTAATTATACCTAGATTAACAGCAAATATCAAACACAGGTCACAAGGGTGCGATTTTCGTATATAGGTCACGACCCAGCCACTGATCCATTAATTTAATTCTGGCAGATTTAATTTTATATTTCCCAGATGTTTCCGAGCGGTCACGATTTTTTGACATAAAACACCCGCCTTACACACTCTTTCATTATATTCCTATTTTTGCTGAATTTGCATGATATGAGTATCACGTGTTTCTCATTATGTTAAAATAACAAAATATATCAAGTATTTGAACAATTGAAACAAGTCTCATAATTCCCATTCCTGTATTTCAGGCATTTATGAGTAGCTCATTATAACATATTAGTAAGATTTGTTCGTACACAAGGTACATAGTGAGTAGGTGTTTCACGTTTTAGAATAATAGTCATATCTCTATTTATTTAAAACATTATAAATAACACCAAAATAATTACAATTTGAAATACTTGATGAAGGAAAGATATAATATGGGGAATATCTGTTGTTTTCGATTACGTCATAACACGTTCGTTTATGTGTGTTATAATAACTCTATTTTATCCAACATGGATATTATATTTACCAGTTTTGGGTCTTGGTCTAGTTGTATTTTAGTAGTTGTTCTATTCATCTTCTTCACGGCTTATCATTAAATGTACTACCGGTAACACAGAGCGAAACGGCTACTCGGAATGACGGTTACAATTCTCGGTGCTTTTTCAAAAACACCAATGAACCACCTCTGTTTTGCCCACCCCCCTCTCAGGAACAATAAATGGTCATTTCCTTGCAATAGTGCAACATTTTTTTCTGTTTATATGACAAACTAGTGTACAAACTCAGAGGTTATTGGCGCCACACATTACCAGTAACTAATACAGAACTTCAGTGCATAACAAAACCCCATGCGGGTGAATCAGCTTTGGAAAAAATATCATTCTGTCTATCCTAGTAATCCGTCGCCCTATGCGTATCTTATATTTCCAAATCAACATTGAAAATGGTTGGACGCGTTGGGTATCAGGCTCCGATTACGTTTTACCGATGTGTTCGTTTCAATCACCGAAACGTGAAACGAACAAATCAAAAAATGGTATTATGGGATGTTAGTATTTATCAATATTGAATGCAGCTTTTTTTCAATGTTGTTACGACCATATCGCAATAGAAATATAAGGTGAGCGAATAGGGTAATAGATTCCAGTGGACGACATTATTTATGAAAATTTTAATTATTAATATTATACATCTGTCACCGTAACACCATAAGTTATAACGTGCCGTAATTTACGGGTTATTTTTTCTACCATATAAGGAAATGCGAATTCCAAATATTGAATGATTACGCGCGTAAGCGTCCTCTAATATTAAAAACAAACATGGCTGCCATCTGGGTTTGACCGGACTCCATGCAAAGAAGATCGCTGATTCCGCTGCGCGTCGATACTCCCTCTGTAATGTCTTCGTGCATATTTTGAGGTATTCTCGTAATAACCTCATATTCTTTTACATTTGTTGCACAGTGTGGATCTTAATACAGTCTTTTAAACTCTGAAGCTCCACATTTGGCAGCATATTTAAATTAGATTATTTTACTGAAAACATGATTTTAACGCCTATCGTATTGCGCTAATTGTATTCCTCAATCAGACCAGTATTTATAGATTGATTTAAAGTACAATGTTTTGAAAACATCATGACTGTATGTGATTCTTTTTTTGGCCTCATTGTCATTAATAATGTTTTAATGACAAGAAGCCCTTTTTGGTGCAAAGTGACTTTATGTAGTACACTCCTGTTCAACAAATGTGAAACTAAATTAATGCAATTCACCAAACTCCAAGTACGAAAGTAAAAGTATGAGCATAAATGTTTTTGACGTTTTCAGTTTTGCTTTCCGAATATTTTACGTTTCAGATCACGTGCAAACAAAACACTAACGTCTACAGCAGTCGATCTTATTTCGTGTAACTGTACCTCAATATAACCCAGACGACACGAGTCATACATCATGCAATATTAGCTGTCATCAAACTGTGTTAATTAAACTTTAGAGCATTTTTTTTCTAGAATACCTGGTTATGCTGTTTTGAAAAAAAGGAAGATTCAGTCAGTGCTTGCAATAATAATATAGTGGCACGTGTATAAAACACGGTGATATACTCTCAATATATATAGCTACATGCTTAATAACAGGTGGAGAAAGTCCTAATCACAAATACAATTTTACTCGGTTTCTCCATCCGCTACCTTCGGTTATGATACGTTGAGTCGTAATAGAAACTGAAAAAGAATATCTTATAAATCACCCCTTTAGAAGTATAAATATTGTGTACTATTCTCAGGGAACGCCCATATACTTTTCATTCCGATATAACTATGTTTTATATCTGCCTACGGGTCATTGGCCAAATATGAATTCGATAATGTCACGAACCCTGTTAAAATGGGAATAATACAGTTAAATATATGCAGCAACCTTTAAAAGTTATATTCTCGTCTGTATGACTCTGTGCAGTCACTTGAGAGGCATTCAATTCACAGCGTGACTCATACAAGTACATCAGAATATAACATATAGTTTCCCAGTTGGCATTTTCAAATGAAATCTAAGGAGAAATATTATTACAAATCCAACGAATTCTATAAACACATTTGACAAAATAATGCTTTCTTTGAATCAAACATCACAACTGTATTAGGTTTATAGTACATAAGTTTAAAGAAGTAGTTTTATTAAATTCATGATTGTTCATTTCAAGTGTAGTAATATCCAAGTAATGAATTATGACATTGATGATATTATTCAACCTTCTTAGCGTGTTTGCTACTATAAGCACACAGAACGGGAACATAATGATTTGTTGATGTGGTTAGTTCATTTAAATTCATTCAATTAAAATTGAAACAAACCGTAAAATTGTGTGATCGGCAATCAGGACCTTGATCGGCACTTATGCTACATGTGTTTCTTGATAGCAACGTGTGTTACATGTTATTTTATTGCTTTTATACGTTCTATTTCAAGCTAGTTGCAAATTGAAATTACACAGGAAATTATAACCAGCCAGCACACTTCACGAAAGTTATTTTGCTAACGATTTTTATGAATTAATTAATTGTAACACTATTTTATTTCAACTCTAAAATATCTCTGACGACAATTTCAGCAACATGTGACTAGTAGTGAGACATACAACAGAATCGCTGCAGAAAGAGTGTACTTTGACGAAACAGCGATGTGATAATGCACCAATGGATATGTAAAAGTTTGTATGCAAAACAGATTTTGTTGAAGATTGTGAAAGCGCTATTTAAATGAAGACATAGTGATTTCCGATCAATGGATTTGGTAAACATGACAATGTATAATTTTGAAATGCTAATATAATCATAATTATGGATAATTATTTTTACATTTTCTGGGTCCGTAATCTTACCTTTATATAGCTAATGTGCATCATTTTATTAAAGCATTACAGCTCGAAAGCGTTAATCAAAACTGGCAATGTCATAGATACATTTGCTTCTACTGATACTGTGATGTTGTACATGTGTACAACGATGTTCCACTTTCTATGTAATCACTACTCAGTCACTATGTTTATATATGTCATATCACGTATTGTTTTTTTTATCTTTGTCGTTTATTGTTTAAAGACGTCGAATGCAGATACGGAATGTTCACACCGCATTCGCAATAAAATACAAAGCTCTATTGAAACAAGAACATGCAACTGTCAAAACGTACAAGATTTCTGGAAAAGAAGGCTATTAATGATCTCTCAAGATTTGATGGGTATATATTTCAGCGGGTAAAGGCAAAATATGAATCACATTGATCAATCAATAGCAGTACACTTAGCCATAGAAAGAGACATTATTGGTAAAATTTAATTTGAATGAATTGTATCAATAGAGGGCACCCTATATCAAAAGAAAACATTGGCTGAGAAATTTCGATTTAACACGTTATCAAATGTTTCACTCCAATATTTAATGAAATTCAATAAAAGGAACAAGGAATCCGGCTGCAGGATATCACGGTGTTTATATTCAATCAGGTTTGTTAGGTGGTATTATATGAAACCTGACAAATTCAGATGTATATGATTTCTTTCCTTTTCCCACTTCAATCAACAATTTCACATACGCTAAGTGAAATCCTCCGGGACATAATATCCGCTAAGAGACATTTGCAACGTGCTCAACGGTGCAGAATGTCTCTTATGTATGTGACATGATATTCTCTCAGTGTATATATTATCTTCTTGAAAAAATTACAAGTATATATGGTTGACGTATTAGATAAACAGTTTTACAAGGTTGCGTCTCCTAGTCTAGTCTGGTTTTGTTTTGGATCGTATGCTTATAATTGCATAGCAGCGAATCATATGCTTTTGATTGTGTTTTACGTTGCTGTATATATATATATACACTAAGATGATACGGATGTATCAAACATTGAAAAAAAAACTTTCTTCATGTATGAATATTGCTGTGTCTTCAGATAGCATAGAAAAAATGAGAAAATACTATGTTTTAAAATTGATTTTATTGTACTACTATATTGTTGGTGTATTGGAACTGTAAATATATCTGAAATAATAATAAATTACTAGTTTGTTTTAGTTATTCTATAACAATCATAGTATATAGTACATCATCATACACGTTCAAGGTATACACATTACTTAGCGGCTTTGATAGTTAGGAAACACTGGGGAAACGTAGCAATACTAAATAGAACCTACTATAATTGATAGTTAGGAAACACTGGGGAAACGTAGCAATACTAAATAGAACCTACTATAATTGATAGTTAGGAAACACTGGGGAAACGTAGCAATACTAAATAGAACCTACTATAATTGATAGTTAGGAAACACTGGGGAAACGTAGCAATACTAAATAGAACCTACTATAATTGATAGTTAGGAAACACTGGGGAAACGTAGCAATACTAAATAGAACCTACTATAATTGATAGTTAGGAAACACTGGGGAAACGTAGCAATACTAAATAGAACCTACTATAATTGATAGTTAGGAAACACTGGGGAAACGTAGCAATACTAAATAGAACCTACTATAATTGATAGTTAGGAAACACTGGGGAAACGTAGCAATACTAAATAGAACCTACTATAATTGATAGTTAGGAAACACTGGGGAAACGTAGCAATACTAAATAGAACCTACTATTATTGATATTTAGGAAACACTGGGGAAACGTAGCAATACTAAATAGAACCTACTATAATTGATCGTCATGTAACGCTTTACAATAGAGTCAACCTGATAAAATCCCAATATGCAAATTAATGCGAACAATGAACAACATCTGAGACGTTCACGTCTCGGCCCTGAATTTTATTTCGTGTCGGATTTGGTATTCCTGGCACAGCCTCGTTCTCGGTTTCATCCTTTATCCCATACTTAAATTACATGTCTGTTCGTCTTTCCATGTCATCAATCAGTGTCAATAATCGTTTTCTGACTGACACGTAATGCTTCGACCAATACTGTTTTTTATTAATATCAGTAATTATTAAGTTCCAAAATAGCTTTTTATTTAAATAATTATTCAGTCTATATTTTACAAATTTACAAGAGCAATTCGTCGAAAATGTTCAACTATAATAGGGATAGGGAAAACATCCTATTAACCACGTGTTACTGGTGATTTAAATGTAGTTTATTGCTGGGTCATCAAAAGAGTATTCAGGAATAATTTTATCTCTCCTAGATGTGGTACAAATCAAATGTGCAAAGAACCCCAACGAATTTTGGAATTATTGAAATCAATCAGTTTCTAACGTCATTCCGAATAAAATGTTTTATTTGTCAAATAAAAGTTATTATTTGTCATCGACGTAATTCCAACGGTTTATGACCCCTTCATTGGCTGATTAGTTTATTTAGATAAATCAGGATTACTACAGCAGTATGAAGTACACAAACGTTAAATTCTTAATTGCACGTGCAGATACGATGCATGAGCTGCTTCCATCAAATTATAATAAGACATCATTATAAAGTCTACTATTTTCTAATATATGAGTCTGAAAATACAACAACTTTCCTTAATGTAGCAACAGGGAAAAATGAGTTAAAATATATCAGACATCTCTAGAAGTTACTAAGCATGCAACTTTAATAATCCATACCTTCTTTGGAGGATTAGATATAGTTGAATACGGCATCTCATATTATCTGAAATTTACCTGAAGGCAAATTTCGCTATTCCGCTTTTGTAACAATTTAGCCCATTAAAATAGTATGTCACACGAATGTCCTGTGAATTGCTAAACATTTTTTGACAATCAGGGTTTGTCCTATTGTTGTTATTGCCTGATTTCTCTTACTTTTAGAGCCATCACTCGTATCAACCAGCCCTGTGAACAAGTGATATCAGCTGATACGCTGATAATGGCGGGTGCCACATATGACACGATGTGCTTATTTATTCGAAACAATTAACATGACTTCTAGAGTTTGAGTTTGAGGTTTGAGGTTAATTTGACCATGTTTTGCAATGTCAGCTGTCCGTTTTTTCTGCTTGACAATTGCTCCCAGTTGCTTGTTTTGTGTGCCTAGGCTTAGTGAAATCCCTTTAATTGTTGGCTGTTAAGAAATGTTATTAACAGGTAAAATTATATTTTATCTATTACCAACCAAATAGTGAATAAAATGTAAATTCCTATCGTATAAAACCCACTATGTAATTTCATATGTATACATGTTGTTTTTTCTTGATCCAGAGAACATGTAAAATACTAATTTCAATGGAGTTCATGATGAAAACGTGGTTTCTTTCTGGGCCATTACTTACGCAATGAATCATGCAAATGACATGATAGTTATAGGTATTGACACAGGGGCTTCGTAACCTAATTCGTCATTAGAAGTATATTTTAGACAGTGATAACAGATGGGCCGACACTATGGTGTTGCTGTTTGAAGTATCTTGTCGGTTAATATCAAAATCGCATAATAAAATGGTTTTGTTCTTCACTACGTCAACAATGACTATTACTTTACACAATGTATTCATGAAATATACAACTATATAATGTGTGAAACTTATTGAAAGTTGGATAATTGTAAACAATGTTATATACAATTAGATAAGGGGTTAGATTTACATTTGCACATTTTAATTTACATTTGCACATTTTAAAGCACGTCTCAGATATACGAAATATACATTAACACAGCAGTAGGCATATTTGATGTACCATACCAAAATCCAACTGACACACACTTTGAAGCTTTCACTCGAGTTAATTATTCTTCAATATATAAGTTTATCGAAGTCATTTTCTCTCTTAACGCTGGAATGTGTCTTGAAATCTGACTAATGGACAATTTCATACACGAACACTTCCTCTTAATATTAGAGACAATCATGTTTCATTGCATGAATGCATAATGCGATCATAGAATTATTAGATTAAATTACAGTTTAGGTGTTGATAAATGTCAACAGATTTGACAGTATAGTTTGGCATAACGTGTAATGCATAAATTGTATATGCTGTTTGTTCCAGTAAAGTAATTTGTCATAATTGAATAATTCTCAGACACACTGCGTGCCATTACTAGATGACCATAGTGGATATGGTACATTTCAATGTCCTTTTCAAAATTGGATTACTTACTCAATTTTCACAAGTCTTTTATGGTAATAATAATCTATAATAATTATTAAGTCGAATTTAATAGACTATAACAGCACGAATTAAAGCTGTCACAATAATATTAAACAATTTTGAATATAGTAGTTGCGCAAAGATAATTGATTTTTAAGACTCCTATCGCATTTACTGTAATGTGTGTTTCGGTTTATTGTATAATCTATAGTTATGTGAGGTGAGAATCCGACAGAGTGTAAAGTATTAGTCATAAGCCGCATACATGACGAAGAAAGTAAATACTGAAACAAAATGTAGTGTGGAACATATTGGTAGACAGATAGAGAATACTTTTCGTAAATGATGAGCGTCGTTTTCCCATCAAAGGGTCAACACGTTTAATGGATTTGAAGGGGGATAGAAATATTTAATATTTATATTTAAAGAAAATAGTGAGTTCTTTACATTGTTGTCAATAAATACATATAACGTAATGATATAATGCAAACTGTGAGCTCTTAACCTGTGTCAAGATATTCTATTATCCAAAATTTACTTCAATACCTCAAAAACTCAATATCTGATTTTGTGAGCAAAATTTCGATGTTGCCCGCCACGTATTCAACTTTCATGTAAAGTAATACTGGTAATCAATTCCGTGTGTTAAACAGCAAATAAAATGACCTGACTGAATTGCACAGCAGAACAAGCACGCACACATTGCCTGTAGAAACACGAAAGCTGTATGGAAGTATTCCGGGGTTATATAGCTGCTATGCTATGCAATACGTGTAATAGTGTCAATCCCATGAGAGCAGCTTTCTTTCTATACGTCCCATTCTCTTTATAATACCTTCAGCTATGTAACGAATATAGTATTAATACATTGTAATGAATCAGAACTAAATCCTATATTGTTGCTAAAACATTTATTCTAAGATATGAAAGTTTTGAAAAGTAGTGTCCTGAATTTTAATTTCTGTTTTAGTCGCATTGCCCCCAACTCAAACCACAACACATTGATAAATAATCCATGAAATAGTTTGTCTGGACACATTCAAGTTCCTCTCATTGTCACCTTAAAGCTGTGAAAATTTGATGTTAATCCGACGACAATAAGTATACGTTATGTTTTGTTAAAAACCTTGTATTTTGAAAAACATAAACTCCTAGAAAATGTCGACGAAGTCACAGCAAAGATTTTCAAGCTTGTTTATCTGCATAAGCGATTTGTTTTCCCATCAAGGTCTGTTTTAACATGTGTAGGGGAATCCAAATGTTTTCAGTGGCTGTGTGACCTTGTGTCTGACACATTCGTATGCAAATGACTAATCTGTGAAACAAACAGGGGCGGAGACAAACCACTCAAATGTTTGGAAACACTCATTGTGTGTCAGATAGCTACTGATAACACATCCTAACATTGCTTTGTCTTGAGTTTATCTTTGAAACTTATAGGCACACAGATTAAACCTGTGTTGTTGATTTTGGAAAACACTACTGAGGCTGCCTTGCTTCCCTTCAGAAAATCTACATTTAACCAACTTACATGACATTCTATGTTACGTTGACTTTATCACATGAAAGTTTATAGTGCATTTCATCAATTAATAAATAAATGTGAAAATCGTAATTTTCAACACAAATAATAGTCTCGCTACCTTAACTGAATTTATAGTTTTCCTAGAAACTAAACTAATGTTATCCTCTCTGAAAACCTGAACATGGAAATCGAGACAGATTATGAAGTGAAGTCAACCACGAATATTGGCAATGAAATTGATAATAAACTTATATGGAAATATCATATAAATAACGTTATTATTAGTTCAAAGCGGAAAATAGTGTTTAATTTAAAAATATCATGTCCTAATCAATTCTCTGATGAGTTATACTTCAAACAAGGAAGAGATCTAGAATGTGTTCGAGTTTTTGAGATCACATTTCATGTATTGTACGCAAGGATCTTAGAATGCTAGGATTCATTTAGCGTAATAGCTATAACTTAAAGCAGCTGCGAACTTTTACACCATTCTAGTTTGTAGCTGCCTGGAATATGGATGTGTTGTTGGCAATCACTGGCAGAAACATTATATCGATCAGTTAGAATAAGTGCAACAAAAATACTTGTGTAGTTGTGTTTTAAATTTTCTATTATATTATCATGATAAGTACGGACCACTTTGCTCAGTTTTCAAACTATCTACTCTGTTTCAACGACGTTGGCATATTGATTTGTTCTTTTATGGAAATGTGCATGTGGCATTTATGATATATTTTATCTCAGCTTTGCTTTCATGCAACAGTCAGACACCTGCACAATTTATCCTATTTTTAGATCTCGTAGTAGCAGAATAATCGTTTAAATATTCCCTAGTTACCAGGATTATAGACAGTTTCTTCTCCAATATTGATGTTTTTGTAGGACTACGTAAGTTTAACAAACAAAAAAACAAACAAACAAACTCACACAAATAAATAAATAAATAAATAAATAAATAAATAAATAAATAAATAAATAAATAAATAAATAAATAAATAAATAAATAAATAAATAAATAAATAAATAAATAAATAGACAGACAGACAGACAGACAGACAGGCAGACAGACAGACAGACAGATAGACAAACAAACAAACAAACAAACAAACAAACAAACAAACAAACAAACAAACAAATAAACAAATAAATAAATGTGCCCAGTGCGTTGTAACTACATATGCGTCAATACTTACAGCCTACTTACAGGAGGTACTGGTTTACTGGTAGCTAGTATGACTACTGACTAAATAACCTGAATTTTATGTATGTTGGTTAACTGGTAGTAAAGTTTAGTATTATTTCTAGTTTACTGGTATACTAGTCTATTGTAACTAATTGAGGTATCCAAATGTATTATTATTATTATTATTAGTCCAGTGAGTTTTGATTGGTGGTTTGCTTGTAGGCCACTCCAAGCAAACCAACAAGAGACCTGACTAGCAATTCACTGTAAATAAAAAATAGTGTATACAGTATTAATGATCCTTACTTTACAATCAATAAAGTAGCACACTAAACCCGATACAGCTACGACAAAATGTCACAAATTTGAAAAGAAAAGAAAATTAATTGAATTTAAATAAGATAATTAAACGAATACATTATATAAATAATCAAATTAAATACTAGTTGTTAAAATTGCGTTGATTGCTCAGAAAGCATACATAATATTGGGGCAATAATTTGAATAATGGCATTTTAGCATGTAATCGAATGCAGGGGTAAAAGTTTAAATTACTTGATGTTATTCTCTATTTCTTACTATCATCACTCAAGCTTACTGGCGCTTGATTTGTGACGGGGTAGTGTTCATATGTAGATGAACCGATACGTGGTACACGGAGGGTTTAATTTTCCCTAACTCTAGTCATTATTAGACGTATCGCCATCTCCTGAAAAAAAAAATATTTCTTTGTAATATATGGCTGTCTGTGTCTACTCTTACCGACACTGCCATTTTTATTCAGGAAATCAATATGTTTGCTTTTGAAATATGAGAAGATAGTGCGTAGTGACTTATCTTTCATTTCCAGTTTATTGGAGTTCCCCTTGGCACACGTATTGAAGTATCTTATAAAATGAAATTTACTTTATAAACACACGAATAAATCTATATGGTAAGCTGTATACATTTCTATTGACCCTTGATCCCTGCTTCATTTTTGGCTCAAACATGTATAAATACAGCTAGGATTTCCACATGCATTAGAAACAGTTACGTAATACGCGGTTGATCGTATAACGCCTTCAGTATATTTACACCTTATATCATTATATTCAGTCTTAAATATTAGCAGCTAATCTATCTATTTGCACTAAGTATATAACTGGCATGATTTAATATTTATAAATCAATCATAATATAGTGACAATATTGCTGTAACATATGTCCTTTATAACAAATCGCAAATTTGAATAAATGTTGAATCTATCACTGGGCTATTGTTTTTAGTGAAAATGTTGATATTGTTAATTGTTAATAACGAATTCATGAATACGCAAACATCCTGTTTCAATATGCTATACATTACTTGATTTTAGAACACGATTTAAAAACGAAAGTTCAGTAAAACCAATCGGGTATGGTCAGTTGATATGAAGAATTTCACTAGCATGAATGGAAATGGACAAAGCTATGTGCATAGATATTATAGAAATAGTTTATGTGCATACATGTCTACTGTATATGATATACGCCTGAACTACTTAGTTGTATGCTCTTATCTACATGCTGTTGCCATGACAAATGAAGTGCAGAGGTAAGCGTTACACAACACATCTTACGTCAGTTACATGTTGTGTTGCTATAGTTCATTTGCAATAATACAATTAGGTTATTAATAGATCACACCAATTCAACAATTATCCTGTTTACCCATGGTATAAAAGACATTATAATTCTGTGCAATATTATTGTTCGTGTTTGAACTTTAAAGATATATATTTATTTAAAGATACACTGTAATCAATGCGTTCGTGTTACTTTTAACTGTATACTGCTTTATCCAAATAGCATCTACTAAAAAGCAGGTATCCATCATCGAATGGCCTGAAGGTATATCAATCATAAAGTTCGAAGCTAATGCAACTGATGTTAAAGTGACTGTATACCCAATCCATGGGATGCTTTTAAGTCAATTAGCATAACATAAATCACAGCATACATAGCCCAATTAAAGCGGACGAGTCGTCACCTGCGCACGCGCGAGAATTTAGTTCCAAGCGCCGATAACAACGCACGCTAAAAATGCAAAGGTTTATGGGTAGACGTGTGTTTGTAAACAATGACACGCTATGGCCATCTGGTGACGACTCCCCCGCTTTAATAGTATTTGGCAGGTTATTTTTATTATTTTTAAAACAACGTCTGTCGATAAACTACATTGGCGTTTCCTTACGCATCGTTTTTATACCAGGGAATTTGGACTTTACTGTAGTATGGTAATGTGTTGACGACTATAGTACATACTCTACGACTGATGTACATCTTAAATATCACTATAACTTATAGCCTTATCAGCCATATATATGGCGGTCACGATTTTCTAATATTAACTTTTCAGTCTGTGGACGACGGCATATCACCTTTTGCGCTTGTTAAAGTTTGTCGAAATTTTTAGGTTTAATCAGCACTAATTTGTGTACTACTTGGGTCGAGTGACGCTCTATAAGAATACATGTAAACGGCAGATCATCAAACAATACGCTTTTAGCTTTCTCAACAAATCACGCAAAGTACTAATTCTGTCTTAAATGTATATTTTAAATCATCTTATGTGGACTATGTGGCGTAAACGGTTTTATGTTCTTAAGTAAGTGGAAGTTTGTTTCTTATATGACTTGTCCTAAAATAAAGAAAATAAGAAAATACAACTCTATCTGTCGGTAGAAGCCGCCACAGGATACGTGGCTAACCCTAACCCTTACGGCATTTCATTCGTTGACGACGTTTAGTGCTTTTGTTTATTTCATCGTGATAATGTTATGACTCTTTATTTATTGCACATCCGTGTGGGTTAAATTAAATTGTTCAATCAACCGACAATGTGATATTGTGTTGCGTTTCATATGAACTATACAGTGCAGTGTATTGTCTGTGCCGTGAAATGACAGACGGTCACTCGTAGTTTATACAAATAGGTTACAATAATTTGGGAGAGGATAATGAGATATGAATATATACAAACCATTGGAAATGTGATGACAGTTTCGGATGTCAAAACTGGAAACGGGAGCAAGAGAGATATTACAATGCAGTATTTTACAAAATGATTTACTTATTTTTTTATAACAATACAATTATTGAACCTTGTTGTCGATATTCAATTTTGTAGAACCATGGTTGACCAAGGCCGGGTTGGGGGGTCAATATTTGTTTATTTTATGACCTGTATATATAGCTAGGACAATATGTTAGTTAATTTAGCGCCTTTTTTATTTGGCTAATTAGAAGAGAAAGCATATTTTCACAATGCAATTGTTGGAGCTTTAGCTGAATTAGAATTGTTCTAATTCATGTGTTGATTCAAATTCTCTAAATATATTTCAAAGTGTTTTACAGTGATAAATGCTCATATTCATTTTCACTATTTAATGCTCTCTATTTATAACATGTATTTTAGTTTTGTATATAATCGTTGCGTATTTATAGATTATTCTAGTCAAATTAAATTTGTTAAAGTTAAATTTGGTATAATGTAAATATAGCTTCACAAAAAATGTTTGCATAGTATCAAATTACATATTAAAAAAAACGATTTAATATCGAGGCCATTGAATCCCTCTTACACTATGTAAATGCACTTGATTTAGCGTTGTTAAATTTATCGACCATTGATTGCACGTCTACGCTATTCAAATCAACCTAAATAAACATTGAGTGCACACCTGCTGACGGTGATAAAACAAGTACTTCACTCTAATAAATGAAAAAAAAAACACACGGACAAGTCGTTACTATTATGTATACTCTTTTCCAGAACAATGTTTGTATGTCGATGCAGTACACGATTGTCAGCTTCACAGTAAACTCTTTATATTTACTTCATACACTCATTGAGCTAGTAATAATAATAATAATGCATCCAACAATCTAAAGTATCTCTTTCGTCAGTATTGCAGCTGATTTAACCTATGTTTTTTTAAAAGAAAACGAGTTAGCTGATAATAAAATGGATCTCCCATGAACTAGTGAAATGACCAGTGTCTGTTACGTATGTATATATAAATTGTGACTTTTACATACGATACGGAAATACCGCGGCAAATGATCGAATAATGCAGTATATATGTAATGATATACTTTTATGTAACTGTTGCTGAATGCCTTATTGTTATATTCCCAAATCAGTTTTTAGTATGGACATGATCATCCAATTTATTGGAAATATTTGCATTATTATTGTGTATCTTTGTAACATCGATGACTACGGTATTTTAGTAACGTGTAATGTAATGTAGTGTAATGTAATGTAATGTAATGTTATGTAATGTAATGTGGAGATCACTTATTTTCAGTAAATGGTCGAATGAGATTTTTTGATCGAAATCGATAACGTGTCTATTATCTCTGCGTGTTGTGCTATAATTTAATGTGTCATATTGTGTACTCATTATATTGATATGCGAAACCGTTATATCACTAGACACATTTCACTGTGTTCCAGTGATCAAATATGAAGTGACAGCAAAACGACAGACAATTGAGAAAATGAATTGCATGCACAACACAACAAAATTATAAACACATAATTATAATCGCACTGTACTTTATATTATATATATTTTATTAATATGTCAATGCCAGAAGTAATCGTATATTTTTAAGGGATACTGATTGATATGATATTATTATTTTTACTCTGTTAATTTGATTTGATAACAATTACAAAAACAGTGAGTAGAAAATCGTGTTCCCGGTCTACAGTATTTTGTTAACCTGCAGTAAAATATCAGTTTCTTTCATAATCATATCCATTAATGGATTACGTATGCATTTTCATCAATCTAACGAGAACCTCGACCAATGAGTTATTGGTATGTACGATAGTATTAAGTGTCGGAATACATTGCTAGGGGATTTACTGATTCATAGTCATATACGATCTGAGTGTCTGACATTTTGTAGCGCATGCGCAGTTATTCCAAATTGTCCGTATAATTAACCTATTCAAGCGAGAATTGATTTTCTGAAATATTAATTACAAACTTGATTGTATACAAACATTACAAACATGATGGTATACACACATTACAAACATAATGGTATACAAACATTACAAACATGATGATATACACACATTACAAACATGATGGTATACACACATTACAAACATGATGGTATACAAACAATACAAACATGATGGTATACACACATTACAAACATGATGGTATATAAACATTACAAACATGATCGTATACACACATTACAAACATGATGGTATACAAACATTACAAACATTATCGTATACAAACATTACAAACATGATGGTATACAAACATTACAAACATGATGGTATACAAACATTACAAACATGATCGTATACAAACATTACAAACATGATGGTATACACACATTACAAACATGATTGTATATAAACATTACAAACATGATCGTATACACACATTACAAACATGATGGTATACAAACATTACAAACATGATGGTATACAAACATTACAAACATGATGGTATACAAACATTACAAACATGATGATATACAAACACTACAAACATGATCGTATACAAACATTACAAACATGATGGTATACAAACATTACAAACATGATCGTATGCAAACATTACAAACATGATCGTATACAAACATTACAAACATTACACACATGATCGTATACAAACATTACAAACATGATGGTATACAAACATTACAAACATGATCGTATACAAACATTACAAACATGATGGTATACAAACATTACAAACATGATGGTATACAAACATTACAAACATGATCGTATACAAACATTACAAACATGATCGTATACAAACATTACAAACATGATGGTATATAAACATTACAAACATGGTGGTATACACACATTACAAACATGATGGTATACACACATTACAAACATGATCGTATACACACATTACAAACATGATGGTATACAAACATTACAAACATGATGATATACAAACACTACAAACATGATCGTATACAAACATTACAAACATGATGGTATACAAACATTACGAAAATGATCGTATACAAACATTACAAACATGATGGTATACAAACATTACAAACATGATGGTATACAAACATGATGGTATGCAAACATTACAAACATGATCGTATACAAACATTACAAACATGATGGTATACAAACATTACAAACATGATCGTATGCAAACATTACAAACATGATCGTATACAAACATTACAAACATGATGATATACAAACACTACAAACATGATGGTATACAAACATTACAAACATGATGGTATGCAAACATTACAAACATGATCGTATACAAACATTACAAACATGATGGTATACAAACATTACAAACATGATCGTATGCAAACATTACAAACATGATCGTATACAAACATTACAAACATGATGGTATACAAACATTACAAACATGATCGTATACAAACATTACAAACATGATGGTATACAAACACTACAAACATGATCGTATACAAACATTACAAACATGATGGTATACAAACATTACAAACATGATCGTATACAAACACTACAAACATGATCGTATACAAACATTACAAACATGATGGTATACAAACATTACAAACATGATGGTATACAAACATTACAAACATGATGATATACAAACACTACACACATGATCGTATACAAACATTACAAACATGATGGTATACAAACATTACAAACATGATCGTATACAAACATTACAAACATGATGGTATACAAACATTACAAACACGATCGTATACAAACATGATCGTATACAAACACTACAAACATGATGGTATACAAACATTACAAACATGATCGTATACAAACATTACAAACATGATGGTATACAAACATTACGAAAATGATCGTATACAAACATTACAAACATGATGGTATACAAACATTACAAACATGATGGTATACAAACATGATGGTATGCAAACATTACAAACATGATCGTATACAAACATTACAAACATGATGGTATACAAACATTACAAACATGATCGTATGCAAACATTACAAACATGATCGTATACAAACATTACAAACATGATGATATACAAACACTACAAACATGATGGTATACAAACATTACAAACATGATGGTATGCAAACATTACAAACATGATCGTATACAAACATTACAAACATGAT
Source organism: Saccoglossus kowalevskii (assembly GCF_978046115.1). Taxonomy (NCBI): domain Eukaryota; kingdom Metazoa; phylum Hemichordata; class Enteropneusta; family Harrimaniidae; genus Saccoglossus; species Saccoglossus kowalevskii. Next base: position 2,902,471 of record NC_140659.1, read on the forward strand.
GGTATACAAACATTACAAACATGATCGTATGCAAACATTACAAACATGATCGTATACAAACATTACACACATGATCGTATACAAACATTACAAACATGATGGTATACAAACATTACAAACATGATCGTATACAAACATTACAAACATGATGATATACAAACACTACAAACATGATCGTATACAAACACTACAAACATGATGTATACAAACATTACAAACATGATCGTATACAAACATTACAAACATGATGGTATACAAACATTACAAACATGATGGTATACAAACATTACAAACATGATGGTATGCAAACATTACAAACATGATCGTATACAAACACTACAAACATGATCGTATACAAACATTACAAACATGATGGTATACAAACATTACAAACATGATCGTATACAAACATTACAAACATGATGGTATACAAACACTACAAACATGATCGTATACAAACATTACAAACATGATGGTATACAAACATTACAAACATGATCGTATACAAACACTACAAACATGATCGTATACAAACATTACAAACATGATGGTATACAAACATTACAAACATGATGGTATACAAACATTACAAACATGATGATATACAAACACTACACACATGATCGTATACAAACATTACAAACATGATGGTATACAAACATTACAAACATGATCGTATACAAACATTACAAACATGATGGTATACAAACATTACAAACACGATCGTATACAAACATGATCGTATACAAACACTACAAACATGATGGTATACAAACATTACAAACATGATCGTATACAAACATTACAAACATGATGATATACAAACACTACAAACAAACATTACAAAGTTCAATCGTGCAACACATCCGCGTTATAATGGCTCATGTAATTCGCAAATCCTTGAAACTATTGCACGTCTCTGCTTTATACCGAATCCAGCACAATACAAACAGCAGCATAATAGTGAACAAGGCTTGTTCGGTAGATATGGTAAACATATACGCACCTTGCAATCATACTGTGCGCAGTACAACGCGTTATAACCACTAGAAACGCCAACGCCAATCTTGTCAACACATGCGTACTGGTTTTTATAGTTGGCTGATTGGCACCCCCGTGATACACGGACCGCTATTTTATTGACAACTGAGGAATCAAGATTATATAAATATTGTTACATTTAATGATTGAACATTCGGTGTTAGGTAATTCTTAGTTGTGCAGTATCACCATAGAGACATGACGTAAGATGATGTAAGAATGGAATACTGTTGTTATATATCTCTCTAGTATACAAGTAACAATTTGAGTTTGTATACTCTCTTCAATTTCTATAATGTCAATTACAATGATAAATGCCATGTAATCAGCAGCAGAATTGTTTGGTGGTTGTAAAATACAGTTCAACAACAGTTGGTCCCGGAAATTATGTCAAAATGTCAACATATAATCGCTGAAACCAGTCAAGTGTGGATGCAACAAATCTTCTATAGACGTGCGATCGAAACAAGAAATAACACTGCTTCACAATATATTTTAAAACAGTAAATTTGATCAGCTGACTGTATGTCAGCAATTTCACTCGTAAAATGAAAGTCAATACTACATACATACATGGATACAAAAAAGTAAAACAGATTTGACATTTACATAAAATTAAGGAAATTCAAGCGACCTTTATGTTTATTTATAATAAATATTTAGTGTTTGGAATGGTTACTCTGAGTGACGTGTTTATCACGTGTGGCGGTAAAGCAGAACGGCTTTCTTCAGACGATGAATAATATTCGTGGGAAGCACAAATATGTGTAGTTTCCATGACAACAAAATAATACCGGTAATTGGATGGAGATTAAGCCGTAGACAGGGATGTGACTGTCAAACTCTGTATATCGAAGCATGTTACGTGTACCATGGTTTTTAATAAACAAAACAAAAAACACCCGACAATATTTTTAATACATATTTTGAAACATATGCTTGCAGATAGATGTTGCAGTGAAAAATCAAATCGGAGAAGAGCAGACGCATGCGCAACGTATATGAAATACCTAAATAATTTCAGATAATTAAAATAATTCATAATTTACAAATGCCTTCAGACTTTATCAAGTACCTCGTCATATGTCTCCCACTATAATTAAACTACTAATTGACGACAATGTATAAAAGTTACGTATAGAAACAATGAGTTCAGTCCAATTAAAATTAAAGAGTGATTTGATTTTTTTAAATCAGCATTATAACAGATATTGTAGCGCCCAAATAAAGCCTATCTGATTAAACTGATATTGACCTGACCGCTCATTCTAAATGTATCAGTCCGCCATTTTAAAACCAGTTCTTTTTCGATAAAATTCCAATCACAAACCCTAGGAAGAAATCTCAAATTAGGGAAGATCACATTCACGCATTAATACGAATTTTAATTTTGGCGTGAAACCTATGTATATATTCTAATGCAATAATTGATAATATTATATTGTGTATCAACCAAACGCAGTAATACTATGTTATCACGAGAATACCACAAATGAAGCACGTAGGCAGAACGGCAATCGCATCGGCTTGTGTGATCACATTGCAGTGTTCTCGTAATAACCTTATTAATATAGTACATTTTCAAGCTTGTAGTAATAATTTAACAGAGAATATATATCCTAAAATTTTCGAATTTGACATCAATAACGTAGTTTACTTCATTACATTACGTTTTGGAACGAGTGTTGACAATAACTTTTTACTGAAGATAAAATTCTACTACTTTCCATGGTAGAAGTGTAATAATATGCAATATGCACGACTTTACCGCGCCTTTCTCGAGTTTAATGGCCTCGTAAAATAAAAAAAAACTATCCCTCATGCCAAATCATCAGTGTACAATCTGTCATTATAATATGATCTATAGCATAATTATATTGCGGCCAACTATATAAGAATTTAGTAAATATATTAAGTTCTAACTCATTAAAAATGCTCATGATTTATAACGTCTGTCGAATTCACTTACTATGTTCGTTTCTATTGATTATACACAACCAATTTCTTCTGATAATAGACAATACACAAATGAGTCCAACTAAAGACCAGACTGTAATTTATTATAAATACCAATATTGAGTCCTAGATCCATCTCTCATGAATGTTTTTCAACCATTATTGTCGTTGTCCTGCTGTGAAAAACCAGACGCCATTGAATGCACGCTGGTGTGCATATAGCCAATGAATGGGACCACTAACAGACATTAAGCGCTGTAAAGACGTACACGGATATTACAAGATCCGGTTAATAAAACAAGATTTTGTTGCTGAAGGAGTTATTGCATAATTCGTGTATCTATTTACAATGTGAACGACCCACTAGGCTTAACAACTGTAATATTCTGCAATATGTGGCGACCATTACAGATGCTGGTTTAAGTATTACACGTGTAAAGTACGTGAGGAATATAAGTGCTACGCAAATATTAATAATAAGGAAATATTATTAAGGTAGCGAGACTATTATTTGTGTTGAAAATTACGATTTTCACATTTAGTAATTAATTGATGAAATGCACTATAAACTTTCATGTGATAAAGTCAACATAATATAGAATGTCATGTAAGTTGGTTAAAATGTAGATTTTCTGAAGGGAAGCAAGACAGCCTCAGTAGTGTTTTCCAAAATCAGCAACACAGGTTTAATCTGTGTGCCTATAAGTTTCAAAGATAAACTCAAGACAAAGCAATGTTAGGATGTGTTATCAGTAGCTATCTGACACACAATGAGTGTTTCCAAACATTTGAGTGGTTTGTCTCCGCCCCTGTTTGTTTCACAGATTAGTCATTTGCATATGAATGCGTTAGACACAAGATCACACAGCCACTGAAAAAAAATCATTGATTTTGGTGTTTTCATATGCCGAATTTATCCAATTATAGCTATCCCATTCCTTTATTTTTTTGGTTTCCAATAGCCTTACACATTTGGATGTCCCTACACATGTTAAAACAGACCTTGATGGGAAAACAAATTGATTGTGCCGATAAACAAGCTTGAAAATCTTTGCTGTTACTTCATGGACGTTTTCTAGGAGTTTATGTTTTTCAAAATACAAGGTCTTGAACAAAAAATAACGTATACTTATTGTCGTCGGATTAACACCAAATTTTCACAGCTTTAAGGTGACAGTGAGAGGAACTTGAATGTGTCCAGACAAACTATTTCATCGATTATTTACCAACGAGTTGCGGTTTGAGTTGGGGGCAATGCGACTAAAACAGTAATTGAAATTCAGCACACTATTTTTTAAAACTCGTTGCTTGAATAAAACTATAAAACTGACCAGACACATTCACATTACCTGACTATTGAACAACTAGGAAAAGTGAAAAAAATATTTCTTATCGCCAGCATAAATGCGTAATTATTTTTTTTACAGAAAAAGTAATTTTTCACCTTTGATTGAGTAACGCGTCGTAGAATGCAGATACGGGCATGCAAAATACACTTGTGAAAAGCTTGAAGTCTGGCGATTCTAAACATATATACTTTCCTGGGTCTATTTGTAGTCATTTAGTCACAACTGGAAGATGAAAACAAGTATGCAAATAATAGTCCCGCTACCTTAAGTCAGGTACATTAATGTGCCACTCATTTCACGTGAATCGTAACTTTTGTTCATCAAACCTTATAAGATCTAAAATCAAAACGTGATTGGGCGTACCTTGTGATACTGCCGATTTTAATATAATACAACATATTGTCCAGACACACAGGGAATCCGAATTGTCTAGTGAAGACCATTTCACGTAAAATTGTCAAACTTGTACTATTTATTATTTATCTTCAATGAGTTATGTTTTATCAATAGAAGGAAGTGGAATGACTGCATAGATGTCATTTATCGTAAATGTAATCCGTATTCAGCTGTGGCGAATTTGTATCGTGGAAAGCGTTGTTAATGTTCTTGTTTGTTTCATACACGAAATGACACATTGTATAATGACTGCATGTCTTTGTCATATATAATGAAATATATTCATAGCTTTACTTATGCTACATTGATAAAAGATTAATGTGTAATTATAAAGTATACATGCTACGTATCGCAGTTGGATAACACAGTGAAATATCGTTACTTGTAGGCATTTGTTTTGTATAATTACTTCCTGGAGTTGGGGTGAATGCAGTCATACAGGCAACAGTTGAGAGTTCATGTATTTATTATTAAAAAGAAATCTAAACGACACACGGTTTCATATGAATATCTTGAAATAATGAACACACTACATGTTTATTATTCATAGTAAACCCAATGTAATATGCCCCTCGATATAATGAACATACTACATGTTTATTATTCATAGTAAGCCCAATGTAATATGCCCCTCGATATAATGAACATACTATATGTTTATTATTCATAGTAAGCCCAATGTAATATGCCCCTCGATATAATGAACATACTACATGTTTATTATTCATAGTAAGCCCAATGTAATATGCCCCTCGATATAATGAACATACTACATGTTTATTATTCATAGTACACCCAATGTAATATGCCCCTCGATATAATGAACACACTACATGTTTATTATTCATAGTACACCCAATGTAATATTCCCCTCGATATAATGAACATACTACATGTTTATTATTCATAGTAAGCCCAATGTAATATGCCCCTCGATATAATGAACATACTACATGTGTATTATTCATAGTAAGCCCAATGTAATATGCCCCTCGATATAATGAACATACTACATGTTTATTGTTCATCGTAAACCCAATGTAATATGCCCCTCGATATAATGAACACACTACATGTTTATTATTCATAGTAAACCCAATGTAATATGCCCCTCGATATAATGAACATACTACATGTTTATTATTCATAGTAAGCCCAATGTAATATGCCCCTCGATATAATGAACATACTACATGTTTATTATTCATAGTAAGCCCAATGTAATATGCCCCTCGATATAATGAACATACTACATGCTTATTATTCATAGTAAACCCAATGTAATATGCCCCTCGATATAATGAACACACTACATGTTTATTATTCACAGTACACCCAATGTAATATGCCCCTCGATATAATAAACATACTACATGTTAATTATTCATAGTAAACCCAATGTAATATGCCCCTCGATATAATGAGCACACTACATGTTTATTATTCATAGTAAACCCAATGTAATATGCCCCTCGATATAATGAACACACTACATGTTTATTATTCATAGTAAACCCAATGTAATATGCCCCTCGATATAATGAACATACTACATGTTTATTATTCATAGTAAACCAAATGTAATATGCGATATAATGAACACTTCACTATAACAAAGTCATTGTGTGCTGCCAAAATTGATATAACGAGGTTACAGTGTATTACTGATATAATAGTGAAACAGATCATCCCATAGTCATCAAGTGAGTCATGTTATGCATGTTATTAAGATTATGTCTAGATACATTATGATTATGTCACATGCGCAAAAGTGACAACGTGGCCGCACGTTAACCTTTTCACAATGTTAAGTCTTTATGTGTTCTTTCAGGGAATTGGAACATTATATTATACATAACATTTGTTTGAAGTAACCTCAATGTTTGCAATAAAACACGGCACTCGTATGAGTCACGTGTATGAAGAATGGAATTCGTGAAAACATGTCTTAGATACCCGTCGTTCAAAATCAAACCTTTTCTTACAAATGAATCAGGGTCCAACCCAGTCCGTACAATAAAGTGTAATTGAATTCAGGTCAGCACAAACCTGAGTTGTGGAGAAAGACAGTCATTTCGATTAGATGACGGAACTATTGTACTTTATTTATGTAATATTAGGTTTACTAGAGTTGTTATAAGTTTATGCAAGTCTTGAAATTCCTGAAATTCCTGAAATAAAAATAGGTGATAGCAATTTGAAAAATGGTTAGCCAGTGACCGTCTCACTAATTGACCGATATACACTATGTAATAGTGATAATCCAATACACTACTCAAGTAGGCATATATTACGTGAGGCAGAACAATATCTGCTAACAATTTAGTCATTATTGAAGGTTTTTGTTAACCATATCTTCTCAATTGCTGGAGAAATCAAAAGTTTATTTTTATGCAACTTAAATGAAAATTATAATATTTACTGTGAGATTGATTGTATTTACCACATTATAAGAAGTGAAAGTGTATTGAACAATTATTACATGTCTCGACTATTACAAGTGTACAGCGGAAATTGACTAGTACTAGTCCCACAGTTGTAATGCAGATGGCATGCTTGCTTGATATGAATCATATCAATTTCATTTATCATTTAACAATGCATTGTCAAATAGTTTTTAACCGGTCACCACAATTTATGACATACTACTCGTCGTTCGTTATATAGTATACGATTCACGTTCATTGAACTAAAAGATGATGATACAGAATATCTCCGAAGCTGTCCGGATATACACGTTCTCGAACTCAAATGGGTTTTTCCGAAACTGCTTCCTATTTACTTATTAACCGAATCACTTTTGGGCATTGACAGGTCGATCCACACAGGACTTCAAGTTTCAATCACTGTTTACTTATTGAAAATAATGGAGTCTAAAAACACTAATTAGGTGTAGATTGAACTTACATCTAATTAAACTGAATATAGTAAAATTGGTAGTTTTGCTACTTATAATAAATGACAATAATCACGAGAATTACGAATAAGTGAGAACTTACCTTTCAATAACATTTAAAATTGCAGGCTGTGTAGCCACTAAGTATCTCCTTGCATAAAACGCACGACCAACGTTTCAGAAGAAATACATCGTCTTTATGGATGAGTCCAAATTCAGAATTGCTTGCCAGCCTCAGATAAATGTTTAATGTATATATTAAATATATTGTATTTTCAAATTCTGGATGGCGCAGATGATTTTTCGATGATCACAGCTTTGTACAATTATGTTCACTATTAAAACATTCCCTGGGAACAGTACATTTTATTGGAGATTGCAGAATATTGCAATATGTGACCTAAATAACGAATCATTTTAACGCTGGCCATTGCATATATAAAACGGTCTCCTAAGACTGCGATCACGAAGGCTTTGCATCTATAGCAATAAATGACATACACGATCCTGTGGTTTTTTTGTAGGTTGGTAACTTGTTCTAAAAACGCACAAACACGAATTACTTAATTGGATTTTTTAACCGAATCATCTACATAGACTCCCACCAGTTCGTAAAAAAAGTATCATGAAGTAATTATTGGCTCTACGAATGAGTTATTAGTGCTAGTGCTACATAACGAAGGTCAGACAAGTCAATTGATAACGAGCGTTAACTTCAGTGATTTCATCGTGGAATTCTATGTAGTATATGCCGCAACAGTCAGTAATCGATCACTACTAAACGTTGATGACTACAGAGGGGGGATTTTCCCTTGGGTTATAATAATTTATTATAGAGTACTGCTGTGTTGACCACTTGTTTGATGAATCCCTGAGGAGTTTTATTATGATTATAGTAACGTGATATTGGCTTAGTTATCAACGGCGTCGTAATATTTATCATGTGTATATAATGAATATATCGCGCACAGCAGTTGCCGACATTGCATATATTACAGGTGACACAGAATGCTACTGCACAGCACTCACTAAATGTAAACGATTAATGTAGTTATCCGTACTTGCACACTATCAATTAAGAAACCATATGTAGGAGTCATCATTTGTGAGACACACACAAACATACACTAACTAAGCCACACCAAATCATTATGCAATGATAGCCATAATTAAATCATTAACATATTTCAGGAATCAAAATGTGTTAAAAAGTCAGGATTGTCTTCACAGAATTTGTAAAGAGGAAATGAAATATGTAAGTTGATTTGTACCACTTTAATAAATATATATAATTAAATACCGGTAAATAGGGATATGCAAATCATTTATTTATAATGTGTCTGTATTACATACATTCACGTTCACGTAAATTCAATACATGGTGTAAGATGAGAAGCATATGCATTCCATTGACGGTTGTAATGCAGAAATCAGGTTTTCAAATGGCGACGCTCGCATAAATTCGGTTAGGTTATGATAATTGGTGGTACGTATGTTAGCTTTATTTATAATCATATGAGAGGAATGTAATAAAATATTCCAATCCAAATATGGGCAAGCATCTTTAACGTCTGGCAAACGATCTTCTGCGTTTACTATTACGTGGTTATATATTTGCCATTCAATGTATTAGTCCAAACATTGAATCGGTGAAAATTTGAACGTTCAACTGTTGCTGATATAACACCCAGTACAAATAAATAACTGCGCGTGACAGCTGTGCTCATTGTGTTTACACGAAGGTATAGTGCGCTTCAATTCACAGAGAAATTTTCAAAACTCAAACAATAGAACGACAAATATAAATGTTTACCATGTTTACCATTCTGTTATTCGACTATATTGGACACACAGACATGCATATTGGTAGCCCATATATTAAAGCAAATAATTAGTATTATGTGGTAAAACGTTTTTATTTTTAATTACGTCAAACTTCGAAAATAGGCATGTATTTCATCCTGGTCTATAATGGGAATGAAAACAAATACGAAACACATTCAAGTCAAACAATGAATGCAGTGGCAATGGCATTTAGCAAGACATTCCATGTACAGATTACCCATGTTCGCTACGGTGGAGTTTTAGAGTTTCATCATAAGAATACTGGAGGCATTGTTACTAAATGATGACGTAGTAAGTGAATAATAACTGATATAATGAATAGGAACGCAAAAGAGATTTCATAATACTAGGCATTGGTTTTATTCATATACGTAATCTGAAGTAGTTTAGTGCCGTGGACTTTTAGTATTTTATTAACATTGTACAATACATTGTAATCCCCTCCTGGGAATGGTATCTAGCCGTTAATGCTGCTAAAAATTGAACCCGTAAAATTGATTGTTAATGTATAGTACATTGCCACTATTAATGATAATAACAGCATAGTTATGAAAGGCAAATTATGCCTAAAGCCACTACGAAATACCGAAGTGAGTTATTAATAAAATTTTATGTGTTACACATGACCCTAATTAAAGTACACCCAATTAATGTTGTCTCAGACCCACAAAGTCGTTTCTCCACAGTTGATGCAAACATGGTTCCATCAATGTATCATTGTGCTTGGCTCGTAATTATTCAAAGTCAGAAATAGAGTTGGTAGCATTGTTTGTGTTTATTGCTCGCAAAAAATGTTTTAAGTAACGGTTATACAGCCTCTTCATCACAATGTGTCATTAAAACGTGTCATTGTAATAGATGAGTGTTCCGATGATTTACACGAGTGTGCTATTCAGTGTTAACATTCGTTTATTTCGACCTCATACAAATATTTGAACTAAATTATCGAGGCATGATAACATTACATTCAAACATGTAACTTCATTTTGTTCTTAAATATTTTAAAAATGTCCCGAATTGTAATCACTATTACATGTGATTAATATCTGCACGGCAATGCAGTTAAATTTCGATGCCGAATGCATCAGTTCTGTCACATCACCATCGCTGCTTTCTCATTTCCCCCGATCGTTCAATTTTTGTGGTGAATTTAGAAGGTCATTCGCGGCTAAAATGAAAATAACATATTTCAGTATTTTCATGACGCGCACTCATAAATATAGCAATACTACTTTCGTAATAAAGAAAATTAGTAGCCGTGCATCTCCTTTAAATAGACACACACTGTCTCTAATAACACCACATAGCGTTGTGAAAAGTGGGGATAAATTTACCAAAACTTGAATAAAAATAACACACAAAAAGAATAACACAACTGATTGCTCACACAGATAACGCTCCCTATCATCGTTAATGGAGATGACACCTGCAATGGTCATATACCTTGATGTGATTCACTAAAGAAATGTTTGTACTGGAAATTACTATAAGTGTATTGTTATTTGATTCGGCAATATTTTAGTAACATGTTTCGCTGATTTCACGTTAGGGTGTCGAGATAACATTAAAAGAAAACTTGTCAAACAACAACAACAACAACAACAACAACAACAGTTTGGTTTAGCAAAATTAACAAAGAAATTAATGCATGTAGACTATATGAACAAAGTCACATGCAGTAGTTTTTTTATGCGGCGCATTATTATCAATAACATGAATTATGGGCCATACTTCTTGGAAAAACACAACATTTATATTACGTATATAAACTGATCACTCGCATTATGTTACACAATTTTCACAGCTAGTCAACAAGGTTTAAACTTTAAGAACGGTTGATGAATCAGTGCAATGCAGTACTTGTCTGTCTGTCTGCCGGTGTTGCAGACGACACACACAACACAGACTATGACATGTATTCTGCCATGTGTATTATAAGTCACCTGTTTCATCAACTCTATATGTCTACTCGGTGATTGTATAAAATAGAGTGCCGTCGTTAATGTTTATGTTTTCTGAAATCAAGAATATCATCAACGTGCATCAAATATATATATACACACGGTTACTATGGAAACACTGCAAAGCGTGTCCATCATCCGTGTTAAACTTTTGATACTGTGAAAAGAGCATAGTTATTTCACATTTTATATTCAGCTAATAATATTTTACCACGAAGGATTGTTTTCTCTTTGGGAAAGTTTTCATCATGCCAAGAGAAATCCAGTACTCGCTACTACAAGATACTAAATGTTTTACTTGTACTGAATAAATGTCAAGAGCATTGCAAGTGGCCAGAAAATACTATTTTGGGGAAAAACAGTCAGTTAAACATGTAATTTCTAAGATACCGGAAGTGAGACATGCAGACACAGACCTTGACTTCAATGTCCCGACAATTATAGATTATATTCGAGGTAAATAATTAGCCACAATTGTTATTTCCATGCACAATCTTGCATATTATGGTACCCACAAATTCAATATATATCACATAATTTCAATATATATCACATGATTTCAACTTATATTACCATAATTTTAATATATATCGCGTGATTTCAGCTTATAGCAGGTAATTTCAAATAACAAGAATATCCACTTTAATGTACATGATTCGTATCTGACTTGTAGCGTGTGGGCCACAAATAGTCTGGTTTTGTCTGTCATTTACAGTCTTATTCATCATAGTTATTGGCATCGATTTACACTATACATCCCCTGATAGGGGGTTACAATGTCACAATTTACTCTGATACTATAACTCGAGCACGTGCCACTTAATTCGTCGGTAATTACCACTACATACATAAGTCACATGCAAGTTAATTCTTTATGGTAATTTCAATTGTGTCAATTTCTGCAGGCAGAGCAGAACGTCGTGGTGGTGTTATAAGTCTCAATCAGCGGATAAACATGACAGAATGTGACGTCAACAGGTGTCAGAATTATTATTATCTGAGAATTAGCAATAGAGTGAATGCAAAGCTACTTACAAGATTGTGCCTGATTGGCTACCTGGTCTGACCAATCAAAAATCAGGCTTCAACGCATCAATTTCAACTCAAATGTTTATTTACAGTCACGTATTCAATATTAATGTATTACGATGTACATGTTTCGAAGCATATGCAACAAATATTTCATTACAAATATATTCAACTGTAATCTCAAATACATTTGTATTCGGTCTATAATTGACTATATTCTCAGGCAGCGTTTATGTTTAACCATGTACGCATGCGCAGCAATGACGATACTGATCTCTATTGATGTATTTTGTATAAACTGTAATGAGTCCATCGACAACAAAGTAACCCTCCGAGTATACTTAGTTACTACTTTGTAACTAATTAATCGATACAATTTATTACATAGTGTAAAAGCTTTTCTGTCTTATATTATGGATTTGAAAGTCGTCAAATGAAGAATACTTCCCTGGACTACTAATATGCCTTTGCAATTATATTGCTATAACGATACTGTGGTGAATTGTGTTCATTTACAACTGATACTTGAAGATTCCAGTACTACACTGAGTTATTTCACACAATATTAACATGAACAATAATAATCATTTCATGTCATACTCTTTGTCGGATGTTTCACTAATTTATATTACCATTTACAATCTCACATAATAAATATTAATTGAGTTTCAATATAAAAAAAATATAGAAATTGTTTTTAACAATCAGAACAATTCCCCCTAACAGTCAGTAGTCACGTGCGTGTTACATTGAGGATCAATACTGGTGTCGTGATCGCACTAGATGTTTTCACGTCTAAGGCTTACTATCCCCGTGGACAGACTAACGATCCTAGCTTTAATCCTTTCCACGTACTGTGGTTAATTATTATATAGATGAATGAAACGTGAGAAGTCTAGCTGAACTACGACAGGAAACAAGGCATGTTTGGTCTGTGCAAAGCTGGGTTTCTTGTTTCACTATACATCGTTACGATAATCCATTATTACTCACAGATAACATTTGTCGAAGGCATTTAGGTTAATAAACGTTCAGTTCCCAAAATAATCTCATCCATAGGGCCCATTTTACTTCACCATTGACAATTTATAGTTTCGATAGCAGTATCTTTTCAGGTGATAAATTATAGTAATTACCCAGGTACACATGTAATCCCCTAAACTGCCTGGTTGTACAGTTGAATATCTTTTTATTATTCTGAATAATAAATCGGCACAATGATGAAAATTATTTATTTAACGTTAATTATTAGTCACCTAACACTGAAAACAATATAATTTGAAGTTTCATAAAAAGCCGCATCTGCATTCGTTTCAAAACATATGTTCACTCATACAAAGATTCCACATTTGAGGTGAATTATATAGTAGTTTCGTTTCCCAAATTTCCCTCACTTGAGCTCATTTTATGGAAACCGCATTAACTAATTCGGATCGGATCCGAGTGAAGCAGTGGGACAGGCAACCGAATTCGATTTGAATGCAGCCCATTTTTCCCCTGGACTCAAGGGTGCGGCGCTCATACACGCTAAATTAGACGCGATAATTGAAAGTCGAGGTAGTAGTAGACGATCCCGGTAGACGACGTACCAATGATCCCAGGTAGTAAATAGTTTTCGGTTCATCATGACAAATAGTTGAGTCCTGGTCTGTTGAAAACGTGCAGACTGAGATATAACTAGCTACTTAACCAAAGTGGCGGAATATACACTCAGGTTACCGAACGTTTCAAGGAATACCCTGGTGTGAAACATAGGGCTTCCGACTTTAAGAGCAACAAATTCTACACGATCTTATTATGATTATCATTGGACGCATCAAAAACTGACCCAGTGTGTCAAATTTAAAGATGCGTTATGGACAAAAACATATATTATTTAAGGTTGTTAATGTTGTAGATAATCCATACTGCAGACCAAATCGGATTAGGATTTCTCATGAACTAACAATATTACGTTTTCAGGGGACAGTAGTCTTTAGATGACAAATCAGAACCACTAATACGCATGTGCATTGCTTGCTATTATACGTATTAAACAAACGATGCACGTGCTTGTTAGATAATGTTATTGTTTCATCGAACGAAAACTCATCTATGTGTGCTCCATGTTGCATCTTTAATCTTGGGACAATAGAGTTACAAAACTCGCCTCAAGATCGCGTTTGTTTTTTCAAAGCACAAACGACCACATTCAGAGTAATAAAGCATTTTAATTTCAGTTCCTAACTTCATCAGTTGTTTTGCGTCATGGATTGGATTGATTCTAAATATCAAATAATCCCTTAAAGGGCGGTTTGATATGGGACTCAGAGCGACATACACGGTGTTTTTCTACGTTTGTTTACGTAAATTCGTACACGCGGCGCTGCGTTACAACCACTGCTATTTAACTGCAATATTACTGTTAAACACATGTAAACTTGTATATGTGTCAAATACAATAATAATAATAATGGTTTTCACAAACAATCGAAATCGTATTGAATAAGTTTGCGAGGTAAAGAGAAGTAATTTACTATTTGTATCATTATTATCCAATAAGTAATAAAGGGGTTTGTAACCAATCTAGGAATTGAATAATTTATAACTATATTCCGACGTCATTCGCTGTTCCTAACCGTAAATCAGAATACAATGGCGTGCGTTCCGTGTAGCACTCGCTATCTGATAAATCATCCATCCGAGACTATTTATATCTGCGTTATATTGACTTACACTAGCTGACAATAAATAAAACATTGTAATCTAGCACCCATTCAAATAAGAACACACTGTAAACAGTGATGTAACGTGTTGTCTGAGTTTAATCTGCCCTGTGTAGACACATACCCGCGGCATGTGATGCCTCCCAGATGAGGAGATTATCAAAGGTTTTAGAAATCTGTTTTCACTTTCACCAGTGGGAGTATACAATATCGCCAACTACTACGACTCATCCAAGCGTCTCTAAATTAATTATAAAATATCCAATTGATAATTCCTTGAAAGCTCACAGTTTTAAGCTAATATGCAACATCGCTGTCAACTAAGTTTTTTTCTTACTGCATGGAGGAATGTTGTAGGTAGTTATTTCTTAAACCTCGATGCCCTGTATAACAATGACATTTGGAACTTGTTTATACTTGAAATGATTCTTAACATAGTACGAACAATTCTCTGGAATAGTTACATGCGGTGTTGCCGTGTAAGAAAATGCAAAGATCACGTTTTCAATACGCTATCATTTATTGTTTTGTTCTAATGCAACCAATTTGACAGCTGATTTTTTGACGACGTGTCGCGTTTTATAGTGAATTTCGTGATTTGTGTACGTAGCGAATGTCGAAAAGGTTCAAATTAAGTACAAAGATATACGTATTTAGCTTTTTCCGTTTTCACCGTATATATATATATATTGTCATGATTGCCTAAAGAAAATAGTCTTCGAATATTACTCCTTTAATGATTTTAAGGGTACACGGTAAATATGTGCGCCATTATTAGGAAAATAAAATGAAAACAAAGTCAGAACAAAAATGTGTTTTTTGAGGTAGTGCTGACAATTAAAGCTACAATTACACGTATTTATGTTTTTGTAAAGTACTAATTGCCGATACTTGAACAATCGAATACTAGCATAAAACACCTGACTGCCTTACCTTAAACCTGTATATGTAAATCTGATGCCATATATGCTGGTCTTCAGACTTGCACGCAATGCAGCTGAGATTAGTATGCATTCACAGCGAGGCTGTAGATTTGATAAGAGGTTATACATGGCACATTCCATTAACATGTGAGGGATGATAGAGCTATTTCTGACTGTTGAACACAATTACAGTTCTGAATGTTATTTATGTTACGTTTCACAAAAGGATGTTTTATTAGGTGGCGGTGTTAGCCGCTATGCTTTCAATAACGTAAAAGGTGCTGTTTTACAACTTCAATTTACGTTCGAGATGTAGTCATAAATCAGTTCAAGAGACATTGGTGTCTACCGACTGGGAGGTATAAACCCTTTGTTCTGGCACTTGGAACTTAAAAAAGTGTAATTTTTGACACTGTTCGTGCTTTATTCAGAATCACTAAACACAATATATATATAGTTATATGTAATATTATACGGAAGCTGAAATATGTATCGCGCATGTATGTCAAAAGCTTTTTTTATATCTGTGGAAAGTATATATAATTTACACTAATTTTGCCATGACCAACACACAGAAATCAATGTACTGACGTAAATTGAATTTATTTATGTCGTGATTGACAGAGCAACTATCCCGTTGAGAGAAATGATGTTTATAATTAGTGTAGAAAACCATGTGGTGTTCAACTTTCCCAGGGATTTCGCATAACATATAAACTTGTGTTAAAGAGAGCTGATAGTAATCTGCGAGCGCTGATGTTAAACTGAAACCTCTTCAATATGTTAACTATGTAGATATGGCCGCAGCTGGCACTAAAAATCATAAACGGTTTTGGTCATGACAATATTCTCATGTACGTTGCTTTGGCGACTGTATTTGTTTCTCTTAAACTACATATCAATTTTATAACATCTGGATATCTTCAATCCTCAAATGAATGTGTGAAATATTCGCTGAATGACAGGAGTCTTTGTAAATCAATAATAGAAGAACTTCTCAAAGGTTAGATGTTTACATATTTATTCAAGAATTTCGCAGTTTATGTTTCTTTATGCCCTAAGGGGTAAACTTTGTAACCTGACGTGGTGTTACATTACCTCATGTTACAGGGTTCATTACATTCCCCTCGAAGTGTATTTTAAAACATCGCAATGACATATGTTCATGGAGCAGCACATTTCTACACAGTTTATTATCGTCGAGTTTTACTATTGTAGCGTTTTTTTGTTAAGTACAATTCAAACGGGACACATGTTACTTATTTTCCCATTTACTTCAATTGATCTGATGGCGAATTTACGAAGTCACATTGTTTATAAGATTTGCATAAGGGTAACGATTACTTTATAATGGCCATACTTATTTATTAATTATTATTTCGCCTTAAGTCTTACCAATATAAGGTATATTTTTATGGTTGCACGACTATTATGGCGATAAGTGATGGAGATCTCTATGAAAATGTACCAGTGTTTACGATGTGTAACACCGTAAAACGCCCTGGTCGTCTGTCAGTAAGTGGTATGATAGAATAGACTTCAGTTCTTCAACAACAAAGTTGATTTAACAAATCATTTCAGTTTTCACGTATTCTCGTTATCTATGGTAACATCATGGCATATCATCATCTGCTACATTACCCGTATGTATTGTATACATTTGTTCGTACTCTCTCAAAATGATTGACCCTACAACCTAAATTATATTACATGTCTTAGTAAAGGAAACACAATATTATATCTTACCAATTAGTTTGAAAATTTGCAAATCTTCACGTATATTGAAAAGAAGCCAGTTATTAGACATGATAATTATAATTGACAAGACAATTTATAAGTGTTAGTATAAAGTATTTCATGTGTACAGACCTCAATTCACCCCAATTTGCCACTCAAACTGATTTCAAGAATTTATGTAATGTACGATTGGAATTTTCAATTATTATTGACGAAGAGTTCTGCACAATAGGAAGTACTCGACATAGCGAAAACATGGCATCTATTGTGTGAAATACTCTTTGATTGATTTGTTTTTCCAATGATCAAACACATTCCATTGTAAAAATAATTGGCTAACATGGTTTTAACTGAGTGTGCGTGTAACCTTTTCCACAATATGTCATAGAAACCATGTAGGTAAGTTTAAATGCCATTGATCCTGCTCTGGGAAAGTAAAGACTGAATGTTTGCATGGGTGGTCTATGTAAAACATCCATTATCAAAACAATGTGAATTATATGTAATCATTTTACATTGCAGATATAAAAATTATGTAATTAAATGCCTTGATCAGGAGAGACACGCCCACTGACATTTGATTTGCACCTGAAAGAAAACTCATAATCTCTAATTTTCTCGTTCTTTGCTCTCGTTAATTGCCTATTTGAAGACAGGTTTTCACGCGATTCAATTACAATGAAAGAGAGATTAAGTCTGTTCACTACTAAGCGTGTTTACCTAAGTTCTTTAGAAATGTTTGCGATTACCATATTGCATTACCATCTTTATTAAAATTAAGTCAGATGTGAAATACGACAAATACGGATAAATGATACCGTATGGAATAAACATAATTAGTTTAAATTAATTTCCGCCAGTAAATACACTGGACCTGTTTTTATTTCGAATTCATCAAAAACTGTAATTAAATGTGTTATATATGCTCGATAGAGGTTGAGCACCTTTTTGAACCCTAAACGTACTTTGCTCTGCGTGATAAATTTTCGTAAACGCCAGGCAATTATGTTTTTAGTGTTAAATTCGTGATATCCTGGTAGCGATGTAAGGGATTACCGAATGTTGTCCCTAAACCGATACATCCAGCGTATATTGCGAGCAAAACGTTGCATCGTGGCTATGTCGTACAGTTATTTAACAAGGGCATTTCACGTGTCGGAAACATGTCCTATAATTGTGTACTCGAATTTAGAAAAAAAAACTTCCTTTCGTTTCATGACTAATATACTTGTTAGTTTATATCTATTTTCAAAAGATAATTATGGCCTCGCAAGACAGCTGTGCTAACACGCGGGTCTACGCATGCTTTGAATATTTATATTTTGTTTATATAAGCAAACACCATCTCTGCTTCAGCTTGAAAATGGTTTTTCATGTTGTGGACTTCCAAATATATATACTTGTGTATTTATGTACATATTTTGCCTTATATTTAGAAAAATGTGAGTGGTGTTACGTTCAGATATCAGTTACTTTATTTCGTTTTGGGAAATAATAATATGTATTTTGTTGACTGCCATTGAACATGTTGTTTGTATGTGCATTTTACATATGGTAATTATAATGGTATGCGATAGAGAAAATTCATCCAACGTTCGCAGCAAAGCGGGTAATAGCGTGTCGCAGTTGGAGCAGTGACATGATAGTAGTGCAAAACTGGGATGTGAAACAGAAAGTTCCTTCTCAGGAGATAAGTCGCTTCGAATCTCACCATCGTTAGTAGTGCGAAAGGTGTAACATTTAAGTAGGAAAACCAAAGGTTTTTCCCATTGGAAGCAGTTACTCGACGGTGTCCACACAATGAAAAGTTATTGATACTCGCTTCACTTTCCTATCTCATGATTGTGAAATAAACAACGATTATTACAAGTGCATGGGGCTAAAATAATAATATCATATCTGAACCCCGCATTCTGATGAACGGTTCAATTCAAGAACAATGTTGGTAGGTGACAAATAATGGTTTTACATGTATATAACATAGCATATGTAATACTATGGTTTTCAACAATGTACGATCCCGAAAATAACTATATACTATAAAACTATATACTATAAAACTATACACTATAAAACTATACACTATACACTATAAAAATATACGCGGTGCTTTTCAGCGCTCCCCGATTTTCTGCCTGTTTTGCGTTTTTGCGCTCGTTGTGCGCCCGTGTTTCTACACAGCTGTATACATAGCATATATATATATGTATATAACATAGCATATGTAATACTATGGTTTTCAACAATGTACGATCCCGAAAATAACTATATACTATAAAACTATACACTATAAAACAAAACTATACACTATAAAACTATACACTATAAAACTATATACTATAAAACGAAACTATACAGTATGAAACTATATACTAAAAAACTATACACTATAAAACTATATACTATAAAACTATGCACTATAAAACTATATACTATAAAACTATATACTATAAAACTATACACTATAAAACTATACACTATAAAACTATACACTATAAAACTATATACTATAAAACTATACACTATAAAACTATACACTATAAAACTATACACTATAAAACTATATACTATAAAACTATACACTATAAAACTATACACTATAAAACTATACACTATAAAACTATATACTATAAAACTATATACTATAAAACTATACACTATAAAACTATACACTATAAAACTATATACTATAAAACTATATACTATAAAACTATACACTATAAAACTATATACTATAAAACTATACACTATAAAACTATATACTATAAAACTATATACTATAAAACTATACACTATAAAACTATACACTATAAAACTATACACTATAAAACTATACACTATAAAACTATATACTATAAAACTATATACTATAAAACTATACACTATAAAACTATACACTATAAAACTATATACTATAAAACTATATACTATAAAACTATACACTATAAAACTATATACTATAAAACTATATACTATAAAACTATATACTATAAAACTATATACTATAAAACTATACACTATAAAACTATACACTATAAAACTATATACTATAAAACTATATACTATAAAACTATACACTATAAAACTATACACTATAAAACTATATACTATAAAACTATACACTATAAAACTATACACTATAAAACTATACACTATAAAACTATATACTATAAAATAATTATATACACAAACACTAGTCAAGAGTCAATGCGGTCGTGCAGACAGTTGCAAAGATACACAAGAAACATGGTTTATTAGTTGCAAATATGCAAATTACTTATTTAACATTTGTGAGTTTGTCAGGAACTGTCAGCCAATGGCTCCTGAAATGATGAAATGACGCGAGTTATTGCACGTTACAGATAAAAGAAAATCAATACACTCATGTTTGTGTTTTCCATTTACAGATTACATCATTTATCAGAGCGTATGTATTACAGATGATATGTGAAGTTCGTAAAAAGGTTGAAGTAACAGGAGAGTCAGAATATGATTTGACCCACCTTCAATACCACCTATAGATATATATTTGCCGATTAAACACGACGTTTTTTAATGGGAAAATTAATTGCCCCTATTGCCAAATGCAATATGCTATAAATGCTTTACGTTCATTACGAATGCATGAATCAGTACACATATGTGCGTTCATTTTGACCTCTCTAAATTTGTAGTTATTGTATTAATAAATTTTTCATAGTGTAGTTGTGACAGCCTATATCCAAGATGTACATATTTATCAACTTATGAATATTCATGATATAGCTCAAAAACCAATGAGCGGCATCGTGTTCCTCTATGAATATTCATGATATAGCTCAAAAACCAATGAGCGGCATCGTGTTCCTGATAGCGCAATCAACAGTGTCAATAGCACAACTGTGTTTTTCTTGGAACAGCAACACTTGTACTGCATTCCTATTTGATGTCAGTTGTTTTGGGCTGTTTACTTTTGTCAGATAAATGTATATAATATACTTATTGAAATTTGACTACGTTACATTGTATAATGATCTTATGCATATATATGACTATGCTTCGAAAGTGACATTGCACAAAAGTCGATCATTGCTATCAAATTTCCCAAAGTGTTTTGCTATGAATTTGAATTGCGGGTTTGATTCAAACCACTGGCGTTACTCCTTGTACTTTCATTTTTTTCTAAACATTTGATATTAAAGTCACAGGGACGGTCTTTAAAATTGATAAGACTCACAACTTGGAATCTAGATGACGGAGAACAAAGATACAATATGAAATATTCAAAACATAATAGATCTGCATAGTTGTCACTTCATTACTTGGTGTATCTACAATAATATATGCAGCAAGTGTACGGTCATTGCATCACGTTGTATTTCAATGATTATTTTTTGATTCCTCAAACTGATTACAACATATAAAACAATGTCGTGAAACAAAAAAATACACATATAAAACGGGTATGCGTATTTGACAGAATGTGTCTTTATGTAGTTTTTAACAATTCGTAAATTACAATTTGTTTAAATATAATTCAGTCTCGTGAACAGAATAAACAAATTACAAAACATAATGCATAATAGACAAGACAACTGTCAAAAAAGGAACAATTAGGTTACAGCAAAGCTTTTTTTGTCAAAGCGTTAAGTGCGCACTGCAACACTTTTTTTTAGCTCTATGGTAGTTTAATTTTTTTAATGAATACATACAAATGTTTATTGTTAAAACCGCTACTACTCGCTACAATGTGTGATAATCGTGAACCCATCTCTATATGCCAATATTGTCGCACTTATCGCCATTGTTATCACTATTATTTGATATGAAACATTAAATGCCCTTAACCTTATGGTGAATGGTCTTTTTAAGCGATTGTAAATTCTGATGTTTTATAAATTTCCTATTGTCTTTGCCCGTTGCCAATTATATTACAACACTATAACCATAAACAATGTTGACCCATATCCATACGGGAATTTAATACAGATCCTAGTGCCATTCTTTAATATTTATAATCGTGATGAAAGATTCCATTATTCGTCTACTTCCAATAAAGTACATAGTTGTCATCATATCTTTCTAGCCATGTGTCTTCACATACCTCACTATCTCTAGCTCGTTATGTTGATGCCATATAATTGCAAAGCAGCATAAACCTGAATAAAGCATAATGACAATGGAAAGTTATTTTATTTGCTGACTTGTCTAAAATTACTATTCATTGGTGGATTAATTTCGGTAATTTTATCAGTATCTCAATTCACCACTTGCTCTTCAGGAAGTGAGACTGACGTGGTGGCATCAATATCCTGGCCTGTTCCATAACACCAGATGTTCTTTCTGTGGCATTAATAATGAACAATGGCTGGTCAAATGTCAATACTAGGCAACACATGCATGCGTTCACATATTCAAGAGTTGTTTAATACAACTCATGGAGAGTTATTACAGCTCTTGTTTCTTAAGGTTAATAACAATGATTTCGATATCGTTATATCCTATACAAAGTGTTTGTTAAGCCACTGTTTGATGTTGATAAGTTGATTGATTGATTGATTGATTGATTGATTTATTTCACCAGAAAATTATGTATATAATGATTGAGATAAATGAAGAGGAAAATTAAAATACAAGGCAATAAATACACAATTTGAATAATTCTGGTGTGGACCATGAAAATAGTTCAGCAGAACTAGTCGAGTTCATGGCCCTATCACTTAAAATAAATAACTAGTATGAAAAGAAAGTGGTATGGTAGCATAAGTAAGTACCTAATCAGAAAACAACATAAGTAAATTAAATATCTAAGTTAAAACAAAATAGCAGTAAGTGGTATGCATCATTTGGACGACAGGATGCTCACTGTGATATAAACATTTTTTTCAGTGCTGTTTTGAATTGGTTTCTATTGCGTAAACCTTTTATTTGGTCAGTAAGGGAATTCCAATATTTGACCGCTGAATATGTGAAGTTATGTTGGGAAAGTTATAAATTCATTTTCGGGACTGACAAGTTTCCACTGGAAATGACTGATATCATGGGCAAAGCGATTATTCTTAAGGTAGCGGGACTATTATTTGCATACTTGTTTTCATCTTCTAATTGTGACTAAATGACTACAAATAGACCCAGGAAAGTATATATTTTTAGAATCGCCAGACTTCAAGCTTTTCACAAGTGTGTTTTTCATGCTCGTATCTGCATTCTACGATGAAAGGGTGAAAAATTACTTTTTCTGTAAAAAAAATAATTACGCATTTATGCTGGCGATAAGAAGTATTTTTTTTCGCTTTTCCTAGTTGTTCAATAGTTTGGTAAATTGAATGTGTCTGGTCAGTTTTATTCAAGCAACGCGTTTAAAAAAATAGTGTGCTGAATTTCAATTACGGTTTTAGTCGCATTGCCCCCTAAAGCTGTGAAAATTTGGTGTTAATCCGACGAAAATAAGTATACGTTATTTTTTGGTAAAGACCTTGTATTTTGAAAAACATAAACTCATAGAAAACGTCCATGAAGTAACAGCAAAGATTTTCAAGCTTGTTTATCGACACAATCAACATGTTTTCAGATCAAGGTCTGTTTTAACATGTGTAGGGACATCCAAATGTAAAAGGCTATTGGAAACCAAAAAAATAAAGGAATGGGATAGCTATAATTGGATAAATTCGGCATATGGAAACACCAAAATCAATGATTTTTTTTCAGTGGCTCTGTGACCTTGTGTCTGATACATTCATATGCAAATGACTAATCTGTGAAATAAACAGGGGCGGAGACAAACCACTCAAATGTTTGGAAACACTCATTGTGTGTCAGATAGCTACTGATAACACATCCTAACATTGCTTTGTCTTGAGTTTATCTTTGAAACTTATAGGCGCACAAACTTATAAACCTGTGTTGTTGATTTTGGAAAACACTACTGAGGCTGCCTTGCTTCCCTTCGGAAAATCTACATTTAACCAACTTACATGACATTCTATGTTATGTTGACTTTATCACATGAAAGTTTATAGTGCATTTCATCAATTAATAAATAAATGTGAAAATCGTAATTTTCAAAACACAAATAATAGTCTCGCTACCTTAAGGTCAAATATGAACAAACAAGTGTGAAGTTTGCAGAGTTTGTTAATGTCAAGGATGTCAAGCTATTGAAAGAGAGGTGCAGAGTGCGTATATAAATCAGAGAAGGTAATAAGTCGTACAAGCTTCTTTTGTAAACGTAGAATTAGTTCAAGTAAAGTTGGGTAAGTATGTCCCCAAATTTCAATACAATAAGTTAGGTGCGAGAGAATTAAACTATTGTATAACAAGTGGAGGGTAGATTTTGGCACGAAATGTCGAATATGTGATATAATACCAACTTTTGAACTGATTTTTCTTAATATGAGTTTTCCATGTCAGGGATGGGTCGATGGTTACACCCAAATATGTTGTAACCGAAGCACCCTCTACCCATGTACCATCTATATCTATTTTTCCTTCTAGATTAATATAGCGTTGGGATTTTTTCAAAATCATTTAATTTGTTTTTTCACATTAATTGTAAGTTTGTTGGCCTTGCACCATTTCACAACTTTGTTGAAGTCTTCATTTATTATATCGAGGTCAACAGTCTGGCTTTTCAGGAATTTAAACAGGTTTGTATCGTCAGTCGCTTTATTGGTGTCGTTAATATAAATAAAAAAAAGTATTGGACCCAAGATGGACCCTTGGGGGATTCCGCACTTGACCGTATTGGAAAATGACGAGGTACCATTAATATAACTACGAAACCAAAGAAAAGGAAGACCCCTAATACCATAGTATGTCAGTTTTTGTAAAAGAATGTCGTGGTCGATTGTGTCAAAGGCTTTTTTTAGGTCGATGAAAATACCAAAAGTAATAATCCCTTCATCCATGCTATCAGTGACTTTCGAGATTAAATCAGTAAAGGCGAGCTTTGTGCTGTACTCTTTACGAAAACCGTACTGTGTATTTAAAAGAATGTTAAATTTGTCGAGAAATGCCATAAGTTGATTTTTAACCACAGATTCAATTATTTTACTAATCACAGGCAATACTGAGATTGGTCTATAATTATGTATATCTAAAGCAGATCCTTTTTTAAACTAGGTGTAATTTTAGCATATTTTAATGCATCCGGGAATTTGCCTTGGGTCAGAGAGCAGTTGACAATACGTGTGAGTGGACTGGAAATTATATTAATAGCGTCAATCACAAATCTTGGATAATTGTAGTCATATCCTATGGTTGTTTTGGGTCCAAACAATCAATTTCCTTTATAATATCATTTTCAGTGACTGGATGGAAAAATAATGAGTTGGGGTAATTTCCTGACAGATATTCATTAAACTTAGTGGGCGTGGTTATTTTCGCTGCAAGATTGGGTTCTATATTGGTGAAGAAATTGTTAAATTCAGTTGCAATATCAAGGCTTTTTGATAATAGTCCTGTATGGTAGTATGTTTTTTTGGCTGACTTATATATTATATATTACGGTATTGTTTATATTTATTTCGAATTTCATCATTATTTGGCAATCTTTTCATTTTACAATATAATTTAAATTTTGATTTAGTTTAAATAATTAGCCTCTTTGATAACCAAGGTTTACGTATCGGGGTCTTCTTTGTACTTTAATTAATGGGGCGTGTTTTTTAATTGCACCTAAGAACAAGTCGCAAAAGGTCGCATATGCATAATTAATATCATTACAGTTATATACGGGTTGCCAGGAAATATTGCTCAAATCGAAATGAAATCGCTTTTACTGTAGCGTGAAAAGTCATATTTGTGAAATAATGTGTTATGGTTCAGAACATGGTCAAGGTTTTTAATTATAGCAAAGGTTGTATAATGGTCACTGATATCGGTTTCAATACTACCACACTCGATGAAATAATCTGTAATATTTGTAATTACGTGATCAATAATGGTGTTTGTATTCTGCGTTGTTCTAGAGGGGTATCAATTGTTTGAACAAAGTTATAACTATTCAGTAAGACAACATAACTAGCACAGGAGTTGGGATTCGTGAAATCAATATTGAAATCACCAAATATAATACATTTTTTGTCTTTGGTAGACATATAATCTAGACACTTCGAAAGTATCTAGAAATTCGTAAAGGGAAGTATTTGGCTTCCTGTATATAACTCCAAATACAATATTTTTGCTTTCTATGATCGTGTCCACAAAGAGTGACTCGCAATGACTGGTTTCAATATCATTAACATGAGAAAAGGACAATGAGTCATGAATATACAGTGCAACACCTCCACCTTGGGAATGTATACGCCTGTAGGTGGGTGGTTCATTGGGAATGACTCTGTCTGATGCAAGACTTGCCATTTATATTGTCCTACCTTTGCTTTCTGGTGTCTACTATCACACATGTGCTGATCGACTTCGATGTTTTCCCTTACATTTTAAAGCATGTGCGTCTTAACTATGCACCAACTCGGACACATGGGGCATTATTTGGGAAGTTGCCTAAAGTTTTGCACTTCTGAAATCGATGGTTTATTGAGACGTCCACTGACATATTGTCGGGACCGGGATATCGTCTTCATCTAGAACTAGGTCTAACTTGCATTGGTGTCACATGCCTTCCAAAGCATTGATCTCATGAGTCAGCAATTCAATTTGTTGTAACTATACCTACGTTTGCTTTCAGATTACTGCTAATCTATACTCAATGGAGGAATATTTCTTTTCCGTCTTGTTATTAATGTATGCAGATTGACTATCTGTCCACAAGTTAACTTCAATTGAGACGTACAATTCTTTTTGCAGCACATTATTCATTTACACATCGATGGAGCCTGCAGCCTCAATTTAATATGAAGGTTAGTTTGATACATCAAACCTACATCATTTGCATATAAGATATGGTGCAATTCAGAAGACACTAGTAGGCCAAAACTTTATGACTTGAGCAACTTTTGATCTTAAGTTTTCTTTCTAACTTTCTATGTTCCAATCCTTGACTTGAGCAGCAGGGATTATGTTGTCACAACCTAGTCCACATGTAAAATAATCTGGAAGTATCACTGGTGTAGCTAGACCTCGGGTTGTGTCCCAAAATTTGAATTTAGCTACACCTTCTTATCAACACAGGTTGCAGTCTATGTCCCTAGGAGTGAACTAGAGCAAGGTTGCAGTCTAGTCTAAGTAGAAACAAGCTTGTTTGAAACTTAGATCCTAGAAGTGAATGCATACATAGTTCAAAAGTGAGGTTCACAAGAGGAAACACAGACACGTTTGAAACCTGTGTATGTTAGTGCAAATGTAGGTATAACTGAAACCTTGATCCTTAGGGCCAACACACAAATAGCTGCAATCTAGTTAGAGTATAGTTACAGCTTTTGTCGACAGTAGGGAACACATGTCTGGCTATAACCTAGTTCAACAAAAACAATTGTTCATATAGTTGCAACCTCCGTCCATGGAAGTGAGATTGGACACCATTGCAACATACGTCCATGGAAGTGAGATTGGACGCCATTGCAACATACGTCCATGGAAGTGAGATTGGACACCATTGCAACATACGTCCATGGAAGTGAGATTGGACACCATTGCAACATACGTCCATGGAAGTGAGATTGGACACCATTGCAACATACGTCCATGGAAGTGAGATTGGACACCATTGCAACATACGTCCATGGAAGTGAGATTGGACACCATTGCAACATACGTCCATGGAAGTGAGATTGGACACCATTGCAACCTCCGTCCATGGAAGTGAGATTGGACACCATTGCAACATACGTCCATGGAAGTGAGATTGGACACCATTGCAACATACGTCCATGGAAGTGAGATTGGACACCATTGCAACATACGTCCATGGAAGTGAGATTGGACACCATTGCAACCTCCGTCCATGGAAGTGAGATTGGACACCATTGCAACATACGTCCATGGAAGTGAGATTGGACACCATTGCAACATACGTCCATGAAAGTGAGATTGGACACCATTGCAACCTCCGTCCATGGAAGTGAGATTGGACACCATTGCAACCTCCGTCCATGGAAGTGAGATTGGACAACATTGCAACATACGCCCATGGAAGTGAGATTGGACACCATTGAAACATACGTCCATGGAAGTGAGATTGGACACCATTGCAACCTCCGTCCATGGAAGTGAGATTGGACACCATTGCAACCTCCGTCCATGGAAGTGAGATTGGACACCATTGCAACATACGTCCATGGAAGTGAGATTGGACACCATTGAAACATACGTCTATCGAGTTGAATTTGGATTATTATAGATTATATTATAGCATTATCAATACCAGTGGATTTTATGACGTCATTGCAGCAGATTATTCGCGATAATGTAATACATTATTGAGCATCAAGGCTCTGTTCCATGGTTGTATTTTGTAGGCAGTTCAAAATTGTTAATTATTCATTTGCATACTTTTCATTTGCATAGCTTCGTTTGTTTGTTTAATTCCTCCGCTGCGCATGATTCTCGTAGCCAATTCGCTTCGTTCTGTTTACATGCACTGTTTACATCGCACGCTGTTCGATAATTTACCCAAGCAAATGCGTTAAACGAAATGGGGGTACAATGTATGTCTACGAGTACAAAGAGATGAATTTGTTCAGTTTTTGTAGTGAGTAGTACTACAAAATTTGCGAAACAAGATCGACGAAAGACCGATGTGACTTGTATTTCCTCAGCGTCGACTCCCGGTAAATGTAACAGTCCGGGCACAGTTTGCATAAACAAATGAAAATATCCGTATCCCAGGTGTGTATTTGTTTATTTATACAGTGAGATTAAAATCACTGTTGGTTCTCCGTCTAGGGTGGTTAACACCCACTAGCTTCCGGTCATGTTCGTTCGCCCGCTTTGAAGTATTCGTCAAATCCCCGCCCTGTCGTGGAATTTAAAATAACTCTTACCAGAGGTGCATTACTTGGGGTTTGCAACTCGCATAGTACTGTATGGTGACATCATGTTAAGATCCCATTCAAGTCTCTTCTCGTAGATAGCGAGACTGAGGCTACGACCTTCTGACATGACATATATCAATGTTCAAGGTTTGTAATGAAAAAATAAAACTTTTCTTGTCACTATCATAGTGAAAAATGTAATACATCGAAAATGTACAGAAAATATAGTTCTCGTAATCCGTCATATCGTGGGCAGCTATTTTGATCCACCTGGACATCCCAGTATCCTAGTTACCTCGGGCATGCGCATTCGCATTTTTCTGAGTTGGAACGCTTATGCGAGAGCGAGATTGTAACGGGATCTTGGTATCATGTCACCGTAGTTGCAAACCCCAAGTAATGTACCTCTGCTCTTACACAGAAAGGACAGTTGCCAATAATATTTACCTTGATGGTTTGAAAACACTAGTGGGATGGGGTAACGATGCAACTATGTGCATGTACCCCGCGTACGCACCCCTACGCACAGTCGATCCAGCTGGACCACGGCGGCGATCTAGCGTAGCGTAGTGCAAGGCCGCGGTGGACACCGATACGACGTACCAGCTACTCCACAGCTACTCCACACCACACATCAGTCACTCATTCATTCACCCGCAATGTAAATGAGTTCAAGTTAATAATATTTGATGAATTAAAACTAGTTTCTTTCTTAGTTTGCCCATGGAATTATAGGTTTATAGTTCCATGGTTTGTCATATGAGATTGTGGAAACAATTTCCAGAAAGACATTTTAAATTATTCAGATTCACGGGCCAGTGACTGTGAAACTATTCCGTTCACTGTAGATTTTTCTCCAATTTTTTCCGCTTTTTAGAGGCAGTAAATCCACTGGTAATGACAACGCTACAAAATAATAACAATAATGAACTCCCCGACAACCCATAATGGACTCAAGCACACTTTGTGCTCCATATATGGGCCTCCGCATGGGTAAAAAATAATATGGCTTCTTCCCACTTCACTTTTTATGGGTTTCTGCAGTTTCACTCTTCACATTATATAAAAAAAAAATCAATTCACTTCATTTTTTATAACATAAATATTCTTCACTTCCCTTTATATAAGCATTCAATTATTGTACTAATTAATATTACTCAGTAACTAGAAACTTTGCATTTCAGATACAATGATTTATTTCATTACAGATGTTATCAGGGTGAACAATTTTCATACTAAGGGACGACGTCAAAAGATCGATGTCGGATAAAAAACTTATTTCCTTTAGTTTGGGGGTGGGGGGTTTTGACCTCAAAAAGTTTCCATCCTACAAAAACGATTTTATTTTTTAATGAAGTCAAAACAATTTTGGAGTATTTGTAGTTCGTTTTTTTTTTCTATCCAATCATGGACAGAAATAACCGAAAAAGGAAAAAACCCAGAAAAAATGGTTTGGTTCGAGTGTAAATCCGTGCGTCAAATGAGGTGCATTTGTAAAATCTTTTTACACCCACCCGACAACCAACTGCTATGCAATACTACTGTCCAATTATCAATTTGTATTTAATGGTGTATGTAGTCTGACGCCATGGCCAATATTTATCAATTAAGTTTCAGTGGGGGGTAGGGGGGTTTGGAAAAAAACTAAAGGAATTAAGTTTTTTATCCGACATTGATCTTTTGACGTCGTCCCTAATAAAGCACTATAGATGGTACTGCTGTTTCTGTTAGTCCCCGATTTGAATTATCAGTAGTCAAAAAACCGGCATATACAATATACCTTCTGTGCATCCAGTCATAACTCAGCTATATATTGTTTTTTGTCATCTTAAACACATACATCTCATATTGAGGACATGATGCAGTTGCAGTTGGCAAGTAATATTATCAATAATCATTAATACTTATAATAAATTTCAAAACAAGAATATGATAGTGCAATAAACTAATTCAGTGACATGACAAGCTTAAATCAGTAGAAATCTCCTGGAGTCATGTTACAGAAGAAGAAACTTGAAACTGACCTACTCAATTGCAAGTTTCAACTCTTGATATTGTTTTATAATTGTGTGTCCCCAGGGAATTACATTTGTAGTCAACATGTATCTGAGGTTGACCAAAATTGTGTTTGACAATATATTCCCCAAATATACATGTTTGAAAGCCCAATTTATAATCACATGCTCAATAAGAGCTATCATTCTCAAATACATTGCATCAAATCTTTTACTGTAATTAAGCTCACACAAGTCCTAAATATCAATTTTGACAAAAAATGACAAAAAACGCACCAAAAATACATATTTCAAAGCCCAAATTTTAATCAGCACTGAATCTCACGTGACTTTATAAGATATATTACTCTCAAATACACTGTATCAAAACCTTTCATGTAATCAAGCTCACAAAGGTCCAAAATATTAATTTTGACCAAAAATGACAAAAAAACACCAAAAATGTATGTTTCAAAGTCCAAATTAAAAAAACAACAACATATCATAAAAACTTGTTGTGTAATTGGGCTCACCAAGGAGTACTTAAGGTAGCGAGAGGGGAAAAACTAGAAAAAAAAAGACATTTTTCAAAACAATTTGGATTATGAAACATTATATTGTGTACTTTCTTTATCTTTGGTCCAAATTTACTGTGCGCAATGCATTTGGTGTGTAATTTAAGTTTATTCCCAAAAAATGTAGTTGGTAGTAAACATAAATGAAAGTGACCTGGGCTCATATTATAGTCAGCCCGCAGAGTGGGTTGAAGAAGAGTCTGTCGACAGTTACAACAAAAGTTCTGAGTGATTGTCATGGTGACACCGACAGTTCAGACAACGACGGCATCGAGATGGAAATCCTAGATACAGACACTGGTTAATGGTAGAATTACAGTCTGTAAATAAAATTGGCAGTGAAATATTGATGTGTCATTATTGTAAAAAGGGGAATGTCGTTTTGGCTGCAAACACGAACATCCGCCATGGCTGGGGGAGCCATTTTTACTATAAGTGCATGAATCCAAAATGCAACTCCATGACTGACATTTTTCCGGCGTCAAAAAGGAGTGGACATTTCTTTTGATGTAAACCGTAAGTTGGTGATCGCAGCTCATGGCATTGGAAAGGGTCGTCGCGCAATGCGTGAATTTAGTAGTTACATGGAATTACCGCCTCCTCTATCTGGAACCACTCTTCAATACCATCCCGCTCGTGGTTCTCTGTGAGCATGGCCAACGCTACATTTCGTTTTTCATCGGGAGGAAAAAACAGTGCTGACTTGGAAATAATTGATTATAACGAATCCGATAAGGGTACACTCTCCATAGGCAAATATATCTGTACTTAAAGGCATGCATATCCCGTAAGTAAATATATGCTGTCATGATGGCCCGCCCTGTGTTTAGAGAACCGATTGTACTGTTGACACTAATTAACATAACAAAAGGGCTTGACAAAATAATTGCGCGGTATGCCATTTTGTTAAAGTTAGCACACACTTTTTAAGAAACAACCAACCATGTTTTCACGATATAACTGTCCTCGCAGATCTGATACTTGTATATTTATAAAGTATGATGGGAATGGTAAGCATTTGGTAATTAATTAACTGTTTATAAGTGGTCAAATTCGAAGAAACATTTTATTGAGTTTTTATGGAAACTAATTTTTGACTATCATAACTATTGATGATGTCATCTTTTAACACTTTTCTCTGAGCGAACGATGTACAAATTCCACAATCTATTCGCCACAAAATGGGCTCAAATATGATGTCTCATGGATGTTTATGTGAGCCCTTGACGATGAGTTACGGCCTTGAGAACATGAAAATTTAGTCTATAAAGTTCAACAGATTTTATCTCCAGAACTATGAGGCACATAAAAATTCCGAGACGAATTTTCAAAGATCATTATCTTATAAAGCAACAGTGAGAAATATAGAAAAAAGGAACACCGAGAAACGGCCAATCCCGCAAAAGAACTCTATATTTAGGAAGTTCACAAGAACAATTGTAACTTAATCCCCTGAGCAAATATCAATACAAAACATACATGATCACGAAACATACATGATCGTATTCTGCTATATCTCAGCTTTCTGAAAACATATACATTGCCATAACTACATGCTTAGTAACTGGCGAGGAAAGTCCTAATCTCAATTAAACTATAACTTGTATTTCCCTTCTCGCTACCTTAAAACTTTGGAACCACCTATTCAAAATATAATCTACAAATGGTCACAACATGTAAATAACTGGTTATTGGACAGACAATATATAGCACAATAGGGACACAATGTTTCTGTTTCTACAGCTGTATTTTATGGTTTGCGAGCAGGGACCTTGAACTGTGCTGGCTGTGCTTGTGACTCCTATGGTGGTGGTGTTTTTCTTTTTTCTTCCTCCTACTTCTTTGGTTATTTCTTCATTCATACTTAGCCTGAAATTACACATTTTATGTATTAATATAATGTTACAGTCCCCTGTCCAATATTGGGAAACTTTTAATACACTCCTTATGCACGCTCTTGTTGACTGAAATAAATATTTGGTGGCTGAAAAATCACCAAAACATCACCTGAATGTGTAAATAAGTTGTCTTAGTTAGTACATGCATATCCAAATACGAGACAAAACATCATTTTCACCTCAATGTTTGCCTCAAAAGACCCCTAACTTTCCCCCCAATCATATGTAATGCACAAGGCAAAAAGAACAAAAATTGCTTGTTTTCGGTAAACCTACCTAACCATATTTTCGAAGAAATCCAAACACTTATTTTAGGCAAATTAGCAGGTTTTTTTATTTTATGCAAATTAGCTATGCTCATTCCGACAGAGCTGTGATTAATTTTAATTAATTGTACTGCCTATTTACTGCCTACTGTCTATTGACTTTGTCATTTTGTAAAAATCTATCATTAAAACCAACTTGGATTTGAAGTTCGACCATGATTATACATTATTACGATTATTGTATTAATCACCAAAGAGTGCAATGAAAAACAAATTAAAATTAAAATAAAATGAAAACCCTACTTAATTACCCAGTTGTCATGGCATTGTATACTGTATTAAACCCATGGCCAGATGGCATTATTCAGTGACAAGCGTTTATTTCATATGGTCAAACATTAATTTCACGGTAAACAGAAACACAACCGGTCATTTGGGATGTCTGCAAACTGTAATGTAACCGTGTAACATGCAACCTGATTCGTTCTGTGATGCCAAGGATGAAAATAACGACCAATCACAGTGGGCGATTTTGTACAACTCGGATAGCAGGCAGTTTTGCTTTTCACCTCTCCATCATTCATGCATCGGCCATGTGGGGCAGTCATGTTGCCTATGATTATGGATGTCGTCGCCAGTGAGCTCTACTAAACAGTGGGGGAACAACTGTAATCATTTGTACCATAAACGTTCGGCATATTTGTTTTTAAAGACCGTTAAAGCAGTGTTTATTTTTTTTGGTCAGGCGATCGATTTTTCTCTCGCCCGATTTGCCAAATCACAGGCCGTGTCCAGTTTTACAGACCAACTCAAACACATGGCTGAGGAAATAAACAGCAAAAAGGGTAAACAAAATCAGTAAACTAACCTTTTTATGCGTAGTCATGCAGTACTGTCGGTGCTCGTCAGTCGTTCCGAGCACTAGCCCTGCGTACATGGCTGTGTAGGGGTGATATTTACATTGGGCTTCTTACGCCACCCCAACACAGCCATGTGAACGGTCACTATGATTTTCTAAAACCCCACATCCCCAGACCCCAGCGGACGTGGCATGGAAAATTACATTTTTTTCCAGAAACTTAACCATCCTCCATCAGTAAATGGCACCGATCGTTTCAATAACATTTAATGAACGCTCGGTTTGTACCTTATGCATGTCTTGACAATTATAAAGTGGAAAAATTCACGTTTTGTCGTCAAACTCGCATTTGTCAACAAACTGTGGCAGCCATCTTGAATCACGCGTGACTTAATTGATTAACGGTGATCACGTGATACAACTTTTTCTTGACGTCACAGCCGCGAAAAAGAAATCTGCATGTACTTTCATCGAATCCCGTTCAACGAACACTATAAAGAAACATGAATACAACTGTTCAATAAATATTTAATGAATTTATTATTCATTTATTGTGTATTTGTTTTGAAAATTAACATAAATAAATGATGTATTATAACAAAAATTTAATTTATTTTTATTTATTTTTAATTTTAAAAACCCATCATGCTGAGCAGTCTCCACCCATCTTTGATCACAGATGTTGTGTTGAGCTGTATATATTTGAGACACATCTGTAGCAGCTATAACCTCCATCACTAAGATTTAGTATACTTTTTCTGCCAAGCATGATGGATAACAAAATAATATATTACTTTTTAAAATTAAAGTATTTTTTCTTGAAAATAACTGAAAATTGAAACATTTTAGTAAAAAACCACAACAATTATTTGTAAAACAAGTTTTATATTGATTTTCCTCATAGAAAACACGTTTTCGTCATTCAGCTCTGACGTCATAATAAAAAGTTTTATCACGTGGTCAATCTCGCGTGACCAAAATGACGTCTCTGTTTATATACTTAAGTACCGTGTATACGCATTTTGGGCAATAACTAGTCTGTTTTAACATCCAAAACTCCCCTACAGTACATCAATTCAACAACCGAGTGTTCATTACAGTATGTTAAAGTGCCTGTGAAATGCCTACTATTTTATGGCTTATATTACACTTGAAATATATACTAGTATGAATCTTAGTAGTTGTATGATCACAGAAAATAAATTTAACGCCCAAAAGTGCTTTTTAGTTACCCCTTGCCACACAGCCTATTGCACGGTCGCTGAGCTAATTAAATATTCATTACATTTGCTTAACGAAAATACCATGGTGACGTCACCATGTGCTAACGTACTGGCAACACGCAATGGAAGTCGTTCGTCCAAGCAGTGTTTCATCGTCGATTTCGTCCTTGTCTGATGACACAGACACTTCAAATTTCTTAGATTATGAGAATGATCAATGGTCTACGGGAATGATGGGTGAAGTTGGGCCATATAGGTTTGAACCTTACGCAAAAGGCGGAAATTCTGACGACGGCTCTACTGCCAGCGAGGCTGGCTCCAGCGACAATGAAAGCGATGACGTTCAGCACAGAATAGAAAATACGCATTGGTAAGCACCATTTTCCGGTTTCATGGGTCAGTAATAGAATTTCATTCGTGTTTGGGAAGGAATGATTGTCCCGAACGTGGTTATTCCGCATGCTAATGTCCGGGGTTAATGTGAGCGTTGTCTGGAAAGCGTGGCCTGTACCGACAGCAGCCATTTTGTTTACATAATAGTTTATGTACTTGTTGTAATAACGGGAGACACTCGAGTTGATAATCAAACATGTAAATAAAGGCCACAATACGTAGTTCTAGTGCGATTGGAGAGGAGTCCACATAGCTGTCGACTGTTTTTGCATGTTTGGCATATATATACATTTATATTTATTTTTACATACAAAATTTTATGTTCAAAATTTTGTTTCCCGAAATCATCCTCCAAAAAGAACGAACGTCTGGCGGTTGTAATAGTACAGTCAATTTATTTGTTTTATCCAAATAGGTGCACTTGTAGTAACTGTGTTGTTATGCCTACTGCAATAGAGTGCGTTTGTTGCCGTGGCTTATCACAGGTTACGCTCAAGATGGAGGAGTGTCAGCATGAAGTCAGTTGTATTGATCGACGCTGCTTTTGGTGCAAAGAGGTACGAATTCGTCCCGAAATGAGACATTTTGTATGACATGTGTAGTGTTTTTGAAAATGCCTATGGTCGTTCACAGGGCTGTGTATTGGGGCGCAGATAAGGTCCCGATGAATAGGAGCGCCTCCACATTCACAGACCTGTACACAGAGCTATCCGAGCACCAGCTCGTCTGCAAAATTGTTCCGTTTTAGACTTAACAGACATGCGCAATCGCGATAGACGTCAGAGCTTCTTCATTACATGCATTCTGATCGGTGTAGGGTACTTGACCGTCATTTGACAAGCGAATAAAGATGCGGGTAACATGTTACGCTTTTAGTCCCTTTTATTACCAAGCAAGATTTTGTTGTGCAAGAATCAGCGAAGCCGGCGATGTTCGGCAATGTATGCCATGTATGATATTTGTATCGCTTCCATATTTATAAGAAATTCACTTCAGTTTCCTAATTTTATAAAATAATCACATCGATATTCACTTTCTATAACTCAAACAAGTCACTTTTACAATTTTTATAAGATTTTCACTTCGTTTTTTACAGTTTTTAAAAAGCATCACTTCGATTTTTACACCTTTTAAAACGGGTACTTCGCACTTCGTTTTTTACCCATGTGGAGGCCCATATATGTACTCGGCTCACGCCTCGTACATATATGTCGCAACATGCAATGGATATGCTAGTCACGTACTTACCAACGTTGTGATCTTCTTTGCAGAAAATATGCAATTAGTGTGTTAGTTTGGTGGTGGTCATTGCCACTGTACTTAAAAGGTGGTGGTCATTGTACCATATTGATTGTATGGATCTATGTTGACGTACACAACGCATACAAATAAACAGTTTGTTTACACATAGATGTAAATAATGTATCAGGCATCCATAATTGCCATGGTATGCTATGTTGATAACATCAGTAACCAGAGAGCATAACATTGTTAAAATGTGAACGATATGTCTTTATGGCCGATTCTGCTCGAAACGACTCCATGGCTTTCGCTACATAACATACACTGGTACCAGATTATGAATGTATTAACGACGTCAAATCGACAATAATATAGCTTTAGTACCGAACCACCTAATTTAACTAAATGGGTTCACTCTACGCAAACGCCTCGCCAAAAAGGGTATGATTTGGTAGCGTTTTTCTGTTGTCAAAGACCATTCGATTATTTTGGATTTTTTTTAGAAAGATTAGATTCTTAGATTCTTCGTCACTGAAAGATTTGTAGACGATTTTTTCATCAAATCATCAGAAATAGTTCGCCTTGAAAATAGGAACAATCGGTTATGTTTGTGGATAGTTCTGGATGGGATTGCCATGGCTTGTTTTTGCAAATTATCATAAAGTGTGCAAAATTAGTATTAGTCGTGTGTAGGGCAGTGGCATTGGAAAACGGGTATACGAACTGAGGTTGCACGGGCATGTGTAACATTAGAGTGACTTCTTAAGCCAAAACCACTACATGTCAAGCTACTTCGCACCACATGGTCACTACTCAACATACGGTCACTTTCTACAACATAAATATTTCATAACACACGTATACTTTGTCCCAATAAAGAAACTTCGTATCATACAGTCATTTCGTGCTATACATGCACTTCGTGGCAAAACACTTCGTACCACATGATTACTTGTACACAATATGATACTTCGATTTTGTGGAATTTGTTCGTTGAAAAGCGCCAACATGCGCAGTGATTGATATTGTACACGCAATGACAAACTGCGCCCATGCGTATTAGAGAACTCTACACTGTGTTATCGAACTAACATTTAGGCTCGTGCGACATATTCACTTGTTCTTATTTTATGATGAGTCGTAATCCAATCAATGAGCAATATCAGTAAATAGTAGTATACATTACAAGTTCACATTTGAAAATATTCTATCTAAATATGGCCAACGACAAAAATTTCCCAGTTTTCCTCAATTTATCAGAGTGTCATAAATGCCAATGTTTTTTATCTTTATACCAACGACAATCATCCAACCCACCCCCAGTTTTAAATTTTTTTTTTATTCCTTCAGGCGAATTTTACGTTTTCAATAAAGTCATATATTTGTTTTTAATTAATAATGCAATCTGAGTTATGATAACCGTTTGTGTGTTATTGTTTTTTTTATTGTGAGCCACAAGGATCGTTTGATGTTGATGCAAATAGCACCAAATTATTAATAGAAAACGGAGGCTCATTTTACGTTTAGTGAGAAAACAGCTTACAAGGAATTGGCGCAAATGTTGGTGACGGAAAAGCATAAGAGGTGGCTGTTGGCCATAAACCTGTTCCATGAAGAATGTTTTGCATCGAATTTATTTATGAAAAAACTTCATTCGAATCGTCAGTCGAATTTTCTCGAGTTCCTTAAAATGCTCATAAATCAATAACACCCGAAACTACGGAATGGCCCGGCAATGCCCGGCAACCTGCAAAACGCGTTCTGAACCGGATATCTTGAGAATACAGTTACATAATAACACATGTTTGTGAGGGTAATATCACGATTTGTTGCCTGCTCGAAGGATGGCGGTCATGACCATAATATTGATGATGCCAGAGCCGAGGGCATCATTAATATTATGGTCATGACCAAAAAATCGTGATATTGCCAGAATAACCAGGTGTTATTTATTGTATCGCATCGAACAGACATGCACCATGCACAACACAATCTAGTGTAGTCGTTTTAGGGTGGAACCGGGAATAAATTTGTACCAAGTTGAATCTGGTATCATTGGAAGCGCAATTTTAAGGCGAGTAACATATCTAAAATCCACCAAAATGACGGTTATTTTACTGAAGGCACCCGTTTTACTCAAAGTTTAGAACCGGGATATTAGTCCAGTCAATTTATGGTCTAAATGGTTAAATCTAGGCTTCCGAGATATACCTAATTTGCATATATTCAAAGTTGCCGTTTTGTGCATTTTTACAACATGGAAAATATAACTATTAGGACATATCTTTAATTCTAGATGACATTTTTTAGATATTTATGTTGCTGCGACATGGTTTGGTGTGTGCGAATGTATGTGATTGTGAAATATTTGATTGAATAACATTTTATGACGTCATTGCAGCAGATTATTACATTTAAATTTAAATGTACAACCTCGGGCAGCTCCTCGGAATGACTCCGTGAGCCACGCATTGGGGTGAGGGGGGGGGGCATCGTTTCTGTATTGCTTTGGATCCCGCCGAGTGCTGGACGCAGGGGGAATGCACAGACGGTGTTGATGGGCGGACCATGATCCCCCGTGGGATAGAGTTCTAAGTCCTTATGGTAGGTCAATTTTATGCTCAACCTTTCCCGGTGTTTCAAGCGCTACCCGATCGAATAGTGTTTGAGGCCGGAGCCAGCATAGTCTGGAGTCAAATCTCGCACCCAGATTGGATTCTTCTGTTCCTCCTCCGACCCCGATACCACAATGTTTTTGGGTTCGGTGGGACTGGCAAAGCGGGTGGCCGCGTTCATGGAATATTTCGACTGAGAGCAGAGTGGAGACCCTCAACCTTCGAGTTGTGGCCATCCCACTGGAATGAACTGTTTTGCGCCGCCAGCACTCTGAATTCTCAATGGCGGAACGTACCAGCCTATTAGAATAGCATTTACAGCCATTGGTGGGACACCACACGGCTAAGCGGGATATCCTGCAGTGTCATCTGGCTCTCGTGGCAGGGGCTGCCTCTGTACAGCGGAATGCGGTTTTGGCTGTTTTCACTGGGCAAACCACCGCCTCAGTTACGCAGGCTGGACCTCCCCAATCCTCTTCTTTTTTAAGGATGGAAGGAGCAGTCTTAGTGCTTTGGGATCCCACTGACCAGTTGGTACAGGTGAGACCCACAAGCCAGTTTGGCTTCTGCCAAGGGCAAGCGTTAAGGACCCCAAGCTGAGAAAACGTAACGACCAAAGTCGGCACCCACTGGCCAGAAGTAGCCAGGAGGCAAGCGTCCTGGCTCTTCCGGCCTACCCAGCTCACAGTGGAAGCAGGTTTGATGCTTCCACTTGCGACAATGGGGGATGGGCATATGTTCAGCGGGAGGCAGAGTCGGAACCTATCGACTTCTACACACACATCTCTGTCACACTGATTGCGCCAGGGTATTCCGGTATGGAGGCAGTGCTCAATCGATCCTTGGACTCTCCACGTGGCGATAAATGGTTACAAGACCTGGCTTTAAGTCCGGGTTTCTACTCGCAAGTTATTGGTGGTTCCAAAGACTACAAAGAGCAAGTCCCACCCTCAGCCAACACAACAGTTGGTGTTCCTGGCCAGGGAGTTCGACACATAGGTGGGCTTGATATGGTCGCCCCATGCTCATTGCCTAAACGACCTAGCTAAACGCCTGTTCAGCATTCCCTCTGTGTCCTTCCGAGAACTATTGCGGATCATCAAAATAATGTCAGCGGTTCACAGGGTAGTCCCCCCGGCAGCGTTGCGCAGCTGCCTGTTACAGTGCAGTTTTGTTGCAACACTGGGCTCTCTTACGAGAACTGGAGAGGAGAATAACACTCTTGGACCAAGTGAGGGATGCCTTGCCCTGGTGGTCGGCAATTGCCACCCTCAGGCAGGGGGTCACCTTGGACCTACTCGCCACAGCTATGACTCTGGACACAGTTGGGGAGCGGACCTATTGGACAAACAAGACCAATGGAAAATATGGTCTCTGCGTTAGATCATAGAAGGTACTAACGGAAGGAGCCATGACGCTATTGTTTTAGCTTTACCCTATGATCGTTTGTCAATGTTTTTCACAAACATTGTTCTTGTTAGCTTTTAGCACCTTCGTACAATGGGTTACGCTAATCCCGAGCATTCGGTAATATTCGGAGCATGTTCGAAAGCAATAGTCGAACCTCGCTTGTACAATATTGAAAATGGCGTCTAGTTTGAATGCTGTTGTTTCCGGAGATCTTGGCGAACTTTAATGGAAAATTGTCAGATATAACATGATTGAAGAAGAACTCATGAAATATCATTAATTTTGTATTTGTAATGGTAATGAGACTTAATCAATGATTGCTTGTGACGATTGCATTATTCAATGGTACCAATGTCAGTGCGTGGGTTTGGCGCCCGAAACTGTTGACATTTTTGACCATCGGACATCGGCGAACACCAACAGAAAAGATAGTATCGAAAGAAGAGCATGCCTAGACACTTTCTCTGTGAAAATATTTTTAGGAGTCCTTAGGAATTGTTGTTGTAGGCACTCAAAATCTTGTTCTAGTTACAGTTGCTAATAATTAAAACATGTGAAATTAGTGAAGTCAAATGTTCATCTGTTGAATTTCCGGTTGTGAAATACGTATTTTGACCTTTCACATTGTGCACAAATAAAAAATGGGATACAACATGTACTGAAAAATTTCACCTCAAATTTTGTAGACATGTTTTAAATATTAGCAACAACACAAGAAATATAGCAGTTAGAATGGATTCTGGTAGACTGCCACTTGTCTATTATTTACTCTATAAGTCATTTACATATTTCAAACACTTGATTTCATTAAAGGAAGACAATATTGCATACAATGCATTGATTGAAATGCAGAATCACACCCAGAATGATCATTGGCTGTCAAGACTAACACAAATTAAAAAGGAATACAGTATTAATCAAGATGTCACAAAGCTAAACTTTCAAACAATCTCAGCAAGTCACTGTCTTGATATCTGGAAGAAGGACATGCAAAGGGCTGATTCAAAACTCAGAACATATCAGCTTTTCAAAAATGATATAAAACAAGAAGTCTACATAGATCAGCTTAATGATAGACAGGCAATCAGAATTCTAAGCAAATTTAGACTGAGCAGCCACAAATTACATATAGAAACAGGTAGACATACACGACCAAAAACAATTATTGAGAACAGAAAATGCATCAAGTGCCAAGTCATAGAGGATGAAGTGCACTTTATCAGAGAATGTGTACTTTATGAATCTGAAAGACAAGAATTATATTCCTTGTTTGATAACATCAATGGTATCAAAAACAAGGACAAATTTATATGTATTATGAATGCCCATACTAGACAACAATTACTGGGGTTAATTAAATATATCAAAACAGCGTATACAATAAGAGAGCAAATAATATTACCACAGTAGTTTACTTTTTCTTTTTTTAACTTTATTACCTTCTACATGTGTAGAAACCAAAAAAGAATTGTCAAATTTTCTTTAACGTTGTAATAAAGCAATATTCTATTCTATTCATCTAAACAAACCCAGTGCGCATGTGTGATGACCATAGTTTCATAATGCGCACATATTTTATGGTCACATTAAAAATCGGCGAGGTTGTATCATACTCCGCTAACTCGTTACTTGTGTAAAAAATTGCAAACTATCATCGACATCAAAGATGAGCTAGACAATGTCCTTATTTTGGTTGAAACAAAAGGAAATAAGCCAGTTAAAAGGCTTAATTGGCCCTTCCGTTAGTACATTTCATGGTTAGATTCAGGACTGCCATATCAACTGGCTCGAACTGAAAGAAGTGCACTTAGCACTACTTCACTTTCTACCCATTGTTCGGGACCACAGAGTCTTGCTTCGCAAGGACAACACAGCTGTGGTCTCCTATAGACACAAGGAGGGGGGACCCGATCCACATCGTTGTCAGTTCTAGTGGAGCAAATTGTCCTTTGGTACCTGGAATACAATGTGGAGCTAGCCACACACCACCTCCCAGAGGCGTAAAACAGTCATGGCGGCTCCGTCTCCAGAACGCGGAGTGGCGG
Organism: Saccoglossus kowalevskii; assembly: GCF_978046115.1. Classification (NCBI taxonomy): domain Eukaryota; kingdom Metazoa; phylum Hemichordata; class Enteropneusta; family Harrimaniidae; genus Saccoglossus; species Saccoglossus kowalevskii. Next base: position 2,946,738 of record NC_140659.1, read on the forward strand.
ATAACCTAAATGGCTAACTTCCAGACTGTTTTGGCGGTGGGATGGTCCAGATGGTTAGACCTATTCACCACACCCGGAGCTCCAAACTCCCGATGTACACGACACTCCTGCCGACTCCAGGAGCCTGGGCCAGGGACACTTTGTCGATCCCCGTGGATCCACATGGATGTGTACACCTTTCCTCCCTTCCCGCTATGCACCAGAGAAACTTCGACAGGAGGGCATCTGCACTTTGACGCGGGTGGCGCCCAATAGGCCAAGAAAGGTCTGGTTTCCACTACTGTTGGAAATGTTAGTCGAAACACTAGGGGTGCTTCCGGATCTGCTGTCCCAACCGAACGGCGCACTACCTTTGAGCCCAGCGGTGTACACTTGCACGCATCAAGGCTCTCAGTTGACTCACTCAGATTGTTTCTGAGTGGGCTGCCAATGTCCTGGCAACACAGCCTACGCCTCGAAATGATGTGCGTACACTGATTGGTGTAGTGGAAGGGAGATCCATGCCATCCCTTTGTTGGCCAGACAGCTGACTTTTCGTCCATCGTTTGAACGAAATGGACTTTTCTTTTCAGCGATTGTTGGCTATAGGTCAGCCTTGTCATCCACCATTTGGATTCTCCGAGGATGAGGATAGCCAGTTGTCCTACCATTAGGTTTACTGTTTAGTCAGAGGCCCAGACCCCAAACGAGGGAACCAACAAATGGGAACTTATCGGTTGTGTTGGCCGCTCTATGCAGACTGCCCTTTGAGCCTCACCAATCAGCACCACTCAAAATATAATTTAGCTGAAAAATTCAAACAATAGACAAATATAACAGCAGAGTCATTTAAAAAAAAATCAACCACATGTTTGTATATTTTTTCAACTTGAACTTTAAATCGATCACATTGGAAATCTACTTCATGTTATAGTACCCAGTATTCAGTTTTAGGCAAAACGAGTGCCATTGGTAAAAATTTTCCCATGGGTGGATTTCGGTGGATTTTGGATATGTTACTCAGCTTAAAATGCGCTTCCAATGATACCAAACTCAACTTGGTACAAATTTATTCCCGGTAAGGTATATTTTCAAAACGATTGCACTAATCACGCACACCCGCGCGCTTATATTTGAAGTATGAAATATTTTATTTTATTTATTAAGTTTTATTTTATCTTTTAACATTACTCAATAACATTGTTCGGTGAAAAGAACAACTGCGAAATACACTGAGTACATGTTATTTTCAGCCACAGATACTCTTGACCCTTTTTCGTTTTCGGCTAGTATCGTATCGTCGTGGAACACCTATACATACTCACAGCCTAGAACGCGCCTCAGCGACCCCGGTAGCGACGTTTCAGTGGCGGTTTACCATACGTTTTTGCTTTATATAAACATACCATAAACATCAAAACAGAGTATCTTACTTATTATCCATTCTAGCACGTTCGCTGTCTATTTCGGATGGCTGAAAATTCTTCAAAACCAAGAAAGCAACAGCGGCCGGGGCAGCACCAGTACAGCGAACGACAATTTTTTATGCGCAGTATCGTTGCGTATTAGTTTCAGTGACGTCATCCATGTGCAGACCTTAATTCTAAACAAAAGTTTGTGTGAACACGCACCGTGACATAAACAGTGGCACAAACACCCTCTATCGGGAATTCATGCCTACGTTCATAGCAATGACATGACGACGAGTGATACACGTACGCTCTGGTCAGTAGAACGAGTAGTCTCGGAGATAATTGGGTAATAATGAAGTATTGCTACTGATTTCTATTTGGTAAGAGTAAAGTATTTTTAGATTGATACACGGAACCTCCCACGATATCAAGGTTTACAGGATTATTGCAGAAAGACAAGGAATTGGGGTGAGATAAACCCGCAGAACTGTGCCGTCAAAGAGTAAAACCTTTGAAGTCAAGATTCAATGGGGCAATTACAAATAATAAGCGTAGTGACAGGGTACGAATATGTTCAATTTTTAATGTCGTGTGATCGCAAACGAAATACACCGTTGTAGAGACAATGCGAACACCGGTGTTCTCACTGGCCTTACAACGGTGTATTTGTGATCTGTGTGAACTAGGTATATGTGTGCACTGTTTCAGTTCCGAATTGGTTCTGGATTAGCGACACGGGAATGAAGCGCCCCCTGTGTCAAAAGTTTAGCAAACTAGTCACCAGTGGAGGGGTCTACTACGTGCCCCCGCCAAAGCAAATAGTAAAGGTTAATCTGAAAAATAATGGCATCACAAGAGCTTTTAGGCACGGTAACTATTCCTTTTTGCGGATTCACAGAAATGTTGTGTTTAATTGGTACAATAAAGTGTTCTCTGATTTGAACTACCACAGGATAACGCAAAGCTTGGCTGATAGGTGATATTAACACGACAGAACACGCGCCCAACTGTCTTAAATAGCATGTCTGGCGTAAAACTGTCGTAACACTGATATCCCCTCTTGTGGAATGCGTTAACATTTTGGAAATAACACATACCGTAGTTTTTTTTAACAAACTCATATGCGTCGAAGCCGATTGTGTCTCGATACCGCCCGCTATCGGGAAAACTCAAAATATGATATGACGCAGTTTGTGACCAGTTACCACCCGCTAACAGACATTATATATTACATTGATACATATTTTTCTTGAACGTTGTGGGCCACTGTTGAGATGTAAGGCGAAGTATGATTATTACATTGGCATAATAGAACCCGGTGTTACGTATGTCGGAGCGTGGTATTAGAGTGTGTATCTAATGAACTGATGACAAAGTCTTTAAACTATATGTAAATAATTTGAGTGGAAATATAGATTTTTCATCTGCCAATTAGACATTGATTGTTTATTTCAACCAATACACGTTGCCATATTTCTGTGTAGTTCACTAAATATTGTAAAACTGCGAATGTGGGGCTGTGCACTTCCTTTATTTACTAAAAGTACAAATTTTGAAATTGTCTTTAATTTATTCGCCTTTATTCAAGTTGTTCACGGGCAAACACAACTAGAACAAGAATAACAATAACAAGTCTTCGTTATCAAGTAACATTTTAAAGAGTTCAACGAGCAATCTAGAAGGTCAGAGGGCTTTTCGGGTCACATTTAGTGAACTATTACCTTGTACCGCCTTGTGCACCTATATGTTTGTTTAATTTTCACCATTTGTGTGGTGCTGTTTTAGCTTGTATTCGTTGTGGAAATAGTGTTAACTGGTTTGTGACATGTTTGTTGATATTGTTCAAATGTTGGAATGATTCTTAGTTGGCTTGGGTCACGGTTGTTGCGCACAGTAGAAGATTATATGGATGGATGTATATTTAACTTTACAAGATACGGCGGACCAAGATGTCAATGTGTTCTTGCAACTCAAGAAACGATCACAAACAAAACAAAACACTAAACTTGAGTGGAATTTGAGGAGCTGGCATTTAAAATTAGACACAAAGCAACTGAAAAAGTTAGGTAACAAAATGAAAATTATTTGTTACTGTCAATGTGTGCGTTTGTTTTCTAAATAAGAGCAAATTACAAATGGGCAGGCTTTGTAGGGGCGAATTATGTAATGCTTATTTACCGAAAAAAAAAAATTAGGCAATACATAATTTGACATCTCCCGCCTCGAATGTATTTAAAAGCATTCTCCATAGTATGACAGCAGACGAACAAGGCTGTGGATAAGGTATCACTTTCACAGAAAGCTTCATCACTGTGTGTATCCATTTTTGTCTCCTTCAAGATAGTCATGCATAGTCAGAAATAACCTGAGATAAAGTTACTTGGTATATGGTTAAAAATTCCGCCCTGTGATATCTGCGCTATTAAACTTGCAGATTAGAAGGAAATTAATCTGAAAACGTCTGCGGCTTTCAAACGACACAGGCGTGTGGCGTTAGGCGGGGACATCGCTAACTTGGCGGGAGACGTGACAGTCTTTCGTTCAATGGGAGAGATGGGAGATGAAAATGGAAAAACTCCCTGTATTGCACAGGAGACATAAAGCAGTGTTGCTAGTTTCGTCATAGTATTTAGCAAGTCAGTTGCACGCCGTATGCACAATTGAACACAAATATTTCCCGTGTATTTCAATTCTTGTAATATATCTATCTGAGACTTTATAAATGATCGCGCCCCCTGCAGTCTTATTTCCATTTTTTTGTATTTACTTGTATATCACGTGAACATTTTCTTGATAATTGAGCTTCGTGTTTATGGGATGGTAAATAACATTGAACGATTCAACATATCCCGTCTGTTTTGGTTAACCAAGAGCCGGGTGACAATTATTAAAATCTAATATCGAACAAAAACACTCGCTGTTTTAATGGTGATAAGAAAATCCCATTAACAAACAATGTGTCATTCATTATGAATCCAAACAATGTGTCATTCATTACAAATCTAAGCAATGTGTCATTCATTACTAATCTAAGCAATGTGTCATTAATTACAAATCTAAGCAATGTGCCATTCATTACGAATCTAAGCAATGTGTCATTCATTACTAATCTAAGCAATGTGTCATTCATTACTAATCTAAGCAATGTGTCATTCATTACGAATCCAAGCAATGTGTCATTCATTACGAATCTAAGCAATGTGTCATTCATTACGAATCTAAGCAATGTGTCATTCATTACAAATCTAAGCAATGTGTCATTCATTACGAATCTAAACAATGTGTCATTCATTACAAATCTAAGCAATGTGTCATTCATTACAAATCTAAGCATTGCGTCATTCATTACAAATATAAGCAATGTGTCATTCTTTACAAATATAGCAATGTGTCATTCATTACGAAACTAAGCAATGTGTTATTAATTACAAATCTAAGCAATGTGTAATTCATTACAAATCTGAGCAATGTGTTATTCATTACTAATCTAAGCAATGTGTCATTAATTATAAATCTAAGCACTGTCATTCATTACTAATCTAAGCAATGTGTCATTAATTATAAATCTAAGCACTGTGTCATTCATTACAAATCTAAGCAATGTGTCATTCATTACTAATCTAAGCAATGTGTCATTCATTACGAATCTAAGCAATGTGTCATTCATTACGAATCTAAGCAATGTGTCATTCATTACGAATCTAAGCAATGTGTCATTCATTACAAATCAAAGCAATGTGTCATTCATTACGAATCTAAGATATGTGTCATTTATTACGAATCTAAGCAACGTGTCATTCATTACGAATCTCAGCAATGTGTCATTGATTACGAATCTAAGCAATGTGTCATTCATTACAAATCTAAGCAATGTGTCATTAATTACGAATCTAAGCAATGTATCATTCATTACGACTCTAAGCAATGTGTCATTCATTACAAATCTAAACAATGTGTCATTAATCACAAATCTAAGCAATGTGTCATTCATTACGAATCTAAGCAATGTGTCATTCATTACGAATCTAAGCAATGTGTCATTCATTGCAAATCTAAACAATGTGTCATTAATCACGAATCTAAGCAATGTGTCATTCAGTACGAATCTAAGCAATGTGTCATTCATTACAAATCTAAGCAATGTGTCATTCATTACGAATCTAAGCAATGTGTCATTCATTACAAATCTGAGCAATGTGTCATTAATTACGAATAGAAGAAATGTGTCATTTATTACGAATCTAAGCAACGTGTCATTCATTACGAATCTCAGCAATGTGTCATTCATTATGAATCTAAGCAATGTGTCATTCATTACAAATCTAAGCAATGTATCATTCATTACGAATCTATACAATGTGTCATTCATTACGAATCTAAGCAATGTGTCATTCATTACAAATCTAAGCAATGTGTCATTCATTACAAATCTAAGCAATGTGTCATTCATTACAAATCTAAGCAATGTATCGTTCATTACAAATCTAAGCAATGTGTCATTCATTACAAATCTAAGCAATGTGTCATTCATTACAAATCTAAGCAATGTGTCATTTATTACAAATCTAAGCAATGTGTCATTCATTACAAATCTAAGCAATGTGTCATTCATTACAAATCTAAGCAATGTATCATTCATTACGAATGTAAGCAATGTGTCATTCATTACAAATCTAATCAATGTGTCATTCATTACAAATCTGAGCAATATGTCATTCATTACGAATCTAAGCAATGTGTCATTCATTACAAATCTAAGCAATGTGTCATTCATTACCAATCCAAACAATGTGTCATTCATTACGAATCTAAGCAATGTGTCATTCATTACAAATCTAAGCAATGTGTCATTCATTACAAATCTAAGCAATGTGTCATTAATTATAAATCTAAGCACTGTGTCATTCATTACTAATCTAAGCAATGTGTCATTAATTATAAATCTAAGCACTGTGTCATTCATTACAAATCTAAGCAATGTGTCATTCATTACTAATCTAAGCAATGTGTCATTCATTACGAATCTAAGCAATGTGTCATTCATTACGAATCTAAGCAATGTGTCATTCATTACGAATCTAAGCAATGTGTCATTCATTACAAATCAAAGCAATGTGTCATTCATTACGAATCTAAGCAATGTGTCATTCATTACGAATCTAAGCAATGTGTCATTCATTGCAAATCTAAACAATGTGTCATTAATCCTGAATCTAAGCAATGTGTCATTCAGTACGAATCTAAGCAATGTGCCATTCATTACAAATCTAAGCAATGTGTCATTCATTACGAATCTAAGTAATGTGTCATTCATTACAAATCTGAGCAATGTGTCATTAATTACGAATCTAAGAAATGTGTCATTTATTACGAATCTAAGCAACGTGTCATTCATTACGAATCTCAGCAATGTGTCATTCATTACGAATCTAGGCAATGTGTCATTCATTACAAATCTAAGCAATGTATCATTCATTACGAATCTAAACAATGTGTCATTCATTACGAATCTAAGCAATGTGTCATTCATTACGAATCTAAGCAATGTGTCATTCATTACAAATCTAAGCAATGTGTCATTCATTACAAATCTAAGCAATGTATCATTCATTACAAATCTAAGCAATGTGTCATTCATTACAAATCTAAGCAAAGTGTCCTTCATTACAAATCTAAACAATGTGTCATTTATTACAAATCTAAGGAATGTGTCATTCATTACAAATCTAAGCAATGTATCATTCATTACGAATGTAAGCAATGTGTCATTCATTACAAATCTAATCAATGTGTCATTCATTACAAATCTGAGCAATGTGTCATTCATTACGAATCTAAGCAATGTGTCATTCATTACAAATCTAAGCAATGTGTCATTCATTACACATCTAAGCAATGTGTCATTCATTACAAATCTAAGCAATGTGTCATTCAATACAAATCTAAGCAATGTGTCATTCATTACGAATCTAAGCAATGTGTCATTCATTACAAATCTAAGCAATGTGTCATTCATTACAAATCTGAGCAATGTTTCATTCATTACGAATCTAAGCAATGTGTCATTCATTACAAATCTAAGCAATGTGTCATTAATTACACATCTAAGCAATGTGTCATTCATTAGGAATCTAAGCAATGTGTCATTCATTACGAATCTAAGCAATGTGACATTTATTACAAATCTAAGCAATGTGTCATTCATTGCAAATCTAAGCAATGTGTCATTCACTACGAATCTAAGCAGTGTGTCATTCATTACAAATCTGAGCAATGTGTCATTAATTACGAATCTAAGCAATGTGTCATTAATTACAAATCTAAGCAGTGTGCCATTCATTACGAATCTAAGCAATGTGTCATTCATTACAAATCTAAGCAATGTGTCATTAATTACAAATCTAAGCAATGTGTCATTCATTACGAATCTAAGCAATGTGTCATTCATTACAAATCTAAGCAATGTGTCATTAATTACAAATCTGAGCAATGTGTCATTCATTACGAATCTAAGCAATGTGTCATTCATTACAAATCTAAGCAATGTGTCATTAATTACAAATCTGAGCAATGTGTCATTCATTACGAATCTAAGCAATGTGTCATTCATTACGAATCTAAGCAATGTGTCATTCATTACAAATCTAAGCAATGTGTCATTAATTACAAATCTAAGCAATGTGTCATTCATTGCAAATCTAAGCAATGTGTCATTCACTACGAATCTAAGCAGTGTGTCATTCATTAGAAATCTGAGCAATGTGTCATTAATTACGAATCTAAGCAATGTGTCATTAATTACAAATCTAAGCAATGTGTCATTCATTACGAATCTAAGCAATGTGTCATTCATTACGAATCTAAGCAATGTGTCATTCATTACGAATCTAAGCAATGTGTCATTCATTACAAATCTAAGCAATGCGTCATTTATTACAAATCTAAGCAATGTGTCATTTATTACAAATCTAAGCAATGTGTCATTCATTACAAATCTAAGCAATGTGTCATTAATTACAAATCTAAGCAATGTGTCATTAATTACAAATCTGAGCAATGTGTCATTCATTACAAATCTAAGCAATGTGTCATTAATTACACATCTAAGCAATGTGTCATTCATTACGAATCAAAGCAATGTGTCATTCATTTCGAATCTAAGCAATGTGACATTTATTACAAATCTAAGCAATGTGTCATTCATTACGAATCTAAGCAATGTGTCATTCATTACGAATCTAAGCAATGTGTCATTCATTACGAATCTAAGCAATGTGTCATTCATTACAAATCTGAGCAATGTATCATTCATTACGAATCAAAGCAATGTGTCATTCATTACGAATCTAAGCAATGTGTCATTCATTACGAATCTAAGCAATGTGTCATTCATTACAAATCTGAGCAATGTATCATTCATTACGAATCAAAGCAATGTGTCATTAAATACAAATCTAAGTAATGTGTCATTCATTACAAATCTAAGCAATGTGTCATTCATTACAAATCTAAGCAATGTGTCGTTAATTACGAATCTAAGCAATGTGTCATTCATTACGAATCTCTGCAATGTGTCATTCATTACAAATCTAAGCACTGTGTTATTCAGTACAAATCTAAGCAATGTGTCATGCATTACCAATCTAAGCACTCTGTCATTCATTACAAATCCGAACAATGTGTCATTAATTACGAATTTAAGCAATGTGTCATTCATTACGAATCTCAGCACTGTGTCATTCATTACAAATCTGAGCAATGTGTCATTCATAACAAATCTGAGCAATGTGTCATTCATAACAAATCTGAGCAATGTGTCATTCATTGCAAATCTAAGCACTGGGTTATTCATTACAAATCAATGCAATGTGTCATTCATTACGAATCTAAGCACTGTGTCATTCACTACAAATCTAAGCAATGTGTCATTTATTACGAATCTAAGCAATGCGCCATTAATTACAAATCTAAGCACTGTGTCATTCATTACAAATCTGAGCAATGTGCCATTAATTACGAATCTAAGCACTGTGTCATTCAATGTGTCATTCATTACAAATCTAAGCAATGTATCATTCATTACAAATCTAAGCAATGTGTCATTCATTACAAATCTAAGCAAAGTGTCCTTCATTACAAATCTAAACAATGTGTCATTTATTACAAATCTAAGGAATGTGTCATTCATTACAAATCTAAGCAATGTATCATTCATTACGAATGTAAGCAATGTGTCATTCATTACAAATCTAATCAATGTGTCATTCATTACAAATCTGAGCAATGTGTCATTCATTACGAATCTAAGCAATGTGTCATTCATTACAAATCTAAGCAATGTGTCATTCATTACACATCTAAGCAATGTGTCATTCATTACAAATCTAAGCAATGTGTCATTCAATACAAATCTAAGCAATGTGTCATTCATTACGAATCTAAGCAATGTGTCATTCATTACAAATCTAAGCAATGTGTCATTCATTACAAATCTGAGCAATGTTTCATTCATTACGAATCTAAGCAATGTGTCATTCATTACAAATCTAAGCAATGTGTCATTAATTACACATCTAAGCAATGTGTCATTCATTAGGAATCTAAGCAATGTGTCATTCATTACGAATCTAAGCAATGTGACATTTATTACAAATCTAAGCAATGTGTCATTCATTGCAAATCTAAGCAATGTGTCATTCACTACGAATCTAAGCAGTGTGTCATTCATTACAAATCTGAGCAATGTGTCATTAATTACGAATCTAAGCAATGTGTCATTAATTACAAATCTAAGCAGTGTGCCATTCATTACGAATCTAAGCAATGTGTCATTCATTACAAATCTAAGCAATGTGTCATTAATTACAAATCTAAGCAATGTGTCATTCATTACGAATCTAAGCAATGTGTCATTCATTACGAATCTAAGCAATGTGTCATTCATTACAAATCTAAGCAATGTGTCATTAATTACAAATCTGAGCAATGTGTCATTCATTACGAATCTAAGCAATGTGTCATTCATTACAAATCTAAGCAATGTGTCATTAATTACAAATCTGAGCAATGTGTCATTCATTACGAATCTAAGCAATGTGTCATTCATTACGAATCTAAGCAATGTGTCATTCATTACAAATCTAAGCAATGTGTCATTAATTACAAATCTAAGCAATGTGTCATTCATTGCAAATCTAAGCAATGTGTCATTCACTACGAATCTAAGCAGTGTGTCATTCATTAGAAATCTGAGCAATGTGTCATTAATTACGAATCTAAGCAATGTGTCATTAATTACAAATCTAAGCAATGTGTCATTCATTACGAATCTAAGCAATGTGTCATTCATTACGAATCTAAGCAATGTGTCATTCATTACGAATCTAAGCAATGTGTCATTCATTACAAATCTAAGCAATGCGTCATTTATTACAAATCTAAGCAATGTGTCATTTATTACAAATCTAAGCAATGTGTCATTCATTACAAATCTAAGCAATGTGTCATTCATTACAAATCTAAGCAATGTGTCATTAATTACAAATCTGAGCAATGTGTCATTCATTACAAATCTAAGCAATGTGTCATTAATTACACATCTAAGCAATGTGTCATTCATTACGAATCAAAGCAATGTGTCATTCATTTCGAATCTAAGCAATGTGACATTTATTACAAATCTAAGCAATGTGTCATTCATTACGAATCTAAGCAATGTGTCATTCATTACGAATCTAAGCAATGTGTCATTCATTACGAATCTAAGCAATGTGTCATTCATTACAAATCTGAGCAATGTATCATTCATTACGAATCAAAGCAATGTGTCATTCATTACGAATCTAAGCAATGTGTCATTCATTACGAATCTAAGCAATGTGTCATTCATTACAAATCTGAGCAATGTATCATTCATTACGAATCAAAGCAATGTGTCATTAAATACAAATCTAAGTAATGTGTCATTCATTACAAATCTAAGCAATGTGTCATTCATTACAAATCTAAGCAATGTGTCGTTAATTACGAATCTAAGCAATGTGTCATTCATTACGAATCTCTGCAATGTGTCATTCATTACAAATCTAAGCACTGTGTTATTCAGTACAAATCTAAGCAATGTGTCATGCATTACCAATCTAAGCACTCTGTCATTCATTACAAATCCGAACAATGTGTCATTAATTACGAATTTAAGCAATGTGTCATTCATTACGAATCTCAGCACTGTGTCATTCATTACAAATCTGAGCAATGTGTCATTCATAACAAATCTGAGCAATGTGTCATTCATAACAAATCTGAGCAATGTGTCATTCATTGCAAATCTAAGCACTGGGTTATTCATTACAAATCAATGCAATGTGTCATTCATTACGAATCTAAGCACTGTGTCATTCACTACAAATCTAAGCAATGTGTCATTTATTACTAATCTAAGCAATGCGCCATTAATTACAAATCTAAGCACTGTGTCATTCATTACAAATCTGAGCAATGTGCCATTAATTACGAATCTAAGCACTGTGTCATTCAATGTGTCATTCATTACAAGTCTAAGCAATGTGTCATTCATTACGAATCCAAGCAATGTGTCATTTATCACGAATCTAAGCAATGTGTCATTCATTACCAATCTAAGCAATGTGTCATTCATTACGAATCTAAGCAATGTGTCATACATTACAAATCTAAGCAATGTGTCATTCATTACAAATCTAAGCAATGTGTCATTCATTACGAATCTAAGCAATGTGTCATTCATTACAAATCTAAGCAATGTGTCATTAATTACGAATCTAAGCAATGTGTTATTATTTACAAATCTAAGCACTGTTTCATTCTTTACAAATCTAAGCAATGTGTCATTAATTACAAATCTAAGCAATGTGTCATTCATTACGACTCTAAGCAATGTGTCATTCATTACGAATCTTAGCAATCTGTCATTAATTACGAATCTAAACAATGTGTCATTCATTACAAATCTAAGCAATGTGTCATTCATTACGACTCTAAGCACAGTGTCATTCTTTACAAATCTAAGCAATGTGTCATTAATTACAAATCTAAGCAATGTGTCATTCACTACGAATCTAAGCAATGTGTCATTCATTACGAATCTAAGCAATGTGTCATTCATTACGAATCTAAGCAATGTGTTATTCATTACGACTCTAAGCAATGTGTCATTCATTACAAATCTAAGCATTGTGTCATTCATTACAAATCTAAGCAATGTGTCATTCATTACGAATCTAAGCAATGTGTTATTCATTACAAATCTAAGCATTGCGTCATTCATTACAAATATAGCAATGTGTCATTCATTACTAATCTAAGCAATGTGTTATTAATTACAAATCTAAGCAATGTGTAATTCATTACAAATATGAGCAATGTGTCATTCATTACTAATCTAAGCAATGTGTCATTAATTATAAATCTAAGCACTGTGTCATTCATTACTAATCTAAGCAATGTGTCATTAATTATAAATCTAAGCACTGTGTCATTCATTACAAATCTAAGCAATGTGTCATTCATTACTAATCTAAGCAATGTGTCATTCATTACGAATCTAAGCAATGTGTCATTCATTACGAATCTAAGCAATGTGTCATTCATTACGAATCTAAGCAATGTGTCATTCATTACAAATCAAAGCAATGTGTCATTCATTACGAATCTAAGCAATGTGTCATTCATTACGAATCTAAGCAATGTGTCATTCATTGCAAATCTAAACAATGTGTCATTAATCCTGAATCTAAGCAGTGTGTCATTCAGTACGAATCTAAGCAATGTGTCATTCATTACAAATCTAAGCAATGTGTCATTCATTACGAATCTAAGTAATGTGTCATTCATTAGAAATCTGAGCAATGTGTCTTTAATTACGAATCTAAGAAATGTGTCATTTATTACGAATCTAAGCAACGTGTCATTCATTACGAATCTCAGCAATGTGTCATTCATTACGAATCTAAGCAATGTGTCATTCATTACAAATCTAAGCAATGTATCATTCATTACGAATCTAAACAATGTGTCATTCATTACGAATCTAAGCAATGTGTCATTCATTACGAATCTAAGCAATGTGTCATTCATTACAAATGTAAGCAATGTGTCATTCATTACAATTCTAAGCAATGTGTCATTCATTACAAATTTAAGCAATGTATCATTCATTACAAATCTAAGCCATGTGTCATTTATTACAAATCTAAGCAATGTGTCATTCATTACAAATCTAAGCAATGTGTCATTTATTACAAATCTAAGCAATGTGTCATTCATTACAAATCTAAGCAATGTGTCATTCATTACGAATCTAAGCAATGTGTCATTCATTACAAATCTAAGCAATGTGTCATTAATTACGAATCTAAGCAATGTGTTATTATTTACAAATCTAAGCACTGTTTCATTCTTTACAAATCTAAGCAATGTGTCATTAATTACAAATCTAAGCAATGTGTCATTCATTACGACTCTAAGCAAAGTGTCATTCATTACGAATCTTAGCAATGTGTCATTCATTACAAATCTAAGCAATGTGTCATTCATTACAAATCTAAGCAATGTGTCATTCATTACAAATCTAAGCAATGTGTCACTTATTACAAATCTAAGCAATGTGTCATTCATTACGACTCTAAGCACAGTGTCATTCTTTACAAATCTAAGCAATGTGTCATTAATTACAAATCTAAGCAATGTGTCATTCACTACGAATCTAAGCAATGTGTCATTCATTACGAATCTAAGCAATGTGTCATTCATTACGAATCTAAGCAATGTGTTATTCATTACGACTCTAAGCAATGTGTCATTCATTACAAACTTAAGCATTGTGTCATTCATTACAAATCTAAGCAATGTGTCATTCATTACTAATCTAAGCAATGTGTCATTCATTACGAATCTAAGCAATGTGTCATTCATTACGAATCTAAGCAATGTGTCATTCATTACGAATCTAAGCAATGTGTCATTCATTACAAATCAAAGCAATGTGTCATTCATTACGAATCTAAGCAATGTGTCATTCATTACGAATCTAAGCAATGTGTCATTCATTGCAAATCTAAACAATGTGTCATTAATCCTGAATCTAAGCAATGTGTCATTCAGTACGAATCTAAGCAATGTGTCATTCATTACAAATCTAAGCAATGTGTCATTCATTACGAATCTCAGCAATGTGTCATTCATTACGAATCTAAGCAATGTGTCATTCATTGCAAATCTAAACAATGTGTCATTAATCCTGAATCTAAGCAATGTGTCATTCAGTACGAATCTAAGAAATGTGTCATTTATTACGAATCTAAGCAACGTGTCATTCATTACGAATCTCAGCAATGTGTCATTCATTACGAATCTAAGCAATGTGTCATTCATTACAAATCTAAGCAATGTATCATTCATTACGAATCTAAACAATGTGTCATTCATTACGAATCTAAGCAATGTGTCATTCATTACGAATCTAAGCAATGTGTCATTCATTACAAATCTAAGCAATGTGTCATTCATTACAATTCTAAGCAATGTGTCATTCATTACAAATCTAAGCAATGTATCATTCATTACAAATCTAAGCAATGTGTCATTCATTACAAATCTAAGCAATGTGTCATTCATTACAAATCTAAGCAATGTGTCATTTATTACAAATCTAAGCAATGTGTCATTCATTACAAATCTAAGCAATGTGTCATTCATTACGAATCTAAGCAATGTGTCATTCATTACAAATCTAAGCAATGTGTCATTAATTACGAATCTAAGCAATGTGTTGTTATTTACAAATCTAAGCACTGTTTCATTCTTTACAAATCTAAGCAATGTGTCATTAATTACAAATCTAAGCAATGTGTCATTCATTACGACTCTAAGCAATGTGTCATTCATTACGAATCTTAGCAATGTGTCATTCATTACAAATCTAAGCAATGTGTCATTCATTACAAATCTAAGCAATGTGTCATTCATTACAAATCTAAGCAATGTGTCACTTATTACAAATCTAAGCAATGTGTCATTCATTACGACTCTAAGCACAGTGTCATTCTTTACAAATCTAAGCAATGTGTCATTAATTACAAATCTAAGCAATGTGTCATTCACTACGAATCTAAGCAATGTGTCATTCATTACGAATCTAAGCAATGTGTCATTCATTACGAATCTAAGCAATGTGTCATTCATTACGAATCTAAGCAATGTGTTATTCATTACGACTCTAAGCAATGTGTCATTCATTACAAATCTAAGCATTGTGTCATTCATTACAAATCTAAGCAATGTGTCATTCATTACGAATCTAAGCAATGTGTCATTCATTACAAATCTAAGCATTGCGTCATTCATTACAAATATAGCAATGTGTCATTCATTACTAATCTAAGCAATGTGTTATTAATTACAAATCTAAGCAATGTGTAATTCATTACAAATATGAGCAATGTGTCATTCATTTCTAATCTCAGCAATGTGTCATTAATTATAAATCTAAGCACTGTGTCATTCATTACTAATCTAAGCAATGTGTCATTAATTATAAATCTAAGCACTGTGTCATTCATTACAAATCTAAGCAATGTGTCATTCATTACGAATCTAAGCAATGTGTCATTCATTACGAATCTAAGCAATGTGTCATTCATTACGAATCTAAGCAATGTGTCATTCATTACAAATCAAAGCAATGTGTCATTCATTACGAATCTAAGCAATGTGTCATTCATTACGAATCTAAGCAATGTGTCATTCATTGCAAATCTAAACAATGTGTCATTAATCCTGAATCTAAGCAATGTGTCATTCAGTACGAATCTAAGCAATGTGTCATTCATTACAAATCTAAGCAATGTGTCATTCATTACGAATCTAAGTAATGTGTCATTCATTAGAAATCTGAGCAATGTGTCATTAATTACGAATCTAAGAAATGTGTCATTTATTACGAATCTAAGCAACGTGTCATTCATTACGAATCTCAGCAATGTGTCATTCATTACGAATTTAAGCAATGTGTCATTCATTACAAATCTAAGCAATGTATCATTCATTACGAATCTAAACAATGTGTCATTCATTACGAATCTAAGCAATGTGTCATTCATTACGAATCTAAGCAATGTGTCATTCATTACAAATCTAAGCAATGTGTCATTCATTACAATTCTAAGCAATGTGTCATTCATTACAAATCTAAGCAATGTATCATTCATTACAAATTTAAGCAATGTGTCATTCATTACAAATCTAAGCAATGTGTCATTCATTACAAATCTAAGCAATGTGTCATTTATTACAAATCTAAGCAATGTGTCATTCATTACAAATCTAAGCAATGTATCATTCATTACGAATGTAAGCAATGTGTCATTCATTACAAATCTAATCAATGTGTCATTCATTACAAATCTGAGCAATGTGTCATTCATTACGAATCTAAGCAATGTGTCATTCATTACACATCTAAGCAATGTGTCATTCATTACAAATCTAAGCAATGTGTCATTCAATACAAATCTAAGCAATGTGTCATTCATTACGAATCTAAGCAATGTGTCATTCATTACAAATCTAAGCAATGTGTCATTCATTACAAATCTGAGCAATGTTTCATTCATTACGAATCTAAGCAATGTGTCAATCATTACAAATCTAAGCAATGTGTCATTAATTACACATCTAAGCAATGTGTCATTCATTACGAATCTAAGCAATGTGTCATTCATTACGAATCTAAGCAATGTGACATTTATTACAAATCTAAGCAATGTGTCATTTATTACAAATCTAAGCAATGTGTCATTCACTACGAATCTAAGCAATGTGTCATTCATTACGAATCTAAGCAATGTGTCATTCATTACGAATCTAAGCAATGTGTCATTCATTACAAATCTAAGCAATGTGTCATTTATTACAAATCTGAGCAATGTGTCATTAATTACGAATCTAAGAAATGTGTCATTTATTACGAATCTAAGCAACGTGTCATTCATTATGAATCTCAGCAATGTGTCATTCATTACGAATCTAGGCAATGTGTCATTCATTACAAATCTAAGCAATGTATCATTCATTACGAATCTAAACAACGTGTCATTCATTACGAATCTAAGCAATGTGTCATTCATTACGAATCTAAGCAATGTGTCATTCATTACAAATCTAAGCAATGTGTCATTCATTACAAATCTAAGCAATGTATCATTTATTACAAATCTAAGCAATGTGTCATTTATTACAAATCTAAGCAATGTGTCATTCATTACGAATCTAAGCAATGTGTCATTCATTACGAATCTAAGCAATGTGTCATTTATTACAAATCTAAGCAATGTGTCATTCATTACAAATCTAAGCAACGTGTCATTCATTACGAATCTAAGCAATGTGTCATTCATTACGAATCTAAGCAATGTGTCATTCATTACAAATATAAGCAATGTGTCATTCATTACGAATCTAAGCAATGTGTCATTCATTACAAATCTAAGCAATGTGTCATTAATTACAAATCTAAGCAATGTGTCATTCATTACGAATCTAAGCAATATGTCATTCCTTACGAATCTCAGCACTGTGTCATTCATTACAAATCTGAGCAATGTGTCATTCATAACAAATCTGAGCAATGTGTCATTCATTACAAATCTAAGCACTGGGTTATTCATTACAAATCAATGCAATGTGTCATTCATTACGAATCTAAGCACTGTGTCATTCACTACAAATCTAAGCAATGTGTCATTTATTACGAATCTAAGCAATGCGCCATTAATTACAAATCTAAGCACTGTGTCATTCATTACAAATCTGAGCAATGTGCCATTAATTACGAATCTAAGCACTGTGTCATTCAATGTGTCATTCATTACAAGTCTAAGCAATGTGTCATTCATTACGAATCCAAGCAATGTGTCATTTATTACGAATCTAAGCAATGTGTCATTCATTACGAATCTAAGCAATGTGTCATTCATTACGAATCTAAGCAATGTGTCATTCATTGCAAATCTAAACAATGTGCCATTAATCCTGAATCTAAGCACTGTGTGATTCAGTACGAATCTAAGCAATGTGTCATTCATTACGAATCTAAGCAATGTGTCATTCATTACGAATCTAAGTAATGTGTCATTCATTACAAATCTGAGCAATGTGTCATTAATTACGAATCTAAGCAATGTGTCAATCATTACAAATCTAAGCAATGTGTCATTAATTACACATCTAAGCAATGTGTCATTCATTACGAATCTAAGCAATGTGTCATTCATTACGAATCTAAGCAATGTGACATTTATTACAAATCTAAGCAATGTGTCATTTATTACAAATCTAAGCAATGTGTCATTCACTACGAATCTAAGCAATGTGTCATTCATTACGAATCTAAGCAATGTGTCATTCATTACGAATCTAAGCAATGTGTCATTCATTACAAATCTAAGCAATGTGTCATTTATTACAAATCTGAGCAATGTGTCATTAATTACGAATCTAAGAAATGTGTCATTTATTACGAATCTAAGCAACGTGTCATTCATTATGAATCTCAGCAATGTGTCATTCATTACGAATCTAGGCAATGTGTCATTCATTACAAATCTAAGCAATGTATCATTCATTACGAATCTAAACAACGTGTCATTCATTACGAATCTAAGCAATGTGTCATTCATTACGAATCTAAGCAATGTGTCATTCATTACAAATCTAAGCAATGTGTCATTCATTACAAATCTAAGCAATGTATCATTTATTACAAATCTAAGCAATGTGTCATTTATTACAAATCTAAGCAATGTGTCATTCATTACGAATCTAAGCAATGTGTCATTCATTACGAATCTAAGCAATGTGTCATTTATTACAAATCTAAGCAATGTGTCATTCATTACAAATCTAAGCAACGTGTCATTCATTACGAATCTAAGCAATGTGTCATTCATTACGAATCTAAGCAATGTGTCATTCATTACAAATATAAGCAATGTGTCATTCATTACGAATCTAAGCAATGTGTCATTCATTACAAATCTAAGCAATGTGTCATTAATTACAAATCTAAGCAATGTGTCATTCATTACGAATCTAAGCAATATGTCATTCCTTACGAATCTCAGCACTGTGTCATTCATTACAAATCTGAGCAATGTGTCATTCATAACAAATCTGAGCAATGTGTCATTCATTACAAATCTAAGCACTGGGTTATTCATTACAAATCAATGCAATGTGTCATTCATTACGAATCTAAGCACTGTGTCATTCACTACAAATCTAAGCAATGTGTCATTTATTACGAATCTAAGCAATGCGCCATTAATTACAAATCTAAGCACTGTGTCATTCATTACAAATCTGAGCAATGTGCCATTAATTACGAATCTAAGCACTGTGTCATTCAATGTGTCATTCATTACAAGTCTAAGCAATGTGTCATTCATTACGAATCCAAGCAATGTGTCATTTATTACGAATCTAAGCAATGTGTCATTCATTACGAATCTAAGCAATGTGTCATTCATTACGAATCTAAGCAATGTGTCATTCATTGCAAATCTAAACAATGTGCCATTAATCCTGAATCTAAGCACTGTGTGATTCAGTACGAATCTAAGCAATGTGTCATTCATTACGAATCTAAGCAATGTGTCATTCATTACGAATCTAAGTAATGTGTCATTCATTACAAATCTGAGCAATGTGTCATTAATTACAAATCTAAGAAATGTGTCATTTATTACGAATCTAAGCAATGTGTTAATCATTACAAATCTAAGCAATGTGTCATTAATTACAAATCTAAGCAATGTGTCATTCATTACGAATCTAAGCAATGTGTCATTCATTACGAATCTAAGCAATGTGTCATTCATTACAAATCTAAGCAATGTGTCATTAATTACAAATCTGAGCAATGTGTCATTCATTACGAATCTAAGCAATGTGTCATTCATTACAAATCTGAGCACTGGGTTATTCATTACAAATCAATGCAATGTGTCATTCATTACGAATCTAAGCACTGTGTCATTCACTACAAATCTAAGCAATGTGTCATTTATTACGAATCTAAGCAATGCGCCATTAATTACAAATCTAAGCACTGTGTCATTCATTACAAATCTGAGCAATGTGCCATTAATTACAAATCTAAGCACTGTGTCATTCATTACAAATCTGAGCAATGTGCCATTAATTACGAATCTAAGCACTGTGTCATTCAATGTGTCATTCATTACAAATCTAAGCAATGTGTCATTCATTACGAATCCAAGCAATGTGTCATTTATTACGAATCTAAGCAATGTGTCATTCATTACCAATCTAAGCAATGTGTCATTCATTACGAATCTAAGCAATGTATCATTCATTACGAATCTAAGCAATGTGTTATTCATTACGACTCTAAGCAATGTGCCATTCATTACAAATCTAAACAATGTGTCATTCATTAAATATCCATGGTTTATTCATCCAGATCCATGGTTTATTCATAAACGGTTTTAGATGATTCCATCAGATAATGTACGGTTGAACCAATTGCATTCATACTTGTTTCATTGCTATGTATAAGTAAAGATGTATTGACAGAATCATGATATGAGATCTACTAATTGTCAACCAGGCAGAATACATCTGAAAATGTATTGTCTCGTCTCGTTAGCTTAACTACGATTACCAAATCTATACTATTTATCCAAATTTAATGGTAAAAATTGTCAGCTATTTCCAATGTTTACTGATAAAACAACGTGACTGAAAGCGAACGCCTGACAATCTGATTATATGGCGGATAAGTTCAAAAAACAGTATATTCAAAGCGGATGCAATAGTATTTAATTTGGTTATCTAAGCCTGCCTTTTAAAAGTCAGTATTACCGTTTCTTGCCAGCAGGCATGCATACTACTAAAAAAGAGTCGCTCTTTCACTCTATAATAAGTAGGCGACGCCGCTTGAACCTGACCCAGGAGAGAAAAGCTGAATAACATATCGCTTTCTACCTGAAGCATATCTACAAGTGCTCAGTAGTTACCATGGAAATTGCTTCTTGCCGCGGTGCTGATATATGTACGCTTTTAACATGTGTATAATATTCCCGCAGCGATTTGATTTAAAATGCACTGTTTTATTGTCGAACACAATTCCGATTTCAATCGACATTAATCATATACACAAACTGTAGACTATATTAACTAGTTCTTGCATTGTTTCACTCACTGACATTCATATTGCCTGATTTACAATAAGTTTGTTACCATGGGAATATCGTGTTCTCAAAATCACCACATCAAGTGTGATATACTCGAGAAAATGTGACAGTTCACCTGAAATCCCCGCGGAAAGACCATCATCAAATCCTGATATAGGTTAGCATCAAGGGACACGTGAAACATGATTTTAGTGATGCATATTTGTTGCTTCCTTGCATCAATGTAAGAATTTTATGTGTTGATTATGTGTTATTAATACCCATAATGCTGATAGATGGTTTGCTGGCCCGTGGTCATTTCTAGGATAAATAGATAAAGTAATTTCAGTTTAATAATATATGAAGGAACAACTTAATTTGTTATACATAATATTCTGGTAGACATCTTGAAATGTTATTTGAATTACGTTATAAATAGTTATAAATTCACATTTGTCTGTAAAGAATTTACCAAACACTACCTCCCCCAACTCAGACCCTGGCTATTACAATTCGTATCAAATACATGTGTGCTAAAGATATTTATGCTCTACAGTTTTTTCGACATATATTTAGTGTAATAAATATGTTCTATTAAATGTGCAGATGCGTAGACAAACAGAATAGTATTATTTAGATGTACCTGTCAATATGCGGGAAAACTGAATATCTTTAATGTTTATTTCGAACGCGCAACATATAATTCCACTTTCCACGTCTGACAGTAACTACAATGTATGTATGTTGAATACGTCTGACAGTAACTACAGTGTATGTATGTTGAATACGTCTGACAGTAACTACAGTGTATGTATGTTGAATACATGAGACAGTAACTACAGTGTATGTATATTGAATACATGAGACAGTAACTACAATGTATGTGTGTTGAATACGTGTGACAGTAACTACAGTGTATGTATGTTGAATACGTGTGACAGTAACTACAGTGTATGCATGTTGAATACATGAGACAGTAACTGCAGTGTATGCATGTTGAATATATGTGACAGTAACTACAGTGTATGCATGTTGAATATATGTGACAGTAACTACAGTGTATGCATGTTGAATATATGTGACAGTAACTACAGTGTATGCATGTTGAATACATGAGACAGTAACTGCAGTGTATGCATGTTGAATATATGTGACAGTAACTACAGTGTATGTGTGTTGAATACGTGTGACAGTAACTACAGTGAATGCATGTTGAATACGTGTGACAGTAACTACAGTGTATGCATGTTGAATACATGAGACAGTAACTACAATGTATGTGTGTTGAATACGTGTGACAGTGACTTCAGTGTGTGTATATTGAATACATGAGACAGTAACTACAATGTATGTGTGTTGAATACGTGTGACAGTAACTACAGTGTATGTATGTTGAATACGTGTGACAGTAACTACAGTGTATGCATGTTGAATACATGAGACAGTAACTGCAGTGTATGCATGTTGAATATATGTGACAGTAACTACAGTGTATGCATGTTGAATATATGTGACAGTAACTACAATGTATGTGTGTTGAATACGTGTGACAGTAACTACAGTGTATGTATGTTGAATACGTGTGACAGTAACTACAGTGTATGTATGTTGAATACGTGTGACAGTAACTACAGTGTATGTATGTTGAATACGTGTGACAGTAACTACAGTGTATGCATGTTGAATACATGAGACAGTAACTGCAGTGTATGCATGTTGAATATATGTGACAGTAACTACAGTGTATGCATGTTGAATATATGTGACAGTAACTACAATGTATGTGTGTTGAATACGTGTGACAGTAACTACAGTGTATGTATGTTGAATACGTGTGACAGTAACTACAGTGTATGTATGTTGAATACGTGTGACAGTAACTACAGTGTATGTATGTTGAATATATGTGACAGTAACTACAGTGTATGTGTGTTGAATACGCGTGACAGTAAGTACAGTGTATGTATGTTGAATACATGAGACAGTAACTACAGTGTATGTATGTTGAATACATGAGACAGTAACCTACAGTGTATGTATGTTGAATACGTGTGACAGTAACTACAGTGTATGTGTGTTGAATACGCGCGACAGTAACTACAGTGTATGTATGTTGAATACATGAGACAGTAACTACAGTGTATGTATGTTGAATACGTGTGACAGTAACTACAGTGTATGTATGTTGAATACATGAGACAGTAACTGCAGTGTATGTATGTTGAATACGTGTGACAGTAACTGCAATGTATGTGTGTTGAATACGCGTGACAGTAACTACAGTGTATGTATGTTGAATACATGAGACAGTAACTACAGTGTGTGTATGTTGAATACGTCTGACAGTATCTAGTGTATGTGTGTTGAATACGCGTGACAGTAACTACAGATTATATATGTTGAATACATGAGACAGTAACTACAGTGTATGTATGTTTAATACGTGTGACAGTAACTACAGTGTATGTATGTTGAATACGTCTGACAATAACTAGTGTATGTGTGTTGAATACGCGTGACAGTAAGTACAGTGTATGTATGTTGAATACATGAGACAGTAACTACAGTGTATGTATGTTGAATACATGAGACAGTAACTACAGTGTATGTATGTTGAATACGTTTGACAGTAACTACAGTGTATGTATGTTGAATACATGAGACAGTAACTACAGTGTATGTATCTTGAATACGTCTGACAG
The DNA here is from genome assembly GCF_978046115.1 of Saccoglossus kowalevskii. Taxonomy (NCBI): domain Eukaryota; kingdom Metazoa; phylum Hemichordata; class Enteropneusta; family Harrimaniidae; genus Saccoglossus; species Saccoglossus kowalevskii. The sequence goes on from NC_140659.1 coordinate 2,971,062, forward strand.
TAACTACAGTGTATGTATGTTGAATACGTGACAGTAACTACAGTTTATGTATGTTGAACACGTCTGACAATAACTAGTGTATGTGCGTTGAATACGTGACAGTAACTACAGTGTATGTATGTTGAATACACGAGACAGTAACTGCAGTGTATGCATGTTGAATATATGTGACAGTAACTACAGTGTATGTGTGTTGAATACGTGTGACAGTAACTACAGTGAATGCATGTTGAATACGTGTGACAGTAACTACAGTGTATGCATGTTGAATACATGAGACAGTAACTACAGTGTATGCATGTTGAATATATGTGACAGTAACTACAATGTATGTGTGTTGAATACGTGTGACAGTAACTACAGTGTATGTATGTTGAATACGTGTGACAGTAACTACAGTGTATGTATGTTAAATACGTGTGACAGTAACTGCAGTGTATGTATGTTGAATACGTGACAGTAACTACAGTGTATGTATGTTGAATACGTGACAGTTACTTGAGTGTATGTATGTTGAATACGTGAGTTACTACAGTGTATGTATGTTGAATACGTGTGACAGTAACTGCAGTGTATGTATGTTGAATACGTGACAGTAACTACAGTGTATGTATGTTGAATACATGTGACAGTAACTACAGTGTATGTATGTTGAATACGTGTGACAGTAACTGCAGTGTATGTATGTTGAATACGTGTGACAGTAACTGCAGTGTATGTATGTTGAATACGTGACAGTAACTACAGTGTATGTATGTTGAATATGTGACAGTAACTACAGTGTATGTATGTTGAATACATGTGACAGTAACTACAGTGTATGCATGTTGAATATATGTGACAGTAACTACAATGTATGTGTGTTGAATACGTGTGACAGTAACTACAGTGTATGTATGTTGAATACGTGTGACAGTAACTACAGTGTATGTATGTTAAATACGTGTGACAGTAACTGCAGTGTATGTATGTTGAATACGTGACAGTAACTACAGTGTATGTATGTTGAATACGTGACAGTTACTTGAGTGTATGTATGTTGAATACGTGAGTTACTACAGTGTATGTATGTTGAATACGTGTGACAGTAACTGCAGTGTATGTATGTTGAATACGTGACAGTAACTACAGTGTATGTATGTTGAATACATGTGACAGTAACTACAGTGTATGTATGTTGAATACGTGTGACAGTAACTGCAGTGTATGTATGTTGAATACGTGTGACAGTAACTGCAGTGTATGTATGTTGAATACGTGACAGTAACTACAGTGTATGTATGTTGAATATGTGACAGTAACTACAGTGTATGTATGTTGAATACATGTGACAGTAACTACAGTGTATGCATGTTGAATACGTGCGACAGTAACTACAGTGTATGTATGTTGAATACGTGCGACAGTAATTACAGTGTGTGTATGTTCAATACGTGTGACAGTAACTACATTGTATGTATGTTAAATACGTCTGACAGTAACTGCAGTGTATGTATGTTGAATACATCTGACAGTAACTACAGTGTATGTATGTTGAATACATGTGAAAGTAACTACATTGTATGTATGTTAAATACATGTGACAGTAACTACATTGTATGTATGTTGAATACGTGTGACAGTAACTACAGTGTATGTGTATTGAATACGTGTGACAGTAACTACAGTGTATGTATGTTGAATACGTGTGACAGTAACTACAGTGTATGTATGTTAAATTCGTCTGCCAGTAATTACAGTATATGTTTTGTTAAATACGTGTGACAGTAACTACAGTGTATGTATGTTAAATACGTCTGCCAGTAACTACAGTGTATGTATGTTGAATACGTGTGACAGTAACTACAGTGTATGTATGTTGAATACGTGTGACAGTAACTACAGTGTATGTATGTTGAATAAGTGTGACAGTAACTACAGTGTATATGTATTGAATACGTGTGACAGTAACCTACAGTGTATGTATGTTGAATACGTGTGACAGTAACTACAGTGTATGTATGTTGAATACATGTGACAGTAACTACAGTGTATGTATGTTGAATACGTGTGACAGTAACTATAGTGTATGTATGTTAAATACGTGTGACAGTAACTACAGTGTATGTATGTTGAATACATGAGACAGTAACTACAGTGTATGTATGTCGAATACATGAGACAGGAACCTACAGTGTATGTATGTTGAATACGTGTGACAGTAACTACAGTGTATGTATATTGAATACAAGAGACAGTTACTACATTGTATGTATGTCGAATACATGAGACATTAACCTTCAGTGTGTGTATGTTGAATACGCGTGACAGTAACTACAGTGTATGTGTGTTGAATACGCGTGACAGTAACTACAGTGTATGTATGTTGAATACATGTGACAGTAACTACAGTGTATGTATGTTGAATACGTGTGACAGTATCTACATTGTATGTTTGTTAAATACGTGTGACAGTAACTACAGTGTATGTATGTTGAATACGTCTGACAGTAACTACAGTGTATGTATGTTGAATACGTGACAGTAACTACAGTTTATGTATGTTGAACACGTCTGACAATAACTAGTGTATGTGCGTTGAATACGTGACAGTAACTACAGTGTATGTATGTTGAATACGCGAGACAGTAACTACAGTGTGTGTATGTTGAATACGTCTGACAGTAACTAGTGTATGTGTGTTGAATACGCGTGACAGTAACTACAGATTATGTATGTTGAATACATGAGACAGTAACTACAGTGTATGTATGTTGAGTACGTGTGATAGTAACTGCAGTATATGTGTGTTGAATACGCGTGACAGTAACTACAGTGTATGTATGTTGAATACATGAGACAGTAACTACAGTGTGTTTATGTTGAATACGTCTGACAGTAACTAGTGTATGTGTGTTGAATACGCGTGACAGTAACTACAGATTATGTATGTTGAATACATGAGACAGTAACTACAGTGTATGTATGTTGAATACGTGTGACAGTAACTACAGTGTATGTATGTTGAATACGTCTGACAATAACTAGTGTATGTGTGTTGAATACGCGTGACAGTAACTACAGTGTATGTATGTTGAATACATGAGACAGTAGCTACAGTGTATGTATGTTGAATACGTGCGACAGTAACTACAGTGTATGTATGTTAAATACGTGTGACAGTAACTGCAGTGTATGTATGTTGAATACGTGACAGTAACTACAGTGTATGTATGTTGAATACGTGACAGTTACTAGAGTGTATGTATGTTGAATACGTGAGTTACTACAGTGTATGTATGTTGAATACGTGTGACAGTAACTGCAGTGTATGTATGTTGAATACGTGACAGTAACTACAGTGTATGTATGTTGAATACATGTGACAGTAACTACAGTGTATGTATGTTGAATACGTGTGACAGTAACTGCAGTGTATGTATGTTGAATACTTGTGACAGTAACTGCAGTGTATGTATGTTGAATACGTGACAGTAACTACAGTGTATGTATGTTGAATATGTGACAGTAACTACAGTGTATGTATGTTGAATACATGTGACAGTAACTACAGTGTATGCATGTTGAATACGTGCGACAGTAACTACAGTGTATGTATGTTGAATACGTGCGACAGTAATTACAGTGTGTGTATGTTCAATACGTGTGACAGTAACTACATTGTATGTATGTTAAATACGTCTGACAGTAACTGCAGTGTATGTATGTTGAATACATCTGACAGTAACTACAGTGTATGTATGTTGAATACATGTGAAAGTAACTACATTGTATGTATGTTGAATACGTGTGACAGTAACTACAGTGTATGTGTATTGAATACGTGTGACAGTAACTACAGTGTATGTATGTTGAATACGTGTGACAGTAACTACAGTGTATGTATGTTAAATTCGTCTGCCAGTAATTACAGTATATGTTTTGTTAAATACGTGTGACAGTAACTACAGTGTATGTATGTTAAATACGTCTGCCAGTAACTACAGTGTATGTATGTTGAATACGTGTGACAGTAACTACAGTGTATGTATGTTGAATACGTGTGACAGTAACTACAGTGTATGTATGTTGAATAAGTGTGACAGTAACTACAGTGTATATGTATTGAATACGTGTGACAGTAACCTACAGTGTATGTATGTTGAATACGTGTGACAGTAACTACAGTGTATGTATGTTGAATACATGTGACAGTAACTACAGTGTATGTATGTTGAATACGTGTGACAGTAACTACAGTGTATGTATGTTGAATACGTCTGACAATAACTAGTGTATGTGTGTTGAATACGCGTGACAGTAACTACAGTGTATGTATGTTGAATACATGAGACAGTAGCTACAGTGTATGTATGTTGAATACGTCTGACAGTAACTACAGTGTATGTATGTTGAATACATGAGACAGTAACTATAGTGTATGTATGTTGAATACGTCTGACAGTAACTACAGAGTATGTATGTTGAATACGTGACAGTAACTACAGTTTATGTATGTTGAATACGTGACAGTATCTACAGTGTATGTATGTTGAATACGTGCGACAGTAACTACAGTGTATGTATGTTAAATACGTGTGACAGTAACTGCAGTGTATGTATGTTGAATACGTGACAGTAACTACAGTGTATGTATGTTGAATACGTGACAGTTACTAGAGTGTATGTATGTTGAATACGTGAGTTACTACAGTGTATGTATGTTGAATACGTGTGACAGTAACTGCAGTGTATGTATGTTGAATACGTGACAGTAACTACAGTGTATGTATGTTGAATACATGTGACAGTAACTACAGTGTATGTATGTTGAATACGTGTGACAGTAACTGCAGTGTATGTATGTTGAATACTTGTGACAGTAACTGCAGTGTATGTATGTTGAATACGTGACAGTAACTACAGTGTATGTATGTTGAATATGTGACAGTAACTACAGTGTATGTATGTTGAATACATGTGACAGTAACTACAGTGTATGCATGTTGAATACGTGCGACAGTAACTACAGTGTATGTATGTTGAATACGTGCGACAGTAATTACAGTGTGTGTATGTTCAATACGTGTGACAGTAACTACATTGTATGTATGTTAAATACGTCTGACAGTAACTGCAGTGTATGTATGTTGAATACATCTGACAGTAACTACAGTGTATGTATGTTGAATACATGTGAAAGTAACTACATTGTATGTATGTTGAATACGTGTGACAGTAACTACAGTGTATGTGTATTGAATACGTGTGACAGTAACTACAGTGTATGTATGTTGAATACGTGTGACAGTAACTACAGTGTATGTATGTTAAATTCGTCTGCCAGTAATTACAGTATATGTTTTGTTAAATACGTGTGACAGTAACTACAGTGTATGTATGTTAAATACGTCTGCCAGTAACTACAGTGTATGTATGTTGAATACGTGTGACAGTAACTACAGTGTATGTATGTTGAATACGTGTGACAGTAACTACAGTGTATGTATGTTGAATAAGTGTGACAGTAACTACAGTGTATATGTATTGAATACGTGTGACAGTAACCTACAGTGTATGTATGTTGAATACGTGTGACAGTAACTACAGTGTATGTATGTTGAATACATGTGACAGTAACTACAGTGTATGTATGTTGAATACGTGTGACAGTAACTATAGTGTATGTATGTTAAATACGTGTGACAGTAACTACAGTGTATGTATGTTGAATACATGAGACAGTAACTACAGTGTATGTATGTCGAATACATGAGACAGGAACCTACAGTGTATGTATGTTGAATACGTGTGACAGTAACTACAGTGTATGTATATTGAATACAAGAGACAGTTACTACATTGTATGTATGTCGAATACATGAGACAGTTACTACATTGTATGTATGTCGAATACATGAGACAGTAACCTTCAGTGTGTGTATGTTGAATACGCGTGACAGTAACTACAGTGTATGTGTGTTGAATACGCGTGACAGTAACTACAGTGTATGTATGTTGAATACATGTGACAGTAACTACAGTGTATGTATGTTGAATACGTGTGACAGTATCTACATTGTATGTATGTTAAATACGTGTGACAGTAAATACAGAGTATGTATGTTGAATACGTGTGACAGTAACTACAGTGTATGTATGTTGAATACGTGTGACAGTAAATACAGTGTATGTATGTTGAATACGTGTGACAGTAACTACAGTGTCTGTGTATTGAATACGTGTGACAGTAACTACAGTGTATGTATGTTAAATACGTCTGCCAGTAATTACAGTGTATGTTTTGTTAAATACGTGTGACAGTAACTACAGTGTATGTATGTTAAATACGTCTGCCAGTAACTACAGTGTTTGTATGTTGAATACGTGTGACAGTAACTACAGTGTATGTATGTTGAATACGTGTGACAGTAACTACAGTGTATGTATGTTGAATACGTGTGATAGTAACTGCAGTGTATGTGTATTGAATACGTGTGACAGTAACTACAGTGTATGTATGTTAAAAACGTCTGCCAGTAATTACAGTGTATGTTTTGTTAAATACGTGTGACAGTAACCTACAGTGTATGTATGTTGAATACGTGTGACAGTAACTACAGTGTATGTATGTTGAATACATGTGACAGTAACTACAGTGTATGTATGTTGAATACGTGTGACAGTAACTATAGTGTATGTATGTTAAATACGTGTGACAGTAACTACAGTGTATGTATGTTAAATACGTGTGACAGTAACTACAGTGTATGTATGTTGAATACATGAGACAGTAACTACAGTGTATGTATGTCGAATACATGAGACAGGAACCTACAGTGTATGTATGTTGAATACGTGTGACAGTAACTACAGTGTATGTATATTGAATACAAGAGACAGTTACTACATTGTATGTATGTCGAATACATGAGACAGTAACCTTCAGTGTGTGTATGTTGAATACGCGGGACAGTAACTACAGTGTATGTGTGTTGAATACGCGTGACAGTAACTACAGTGTATGTATGTTGAATACATGTGACAGTAACTACAGTGTATGTATGTTGAATACGTGTGACAGTAACTACATTGTGTGTATGTTAAATACGTGTGACATTAACTACAGTGTATGTATGTTGAATACGTGTGACAGTAACTACAGTGTATGTATGTTGAATACGTGTGACAGTAACTACAGTGTATGTGTATTGAATACGTGTGACAGTAACTACAGTGTATGTATGTTAAATACGTCTGCCAGTAATTACAGTGTATGTTTTGTTAAATACGTGTGACAGTAACTACAGTGTATGTATGTTAAATACGTCTGCCAGTAACTACAGTGTATGTATGTTGAATACGTGTGACAGTAACTACAGTGTATGTATGTTGAATACGTGTGACAGTAACTACAGTGTATGTATGTTGAATACGTGTGATAGTAACTACAGTGTATGTGTATTGAATACGTGTGACAGTAACCTACAGTGTATGTATGTTGAATACGTGTGACAGTAACTACAGTGTATGTGTGTTGAATACGCGTGACAGTAACTACAGTGTGTGTATGTTGAATACGTGTGACAGTAACTATAGTGTATGTATGTTGAATACATGAGACAGTAACTACAGTGTATGTATCTCGAATACATGAGACAGTAACCTACAGTGTATGTATGTTGAATACATGAGACAGTAACTACAGTGTATGTATGTTGAATACGTCTGACAGTAACTACAGTGTATGTATGTTGAATACGTGACAGTAACTACAGTTCATGTATGTTGAATACGTGACAGTATCTACAGTGTATGTATGTTGAATACATGTGACAGTAACTACAGTGTATACATGTTGAATACGTGCGACAGTAACTACAGTGTATGTATGTTAAATACGTGTGACAGTAACTGCAGTGTATGTATGTTGAATACGTGACAGTAACTACAGTGTATGTATGTTGAATACGTGACAGTTACTACAGTGTATGTATGTTGAATACGTGTGACAGTAACTGCAGTGTATGTATGTTGAATACGTGACAGTAACTACAGTGTATGTATGTTGAATACGTGTGACAGTAACTGCAGTGTATGTGTGTTGAATACATGAGACAGTAACTACAGTGTATGTATGTCGAATACATGAGACAGTAACCTACAGTGTATGTATGTTGAATACGTGTGACAGTAACTACAGTGTATGTGTGTTGAATACGCGTGACAGTAACTACAGTGTATGTATGTTGAATACATGAGACAGTAACTACAGTGTATGTATGTTGAATACGTGTGACAGTATCTACAGTGTATGTGTGTTGAATACGCGTGACAGTAATTACAGTGTATGTATGTTGAATACATGAGACAGTAACTACAGTGTATGTATGTTGAATACGTGTGACGGTAACTACAGTGTATGTATGTTGAATACGTGTGACAGTAACTGCAGTGTATGTATGTTGAATACGTGTGACAGTAACTGCAGTGTATGTATGTTGAATACGTGACAGTAACTACAGTGTATGTATGTTAAATACGTGACAGTAACTACAGTGTATGTATGTTGAATACATGTGACAGTAACTACAGTGTATGTATGTTGAATAGTGCGACAGTATCTACAGTGTATGTATGTTGAATACGTGCGACAGTAATTACAGTGTGTGTATGTTCAATACGTGTGACAGTAACTACATTGTATGTATGTTAAATACGTCTGACAGTAACTGCAGTGTATGTATGTTGAATACATCTGACAGTAACTACAGTGTCTGTATGTTGAATACATGTGAAAGTAACTACATTGTATGTATGTTAAATACATGTGACAGTAACTACAGTGTATGTATGTTGAATACGTGTGACAGTAACTACAGTGTATGTGTATTGAATACGTGTGACAGTAACTACAGTGTATGTATGTTGAATACGTGTGACAGTAACTGCAGTGTATGTGTGTTGAATACATGAGACAGTAACTACAGTGTATGTATGTCGAATACATGAGAAGTAACCTACAGTGTATGTATGTTGAATACGTGTGACAGTAACTACAGTGTATGTGTGTTGAATACGCGTGACAGTAACTACAGTGTATGTATGTTGAATACATGAGACAGTAACTACAGTGTATGTATGTTGAATACGTGTGACAGTAACTACAGTGTATGTGTGTTGAATACGTGTGACAGTAACTACATTGTATGTATGTTAAATACGTGTGACAGTAACTACAGTGTATGTATGTTGAATACGTGTGACAGTAACTACAGTGTATGTATGTTGAATACGTGTGACAGTAACTACAGTGTATGTGTATTGAATACGTGTGACAGTAACTACAGTGTATGTATGTTAAATACGTCTGCCAGTAATTACAGTGTATGTTTTGTTAAATACGTGTGACAGTAACTACAGTGTATGTATGTTAAATACGTCTGCCAGTAACTACAGTGTATGTATGTTGAATACGTGTGACGGTAACTACAGTGTATGTATGTTGAATACGTGCGACAGTAACTACAGTGTATGTATGTTGAATACGTGTGACAGTAACTACAGTGTATGTGTATTGAATACGTGTGACAGTAACCTACAGTGTATGTATGTTGAATACGTGTGACAGTAACTACAGTGTATGTGTGTTGAATACGCGTGACAGTAACTACAGTGTATGTATGTTGAATACGTGTGACAGTAACTATAGTGTATGTATGTTGAATACATGAGACAGTAACTACAGCGTATGTATCTCGAATACATGAGACAGTAACCTACAGTGTATGTATGTTGAATACGTGTGACAGTGACTACAGTGTATGTATATTGAATACATGAGACAGTTACTACAGTGTATGTATGTTGAATACGTCTGACAGTAACTACAGTGTATGTATGTTTAATACATGAGACAGTAACTACAGTGTATGTATGTTGAATACGTCTGACAGTAACTACAGTGTATGTATGTTGAATACGTGACAGTAACTACAGTTTATGTATGTTGAATACGTGACAGTATCTACAGTGTATGTATGTTGAATACATGTGACAGTAACTACAGTGTATACATGTTGAATACGTGCGACAGTAACTACAGTGTATGTATGTTAAATACGTGTGACAGTAACTGCAGTGTATGTATGTTGAATACGTGACAGTAACTACAGTGTATGTATGTTGAATACGTGACAGTTACTACAGTGTATGTATGTTGAATACGTGTGACAGTAACTGCAGTGTATGTATGTTGAATACGTGACAGTAACTACAGTGTATGTATGTTGAATACGTGACAGTAACTACAGTGTATGTATGTTGAATACATGTGACAGTAACTACAGTGTATGTATGTTGAATACGTGTGACAGTAACTGCAGTGTATGTATGTTGAATACGTGTGACAGTAACTGCAGTGTATGTATGTTGAATACGTGACAGTAACTACAGTGTATGTATGTTGAATACATGTGACAGTAACTACAGTGTATGTATGTTGAATACGTGTGACAGTAACTGCAGTGTATGTATGTTGAATACGTGTGACAGTAACTGCAGTGTATGTATGTTGAATACGTGACAGTAACTACAGTGTATGTATGTTGAATACATGTGACAGTAACTACAGTGTATGTATGTTGAATACGTGCGACAGTAACTACAGTGTATGTATGTTGAATACGTGCGACAGTAATTACAGTGTGTGTATGTTCAATACGTGTGACAGTAACTACATTGTATGTATGTTAAATACGTCTGACAGTAACTGCAATGTATGTATGTTGAATACATCTGACAGTAACTACAGTGTATGTATGTTGAATACATGTGAAAGTAACTACATTGTATGTATGTTAAATACATGTGACAGTAACTACAGTGTATGTATGTTGAATACGTGTGACAGTAACTACAGTGTATATGTATTGAATACGTGTGACAGTAACTACAGTGTATGTATGTTGAATACGTGTGACAGTAACTACAGTGTATGTATGTTAAATTCGTCTGCCAGTAATTACAGTATATGTTTTGTTAAATACGTGTGACAGTAACTACAGTGTATGTATGTTGAATACGTGTGACAGTAACTACAGTGTATGTGTATTGAATACGTGTGACAGTAACTACAGTGTATGTATGTTAAATACGTCTGCCAGTAATTACAGTGTATGTTTTGTTAAATACGTGTGACAGTAACTACAGTGTATATATGTTAAATACGTCTGCCAGTAACTACAGTGTATGTATGTTGAATACGTGTGACAGTAACTACAGTGTATGTATGTTGAATACGTGTGACAGTAACTACAGTGTATGTATGTTGAATACGTGTGACAGTAACTACAGTGTATGTGTATTGAATACGTGTGACAGTAACCTACAGTGCATGTATGTTGAATACGTGTGACAGTAACTACAGTGTATGTGTGTTGGATACGCGTGACAGTAAGTACAGTGTATGTATGTTGAATACGTGTGACAGTAACTATAGTGTATGTATGTTGAATACATGAGACAGTAACTACAGTGTATGTATCTCGAATACATGAGACAGTAACCTACAGTGTATGTGTGTTGAATACGTGTGACAGTAACTACAGTGTATGTATATTGAATACATGAGACAGTTACTACATTGTATGTATGTCGAATACATGAGACAGTATCCTACAGTGTATGTGTATGCTGAATACGTATGACAGTAACTACAGTGTATGTGTGTTGAATACGCGTGACAGTAACTACAGTGTATGTATGTTGAATACGTGTGACAGTAACTACAGTGTATGTGTGTTGAATACACGTGAAAGTAACTACAGTGTAGTTATGTTGAATACATGAGACAGTAACTACAGTGTATGTATGTTGAATACGTCTGACAATAACTAGTGTATGTGTGTTGAATACGCGTGACAGTAACTACAGTGTGTGTATGTTGAATACGTCTGACAGTAACTAGTGTATGTGTGTTGAATACGCGTGACAGTAACTACAGATTATGTATGTTGAATACATGAGACAGTAACTACATTGTATGTATGTTGAATACGTGTGACAGTAACTACAGTGTAAGTATGTTGAATACATGTGACAGTAGCTACAGTGTATATATGTTGAATACGTGCGACAGTAACTACAGTATATATATGTTGAATACGTGTGACAGTAACTGCAGTGTGTGTATGTTGAATACGTGACAGTAACTACAGTGTATGTATGTTGAATACGTGACAGTAACTACAGTGTATGTATGTTGAATACATGTGACAGTAACTACAGTGTATGTATGTTGAATACATGTGACAGTAACTACAGTGTATGTATGTTGAATACGTGTGACAGTAACTGCAGTGTATGTATGTTGAATATGTGTGACAGTAACTGCAGTGTATGTATGTCGAATACGTGACAGTAACTACAGTGTATGTATGTTGAATACATGTGACAGTAACTACAGTGTATGTATGTTGAATACGTGTGACAGTAACTACATTGTATGTATGTTAAATACGTGTGACAGTAACTGCAGTGTATGTATGTTGAATACATCTGACAGTAACTACAGTGTACGTATGTTGAATACATGTGAAAGTAACTACATTGTATGTATGTTAAATACGTGTGACAGTAACTACAGTGTATGTATGTTGAATACATGTGACAGTAACTACAGTGTATGTATGTTGAATACGTGTGACAGTAACTACATTGTATGTATGTTAAATACGTCTGACAGTAACTGCAGTGTATGTATGTTGAATACGTGTGACAGTAACTACAGTGTATGTGTGTTAAATACGCGTGACAGTAACTACAGTGTATGTATGTTGAATACATGAGACAGTAACTACAGTGTATGTATGTTGAATACGTGTGACAGTAACTTCAGTGTATGTATGTTGAATACGTGTGACAGTAACTGCAGTGTATGTATGTTGAATACGTGTGACAGTAACTGCAGTGTATGTATGTTGAATACGTGACAGTAACTACAGTGTATGTATGTTGAATACGTGACAGTAACTACAGTGTATGTATGTTGAATACATGTGACAGTAACTACAGTGTATGCATGTTGAATACGTGCGACAGTAACTACAGTGTATGTATGTTGAATACGTGCGACAGTAATTACAGTGTGTGTATGTTCAATACGTGTGACAGTAACTACATTGTATGTATGTTAAATACGTCTGACAGTAACTGCAGTGTATGTATGTTGAATACATCTGACAGTAACTACAGTGTATGTATGTTGAATACATTGTATGTATGTTAAATACATGTGACAGTAACTACAGTGTATGTATGTTGAATACGTGTGACAGTAACTACAGTGTATGTGTATTGAATACGTGTGACAGTAACTACAGTGTATGTATGTTGAATACGTGTGACAGTAACTGCAGTGTATGTGTGTTGAATACATGAGACAGTAACTACAGTGTATGTATGTCGAATACATGAGAAGTAACCTACAGTGTATGTATGTTGAATACGTGTGACAGTAACTACAGTGTATGTGTGTTGAATACGCGTGACAGTAACTACAGTGCATGTATGTTGAATACATGAGACAGTAACTACAGTGTATGTATGTTGAATACGTGTGACAGTAACTACAGTGTATGTGTGTTGAATACGTGTGACAGTAACTACATTGTATGTATGTTAAATACGTGTGACAGTAACTACAGTGTGTGTATGTTGAATACGTGTGACAGTAACTACAGTGTATGTATGTTGAATACGTGTGACAGTAACTACAGTGTATGTGTATTGAATACGTGTGACAGTAACTACAGTGTATGTATGTTAAATACGTCTGCCAGTAATTACAGTGTATGTATGTTGAATACATGAGACAGTAACTACAGTGTATGTATGTTGAATACGTGTGACAGTAACTGCAGTGTATGTGTGTTGAATACATGAGACAGTAACTACAGTGTATGTATGTCGAATACATGAGAAGTAACCTACAGTGTATGTATGTTGAATACGTGTGACAGTAACTACAGTGTATGTGTGTTGAATACGCGTGACAGTAACTACAGTGTATGTATGTTGAATACATGAGACAGTAACTACAGTGTATGTATGTTGAATACGTGTGACAGTAACTACAGTGTATGTGTGTTGAATACGTGTGACAGTAACTACATTGTATGTATGTTAAATACGTGTGACAGTAACTACAGTGTATGTATGTTGAATACGTGTGACAGTAACTACAGTGTATGTATGTTGAATACGTGTGACAGTAACTACAGTGTATGTGTATTGAATACGTGTGACAGTAACTACAGTGTATGTATGTTAAATACGTCTGCCAGTAATTACAGTGTATGTTTTGTTAAATACGTGTGACAGTAACTACAGTGTATGTATGTTAAATACGTCTGCCAGTAACTACAGTGTATGTATGTTGAATACGTGTGACAGTAACTACAGTGTATGTATGTTGAATACGTGTGACAGTAACTACAGTGTATGTATGTTGAATACGTGTGACAGTAACTACAGTGTATGTGTATTGAATACGTGTGACAGTAACCTACAGTGTATGTATGTTGAATACGTGTGACAGTAACTACAGTGTATGTGTGTTGAATACGCGTGACAGTAACTACAGTGTATGTATGTTGAATACGTGTGACAGTAACTATAGTGTATGTATGTTGAATACATGAGACAGTAACTACAGCGTATGTATCTCGAATACATGAGACAGTAACCTACAGTGTATGTATGTTGAATACGTGTGACAGTGACTACAGTGTATGTATATTGAATACATGAGACAGTTACTACAGTGTATGTATGTTGAATACATGAGACAGTAACTACAGTGTATGTATGTTGAATACGTCTGACAGTAGCTACAGTGTATGTATGTTGAATACGTGACAGTAACTACAGTTTATGTATGTTGAATACGTGACAGTATCTACAGTGTATGTATGTTGAATACATGTGACAGTAACTACAGTGTATACATGTTGAATACGTGCGACAGTAACTACAGTGTATGTATGTTAAATACGTGTGACAGTAACTGCAGTGTATGTATGTTGAATACGTGACAGTAACTACAGTGTATGTATGTTGAATACGTGACAGTTACTACAGTGTATGTATGTTGAATACGTGTGACAGTAACTGCAGTGTATGTATGTTGAATACGTGACAGTAACTACAGTGTATGTATGTTGAATACGTGACAGTAACTACAGTGTATGTATGTTGAATACATGTGACAGTAACTACAGTGTATGTATGTTGAATACGTGTGACAGTAACTGCAGTGTATGTATGTTGAATACGTGTGACAGTAACTGCAGTGTATGTATGTTGAATACGTGACAGTAACTACAGTGTATGTATGTTGAATACATGTGACAGTAACTACAGTGTATGTATGTTGAATACGTGTGACAGTAACTGCAGTGTATGTATGTTGAATACGTGTGACAGTAACTGCAGTGTATGTATGTTGAATACGTGACAGTAACTACAGTGTATGTATGTTGAATACATGTGACAGTAACTACAGTGTATGTATGTTGAATACGTGCGACAGTAACTACAGTGTATGTATGTTGAATACGTGCGACAGTAATTACAGTGTGTGTATGTTCAATACGTGTGACAGTAACTACATTGTATGTATGTTAAATACGTCTGACAGTAACTGCAATGTATGTATGTTGAATACATCTGACAGTAACTACAGTGTATGTATGTTGAATACATGTGAAAGTAACTACATTGTATGTATGTTAAATACATGTGACAGTAACTACAGTGTATGTATGTTGAATACGTGTGACAGTAACTACAGTGTATATGTATTGAATACGTGTGACAGTAACTACAGTGTATGTATGTTGAATACGTGTGACAGTAACTACAGTGTATGTATGTTAAATTCGTCTGCCAGTAATTACAGTATATGTTTTGTTAAATACGTGTGACAGTAACTACAGTGTATGTATGTTGAATACGTGTGACAGTAACTACAGTGTATGTGTATTGAATACGTGTGACAGTAACTACAGTGTATGTATGTTAAATACGTCTGCCAGTAATTACAGTGTATGTTTTGTTAAATACGTGTGACAGTAACTACAGTGTATATATGTTAAATACGTCTGCCAGTAACTACAGTGTATGTATGTTGAATACGTGTGACAGTAACTACAGTGTATGTATGTTGAATACGTGTGACAGTAACTACAGTGTATGTATGTTGAATACGTGTGACAGTAACTACAGTGTATGTGTATTGAATACGTGTGACAGTAACCTACAGTGCATGTATGTTGAATACGTGTGACAGTAACTACAGTGTATGTGTGTTGGATACGCGTGACAGTAAGTACAGTGTATGTATGTTGAATACGTGTGACAGTAACTATAGTGTATGTATGTTGAATACATGAGACAGTAACTACAGTGTATGTATCTCGAATACATGAGACAGTAACCTACAGTGTATGTGTGTTGAATACGTGTGACAGTAACTACAGTGTATGTATATTGAATACATGAGACAGTTACTACATTGTATGTATGTCGAATACATGAGACAGTATCCTACAGTGTATGTGTATGCTGAATACGTATGACAGTAACTACAGTGTATGTGTGTTGAATACGCGTGACAGTAACTACAATGTATGTTGAATACGTGTGACAGTAACTACAGTGTATGTGTGTTGAATACACGTGAAAGTAACTACAGTGTAGTTATGTTGAATACATGAGACAGTAACTACAGTGTATGTATGTTGAATACGTCTGACAATAACTAGTGTATGTGTGTTGAATACGCGTGACAGTAACTACAGTGTGTGTATGTTGAATACGTCTGACAGTAACTAGTGTATGTGTGTTGAATACGCGTGACAGTAACTACAGATTATGTATGTTGAATACATGAGACAGTAACTACATTGTATGTATGTTGAATACGTGTGACAGTAACTACAGTGTAAGTATGTTGAATACATGTGACAGTAGCTACAGTGTATATATGTTGAATACGTGCGACAGTAACTACAGTATATATATGTTGAATACGTGTGACAGTAACTGCAGTGTGTGTATGTTGAATACGTGACAGTAACTACAGTGTATGTATGTTGAATACGTGACAGTAACGACAGTGTATGTATGTTGAATACATGTGACAGTAACTACAGTGTATGTATGTTGAATACATGTGACAGTAACTACAGTGTATGTATGTTGAATACGTGTGACAGTAACTGCAGTGTATGTATGTTGAATATGTGTGACAGTAACTGCAGTGTATGTATGTCGAATACGTGACAGTAACTACAGTGTATGTATGTTGAATACATGTGACAGTAACTACAGTGTATGTATGTTGAATACGTGTGACAGTAACTACATTGTATGTATGTTAAATACGTGTGACAGTAACTGCAGTGTATGTATGTTGAATACATCTGACAGTAACTACAGTGTACGTATGTTGAATACATGTGAAAGTAACTACATTGTATGTATGTTAAATACGTGTGACAGTAACTACAGTGTATGTATGTTGAATACATGTGACAGTAACTACAGTGTATGTATGTTGAATACGTGTGACAGTAACTACATTGTATGTATGTTAAATACGTCTGACAGTAACTGCAGTGTATGTATGTTGAATACGTGTGACAGTAACTACAGTGTATGTGTGTTAAATACGCGTGACAGTAACTACAGTGTATGTATGTTGAATACATGAGACAGTAACTACAGTGTATGTATGTTGAATACGTGTGACAGTAACTTCAGTGTATGTATGTTGAATACGTGTGACAGTAACTGCAGTGTATGTATGTTGAATACGTGTGACAGTAACTGCAGTGTATGTATGTTGAATACGTGACAGTAACTACAGTGTATGTATGTTGAATACGTGACAGTAACTACAGTGTATGTATGTTGAATACATGTGACAGTAACTACAGTGTATGCATGTTGAATACGTGCGACAGTAACTACAGTGTATGTATGTTGAATACGTGCGACAGTAATTACAGTGTGTGTATGTTCAATACGTGTGACAGTAACTACATTGTATGTATGTTAAATACGTCTGACAGTAACTGCAGTGTATGTATGTTGAATACATCTGACAGTAACTACAGTGTATGTATGTTGAATACATTGTATGTATGTTAAATACATGTGACAGTAACTACAGTGTATGTATGTTGAATACGTGTGACAGTAACTACAGTGTATGTGTATTGAATACGTGTGACAGTAACTACAGTGTATGTATGTTGAATACGTGTGACAGTAACTGCAGTGTATGTGTGTTGAATACATGAGACAGTAACTACAGTGTATGTATGTCGAATACATGAGAAGTAACCTACAGTGTATGTATGTTGAATACGTGTGACAGTAACTACAGTGTATGTGTGTTGAATACGCGTGACAGTAACTACAGTGTATGTATGTTGAATACATGAGACAGTAACTACAGTGTATGTATGTTGAATACGTGTGACAGTAACTACAGTGTATGTGTGTTGAATACGTGTGACAGTAACTACATTGTATGTATGTTAAATACGTGTGACAGTAACTACAGTGTATGTATGTTGAATACGTGTGACAGTAACTACAGTGTATGTATGTTGAATACGTGTGACAGTAACTACAGTGTATGTGTATTGAATACGTGTGACAGTAACTACAGTGTATGTATGTTAAATACGTCTGCCAGTAATTACAGTGTATGTTTTGTTAAATACGTGTAACAGTAACTACAGTGTATGTATGTTAAATACGTCTGCCAGTAACTACAGTGTATGTATGTTGAATACGTGTGACAGTAACTACAGTGTATGTATGTTGAATACGTGTGACAGTAACTACAGTGTATGTATGTTGAATACGTGTGACAGTAACTACAGTGTATGTGTATTGAATACGTGTGACAGTAACCTACAGTGTATGTATGTTGAATACGTGTGACAGTAACTACAGTGTATGTGTGTTGAATACGCGTGACAGTAACTACAGTGTATGTATGTTGAATACGTGTGACAGTAACTATAGTGTATGTATGTTGAATACATGAGACAGTAACTACAGTGTATGTATCTCGAATACATGAGACAGTAACCTACAGTGTATGTATGTTGAATACGTGTGACAGTAACTGCAGTGTATGTATGTTGAATACATGTGACAGTAACTACAGTGTATGTATGTTGAATACATGTGACAGTAACTACAGTGTATGTATGTTGAATACGTGTGACAGTAACTACATTGTATGTATGTTAAATACGTGTGACAGTAACTGCAGTGTATGTATGTTGAATACATCTGACAGTAACTACAGTGTACGTATGTTGAATACATGTGAAAGTAACTACATTGTATGTATGTTAAATACGTGTGACAGTAACTACAGTGTATGTATGTTGAATACATGTGACAGTAACTACAGTGTATGTATGTTGAATACGTGTGACAGTAACTACATTGTATGTATGTTAAATACGTCTGACAGTAACTGCAGTGTATGTATGTTGAATACGTGTGACAGTAACTACAGTGTATGTGTGTTAAATACGCGTGACAGTAACTACAGTGTATGTATGTTGAATACATGAGACAGTAACTACAGTGTATGTATGTTGAATACGTGTGACAGTAACTTCAGTGTATGTATGTTGAATACGTGTGACAGTAACTGCAGTGTATGTATGTTGAATACGTGTGACAGTAACTGCAGTGTATGTATGTTGAATACGTGACAGTAACTACAGTGTATGTATGTTGAATACGTGACAGTAACTACAGTGTATGTATGTTGAATACATGTGACAGTAACTACAGTGTATGCATGTTGAATACGTGCGACAGTAACTACAGTGTATGTATGTTGAATACGTGCGACAGTAATTACAGTGTGTGTATGTTCAATACGTGTGACAGTAACTACATTGTATGTATGTTAAATACGTCTGACAGTAACTGCAGTGTATGTATGTTGAATACATCTGACAGTAACTACAGTGTATGTATGTTGAATACATTGTATGTATGTTAAATACATGTGACAGTAACTACAGTGTATGTATGTTGAATACGTGTGACAGTAACTACAGTGTATGTGTATTGAATACGTGTGACAGTAACTACAGTGTATGTATGTTGAATACGTGTGACAGTAACTGCAGTGTATGTGTGTTGAATACATGAGACAGTAACTACAGTGTATGTATGTCGAATACATGAGAAGTAACCTACAGTGTATGTATGTTGAATACGTGTGACAGTAACTACAGTGTATGTATGTTGAATACGCGTGACAGTAACTACAGTGTATGTATGTTGAATACATGAGACAGTAACTACAGTGTATGTATGTTGAATACGTGTGACAGTAACTACAGTGTATGTGTGTTGAATACGTGTGACAGTAACTACATTGTATGTATGTTAAATACGTGTGACAGTAACTACAGTGTATGTATGTTGAATACGTGTGACAGTAACTACAGTGTATGTATGTTGAATACGTGTGACAGTAACTACAGTGTATGTGTATTGAATACGTGTGACAGTAACTACAGTGTATGTATGTTAAATACGTCAGCCAGTAATTACAGTGTATGTTTTGTTAAATACGTGTAACAGTAACTACAGTGTATGTATGTTAAATACGTCTGCCAGTAACTACAGTGTATGTATGTTGAATACGTGTGACAGTAACTACAGTGTATGTATGTTGAATACGTGTGACAGTAACTACAGTGTATGTATGTTGAATACGTGTGACAGTAACTACAGTGTATGTGTATTGAATACGTGTGACAGTAACCTACAGTGTATGTATGTTGAATACGTGTGACAGTAACTACAGTGTATGTGTGTTGAATACGCGTGACAGTAACTACAGTGTATGTATGTTGAATACGTGTGACAGTAACTATAGTGTATGTATGTTGAATACATGAGACAGTAACTACAGTGTATGTATCTCGAATACATGAGACAGTAACCTACAGTGTATGTATGTTGAATACGTGTGACAGTGACTACAGTGTATGTATATTGAATACATGAGACAGTTACTACAGTGTATGTATGTTGAATACGTCTGACAGTAACTACAGTGTATGTATGTTGAATACATGAGACAGTAACTACAGTGTATGTATGTTGAATACGTCTGACAGTAACTACAGTGTATGTATGTTGAATACGTGACAGTAACTACAGTTTATGTATGTTGAATACGTGACAGTACCTACAGTGTATGTATGTTGAATACATGTGACAGTAACTACAGTGTATACATGTTGAATACGTGCGACAGTAACTACAGTGTATGTATGTTAAATACGTGTGACAGTAACTGCAGTGTATGTATGTTGAATACGTGACAGTAACTACAGTGTATGTATGTTGAATACGTGACAGTTACTACAGTGTATGTATGTTGAATACGTGTGACAGTAACTGCAGTGTATGTATGTTGAATACGTGACAGTAACTACAGTGTATGTATGTTGAATACGTGACAGTAACTACAGTGTATGTATGTTGAATACATGTGACAGTAACTACAGTGTATGTATGTTGAATACGTGTGACAGTAACTGCAGTGTATGTATGTTGAATACGTGTGACAGTAACTGCAGTGTATGTATGTTGAATACGTGAGACAGTAACTACAGTGTATGTATGTTGAATACGTGTGACAGTAACTACAGTGTATGTGTGTTGAATACGTGTGACAGTAACTACATTGTATGTATGTTAAATACGTGTGACAGTAACTACAGTGTATGTATGTTGAATACGTGTGACAGTAACTACAGTGTATGTATGTTGAATACGTGTGACAGTAACTACAGTGTATGTGTATTGAATACGTGTGACAGTAACTACAGTGTATGTATGTTAAATACGTCTGCCAGTAATTACAGTGTATGTTTTGTTAAATACGTGTAACAGTAACTACAGTGTATGTATGTTAAATACGTCTGCCAGTAACTACAGTGTATGTATGTTGAATACGTGTGACAGTAACTACAGTGTATGTATGTTGAATACGTGTGACAGTAACTACAGTGTATGTATGTTGAATACGTGTGACAGTAACTACAGTGTATGTGTATTGAATACGTGTGACAGTAACCTACAGTGTATGTATGTTGAATACGTGTGACAGTAACTACAGTGTATGTGTGTTGAATACGCGTGACAGTAACTACAGTGTATGTATGTTGAATACGTGTGACAGTAACTATAGTGTATGTATGTTGAATACATGAGACAGTAACTACAGTGTATGTATCTCGAATACATGAGACAGTAACCTACAGTGTATGTATGTTGAATACGTGTGACAGTGACTACAGTGTATGTATATTGAATACATGAGACAGTTACTACAGTGTATGTATGTTGAATACGTCTGATAGTAACTACAGTGTATGTATGTTGAATACATGAGACAGTAACTACAGTGTATGTATGTTGAATACGTCTGACAGTAACTACAGTGTATGTATGTTGAATACGTGACAGTAACTACAGTTTATGTATGTTGAATACGTGACAGTACCTACAGTGTATGTATGTTGAATACATGTGACAGTAACTACAGTGAATACATGTTGAATACGTGCGACAGTAACTACAGTGTATGTATGTTAAATACGTGTGACAGTAACTGCAGTGTATGTATGTTGAATACGTGACAGTAACTACAGTGTATGTATGTTGAATACGTGACAGTTACTACAGTGTATGTATGTTGAATACGTGTGACAGTAACTGCAGTGTATGTATGTTGAATACGTGACAGTAACTACAGTGTATGTATGTTGAATACGTGACAGTAACTACAGTGTATGTATGTTGAATACATGTGACAGTAACTACAGTGTATGTATGTTGAATACGTGTGACAGTAACTGCAGTGTATGTATGTTGAATACGTGTGACAGTAACTGCAGTGTATGTATGTTGAATACGTGACAGTAACTACAGTGTATGTATGTTGAATACATGTGACAGTAACTACAGTGTATGTATGTTGAATACGTGTGACAGTAACTGCAGTGTATGTATGTTGAATACGTGTGACAGTAACTGCAGTGTATGTATGTTGAATACGTGACAGTAACTACAGTGTATGTATGTTGAATACGTGACAGTAACTACAGTGTATGTATGTTGAATACATGTGACAGTAACTACAGTGTATGTATGTTGAATACGTGCGACAGTAACTACAGTGTATGTATGTTGAATACGTGTGACAGTAACTACAGTGTATGTGTGTTGAATACGCGTGACAGTAACTACAGTGTATGTATGTTGAATACGTGTGACAGTAACTACAGTGTATGTGTGTTGAATACACGTGAAAGTAACTACAGTGTAGTTATGTTGAATACATGAGACAGTAACTACTGTGTATGTATGTTGAATACGTGTGACAGTAAATATAATGTATGTATGTTGAATACGTCTGACAATAACTAGTGTATTTGTGTTGAATACGCGTGACAGTAACTACAGTGTATGTATGTTGAATACGTGTGACAGTAACTGCAGTGTATGTGTGTTGAATACGCGTGACAGTAACTACAGTGTGTGTATGTTGAATACGTCTGACAGTAACTAGTGTATGTGTGTTGAATACGCGTGACAGTAACTACAGATTATGTATGTTGAATACATGAGACAGTAACTACAGTGTATGTATGTTGAATACGTGTGACAGTAACTACAGTGTATGTTGAATACATGTGACAGTAGCTACAGTGTATATATGTTGAATACGTGCGACAGTAACTACAGTGTATGTATGTTGAATACGTGTGACAGTAACTGCAGTGTATGTATGTTGAATACGTGACAGTAACTACAGTGTATGTATGTTGAATACGTGACAGTAACTACAGTGTATGTATGTTGAATACATGTGACAGTAACTACAGTGTATGTATGTTGAATACGTCTGACAGTAACTGCAGTGTATGTATGTTGAATACATCTGACAGTAACTACAGTGTACGTATGTTGAATACATGTGAAAGTAACTACATTGTATGTATGTTAAATACCTGTGACAGTAACTACAGTGTATGTATGTTGAATACGTGTGACAGTAACTACAGTGTATGTATGTTGAATACGTGACAGTAACTACAGTGTATGTATGTTGAATACATGAGACTGTAACTATAGTGTATATATGTCGAATACATGAGACAGTAGCCTACAGTGTAAGTATGTTGAATACGTGTGACAGTAACTACAGTGTATGTATGTTGAATACGTGTGACAGTAACTACAGTGTATGTGTATTGAATACGTGTGACAGTAACTACAGTGTATGTATGTTGAATACGTGTGACAGTAACTACAGTGTATGTATGTTAAATACGTCTGCCAGTAATTACACTGTATGTTTTGTTAAATACGTGTGACAGTAACTACAGTGTATGTATGTTGAATACGTGTAACAGTAACTACAGTGTATGTATGTTGAATACGTGTGACAGTAACTACAGTGTATTTGTATTGAATACGTGTGACAGTAACCTACAGTGTATGTATGTTGAATACGTGTGACAGTAAATACAGTGTATGTGTGTTGAATACGCGTGACAGTAACTACAGTGTATGTATGTTGAATACGTGTGACAGTAACTACAATGTATGCATGTTGAATACGTCTGACAATAACTAGTGTATGTGTGTTGAATACGCGTGACAGTAACTACAGTGTATGTATGTTGAATACGTGTGACAGTAACTGCAGTGTATGTGTGTTGAATACGCGTGACAGTAACTACAGTGTATGTAAGTTGGATACATGAGACAGTAACTGCAGTGTGTGTATGTTGAATACGTCTGACAATAACTAGTGTATGTGTGTTGAATACGCGTGACAGTAACTACAGTGTATGTATGTTGAATACATGAGACAGTAACTACTGTGTATGTATGTTGAATACGTGTGACAGTAACTACAGTGTATGTATGTTGAATACGTCTGACAATAACTAGTGTATGTATGTTGAATACGTGTGACAGTAACTACAGTGTATGTATGTTGAATACGTGACAGTAACTACAGTGTATGTATGTTGAATACATGTGACAGTAACTACAGTGTATGTATGTTAAATACGTCTGCCAGTAATTACACTGTATGTTTTGTTAAATACGTGTGACAGTAACTACAGTGTATGTATGTTGAATACGTGTAACAGTAACTACAGTGTATGTATGTTGAATACGTGTGACAGTAACTACAGTGTATTTGTATTGAATACGTGTGACAGTAACCTACAGTGTATGTATGTTGAATACGTGTGACAGTAAATACAGTGTATGTGTGTTGAATACGCGTGACAGTAACTACAGTGTATGTATGTTGAATACGTGTGACAGTAACTATAGTGTATGTATGTTAAATACGTGTGACAGTAACTACAGTGTATGTATGTTGAATACATGAGACAGTAACTACAGTGTATGTATGTCGAATACATGAGACAGTAACCTACAGTGTATGTATGTTGAATACGTGTGACAGTAACTACAGTGTATGTATTTTGAATACATGAGACAGTTACTACAATGTATGTATGTCGAATACATGAGACAGTAACCTACAGTGTGTGTATGTTGAATACGTGTCACAGTAACTACAGTGTATGTGTGTTGAATACGCGTGACAGTAACTACAGTGTATGTATGTTGAATACGTGTGACAGTAACTACAGTGTATGTGTGTTGAATACGCGTGACAGTAACTACAGTGTATGTATGTTGAATACGTGTGACAGTAACTATAGTGTAAGTATGTTGAATACATGAGACAGTAACTACAGTGTATGTATCTCGAATACATGAGACAGTAACCTACAGTGTATGTATGTTGAATACGTGTGACAGTGACTACAGTGTATGTATATTGAATACATGAGACAGTTACTACAGTGTATGTATGTTGAATACGTCTGACAGTAACTACAGTGTATGTATGTTGAATACATGAGACAGTAACTACAGTGTATGTATGTTGAATACGTCTGACAGTAACTACAGTGTATGTATGTTGAATACGTGACAGTAACTACAGTTTATGTATGTTGAATACGTGACAGTATCTACAGTGTATGTATGTTGAATACATGTGACAGTAACTACAGTGTATACATGTTGAATACGTGCGACAGTAACTACAGTGTATGTATGTTAAATACGTGTGACAGTAACTGCAGTGTATGTATGTTGAATACGTGACAGTAACTACAGTGTATGTGTGTTGAATACGTGACAGTTACTACAGTGTATGTATGTTGAATACGTGTGACAGTAACTGCAGTGTATGTATGTTGAATACGTGACAGTAACTACAGTGTATGTATGTTGAATACGTGACAGTAATTACAGTGTATGTATGTTGAATACATGTGACAGTAACTACAGTGTATGTATGTTGAATACGTGTGACAGTAACTGCAGTGTATGTATGTTGAATACGTGTGACAGTAACTGCAGTGTATGTATGTTGAATACGTGACAGTAACTACAGTGTATGTATGTTGAATACATGTGACAGTAACTACAGTGTATGTATGTTGAATACGTGTGACAGTAACTGCAGTGTATGTATGTTGAATACGTGTGACAGTAACTGCAGTGTATGTATGTTGAATACGTGACAGTAACTACAGTGTATGTATGTTGAATACGTGACAGTAACTACAGTGTATGTATGTTGAATACATGTGACAGTAACTACAGTGTATGTATGTTGAATACGTGCGACAGTAACTACAGTGTATGTATGTTGAATACGTGTGACAGTAACTACAGTGTATGTGTGTTGAATACGCGTGACAGTAACTACAGTGCATGTATGTTGAATACGTGTGACAGTAACTACAGTGTATGTGTGTTGAATACACGTGAAAGTAACTACAGTGTAGTTATGTTGAATACATGAGACAGTAACTACTGTATATGTATGTTGAATACGTGTGACAGTAAATATAATGTATGTATGTTGAATACGTCTGACAATAACTAGTGTATGTGTGTTGAATACGCGTGACAGTAACTACAGTGTATGTATGTTGAATACGTGTGACAGTAACTGCATTGTATGTGTGTTGAATACGCGTGACAGTAACTACAGTGTGTGTATGTTGAATACGTCTGACAGTAACTAGTGTATGTGTGTTGAATACGCGTGACAGTAACTACAGATTATGTATGTTGAATACATGAGACAGTAACTACAGTGTATGTATGTTGAATACGTGTGACAGTAACTACAGTGTATGTTGAATACATGTGACAGTAGCTACAGTGTATATATGTTGAATACGTGCGACAGTAACTACAGTGTATGTATGTTGAATACGTGTGACAGTAACTGCAGTGTATGTATGTTGAATACGTGACAGTAACTACAGTGTATGTATGTTGAATACGTGACAGTAACTACAGTGTATGTATGTTGAATACATGTGACAGTAACTACAGTGTATGTATGTTGAATACGTCTGACAGTAACTGCAGTGTATGTATGTTGAATACATCTGACAGTAACTACAGTGTACGTATGTTGAATACATGTGAAAGTAACTACATTGTATGTATGTTAAATACGTGTGACAGTAACTACAGTGTATGTATGTTGAACACATGTGACAGTAACTACAGTGTATGTGTGTTGAATACGTGTGACAGTAACTACAGTGTATGTATGTTGAATACGTGACAGTAACTACAGTGTATGTATGTTGAATACATGAGACAGTAACTATAGTGTATATATGTCGAATACATGAGACAGTAGCCTACAGTGTATGTATGTTGAATACGTGTGACAGTAACTACAGTGTATGTATGTTGAATACGTGTGACAGTAACTACAGTGTATGTGTATTGAATACGTGTGACAGTAACTACAGTGTATGTATGTTGAATACGTGTGACAGTAACTACAGTGTATGTATGTTAAATACGTCTGCCAGTAATTACACTGTATGTTTTGTTAAATACGTGTGACAGTAACTACAGTGTATGTATGTTGAATACGTGTAACAGTAACTACAGTGTATGTATGTTGAATACGTGTGACAGTAACTACAGTGTATTTGTATTGAATACGTGTGACAGTAACCTACAGTGTATGTATGTTGAATACGTGTGACAGTAAATACAGTGTATGTGTGTTGAATACGCGTGACAGTAACTACAGTGTATGTATGTTGAATACGTGTGACAGTAACTATAGTGTATGTATGTTAAATACGTGTGACAGTAACTACAGTGTATGTATGTTGAATACATGAGACAGTAACTACAGTGTATGTATGTCGAATACATGAGACAGTAACCTACAGTGTATGTATGTTGAATACGTGTGACAGTAACTACAGTGTATGTATTTTGAATACATGAGACAGTTACTTCAATGTATGTATGTCGAATACATGAGACAGTAACCTACAGTGTGTGTATGTTGAATACGTGTCACAGTAACTACAGTGTATGTGTGTTGAATACGCGTGACAGTAACTACAGTGTATGTATGTTGAATACGTGTGACAGTAACTACATTGTATGTATGTTGAATACGTGTGACAGTAACTACATTGTATGTATGTTAAATACGTGTGACAGTAACTACAGTGTATGTATGTTGAATACGTATGACAGTAACTACAGTGTATGTATGTTGAATACGTGTGACAGTAACTACAGTGTATGTGTATTGAATACGTGTGACAGTAACTACAGTGTATGTATGTTAAATACGTCTGCCAGTAATTACAGTGTATGTTTTGTTAAATACGTGTGACAGTAACTACAGTGTATATATGTTAAATACGTCTGCCAGTAACTACAGTGTATGTATGTTGAATACGTGTGACAGTAACTACAGTGTATGTATGTTGAATACGTGTCACAGTAACTACAGTGTATGTGTGTTGAATACGCGTGACAGTAACTACAGTGTATGTATGTTGAATACGTGTGACAGTAACTACATTGTATGTATGTTGAATACGTGTGACAGTAACTACATTGTATGTATGTTAAATACGTGTGACAGTAACTACAGTGTATGTATGTTGAATACGTATGACAGTAACTACAGTGTATGTATGTTGAATACGTGTGACAGTAACTACAGTGTATGTGTATTGAATACGTGTGACAGTAACTACAGTGTATGTATGTTAAATACGTCTGCCAGTAATTACAGTGTATGTTTTGTTAAATACGTGTGACAGTAACTACAGTGTATATATGTTAAATACGTCTGCCAGTAACTACAGTGTATGTATGTTGAATACGTGTGACAGTAACTACAGTGTATGTATGTTGAATACGTGTGAC
Organism: Saccoglossus kowalevskii; assembly: GCF_978046115.1. Taxonomy (NCBI): domain Eukaryota; kingdom Metazoa; phylum Hemichordata; class Enteropneusta; family Harrimaniidae; genus Saccoglossus; species Saccoglossus kowalevskii. Next base: position 3,000,492 of record NC_140659.1, read on the forward strand.
AGTAACTACAGTGTATGTATGTTGAATACGTGTGACAGTAACTACAGTGTATGTGTATTGAATACGTGTGACAGTAACCTACAGTGCATGTATGTTGAATACGTGTGACAGTAATTACAGTGTATGTGTGCTGGATACGCGTGACAGTAACTACAGTGTATGTATGTTGAATACGTGTGACAGTAACTATAGTGTATGTATGTTGAATACATGAGACAGTAACTACAGTGTATGTATCTCGAATACATGAGACAGTAACCTACAGTGTATGTGTGTTGAATACGTGTGACAGTAACTACAGTGTATGTATATTGAATACATGAGACAGTTACTACATTGTATGTATGTCGAATACATGAGACAGTATCCTACAGTGTGTGTATGCTGAATACGTGTGACAGTAACTACAGTGTATGTGTGTTGAATACGCGTGACAGTAACTACAGTTTATGTATGTTGAATACGTGTGATAGTAACTACAGTGTATGTGTGTTGAATACACGTGAAAGTAACTACAGTGTAGTTATGTTGAATACATGAGACAGTAACTACTGTGTATGTATGTTGAATACGTGTGACAGTAAATATAATGTATGTATGTTGAATACGTCTGACAATAACTAGTGTATGTGTGTTGAATACGCGTGACAGTAACTACAGTGTATGTATGTTGAATACGTGTGACAGTAACTGCAGTGTATGTGTGTTGAATACGCGTGACAGTAACTACAGTGTGTGTATGTTGAATACGTCTGACAGTAACTAGTGTATGTGTGTTGAATACGCGTGACAGTAACTACAGATTATGTATGTTGAATACATGAGACAGTAACTACAGTGTATGTATGTTGAATACGTGTGACAGTAACTACAGTGTATGTTGAATACATGTGACAGTAGCTACAGTGTATATATGTTGAATACGTGCGACAGTAACTACAGTGTATGTATGTTGAATACGTGTGACAGTAACTGCAGTGTATGTATGTTGAATACGTGACAGTAACTACAGTGTATGTATGTTGAATACGTGACAGTAACTACAGTGTATGTATGTTGAATACATGTGACAGTAACTACAGTGTATGTATGTTGAATACGTCTGACAGTAACTGCAGTGTATGTATGTTGAATACATCTGACAGTAACTACTGTGTACGTATGTTGAATACATGTGAAAGTAACTACATTGTATGTATGTTAAATACGTGTGACAGTAACTACAGTGTATGTATGTTGAACACATGTGACAGTAACTACAGTGTATGTGTGTTGAATACGTGTGACAGTAACTACAGTGTATGTATGTTGAATACGTGACAGTAACTACAGTGTATGTATGTTGAATACATGAGACAGTAACTATAGTGTATATATGTCGAATACATGAGACAGTAGCCTACAGTGTATGTATGTTGAATACGTGTGACAGTAACTACTGTGTATGTATTTTGAATACATGAAACAGTTACTACAATGTATGTATGTCGAATACATGAGACAGTAACCTACAGTGTGTTTATGTTGAATACGTGTGACAGTAACTACAGTCTGTGTGTTGAATACGCGTGACAGTAACTACAGTGTATGTATGTTGAATACATGAGACATTACCTACAGTATATGTATGTTGAATACGTGTGACAGTAACTACAGTGTATGTGTGTTGAATACGCGTGACAGTAACTACAGTGTAGGTATGTTGAATACATGAGACAGTAACTACAGTGTATGTATGTTGAATACGTGTGACAGTAACTACAGTGTATGTATGTTGAATACGTGTGACAGTAACTACAGTGTATGTATGTTGAATACGTGTGACAGTAACTGCAGTGTATGTGTGTTGAATACGCGTGACAGTAACTACAGTGTATGTAAGTTGGATACATGAGACAGTAACTGCAGTGTGTGTATGTTGAATACGTCGGACAATAACTAGTGTATGTGTGTTGAATACGCGTGACAGTAACTACAGTGTATGTATGTTGAATACATGAGACAGTAACTACTGTGTATGTATGTTGAATACGTGTGACAGTAACTACAGTGTATGTATGTTGAATACGTCTGACAATAACTAGTGTATGTGTGTTGAATACGCGTGACAGTAACTACAGTGTATGTAAGTTGAATACATGAGACAGTAACTACTGTGTATGTATGTTGAATACATGAGACAGTAACTATAGTGAATGTATGTTGAATACGTCTGACAGTAACTACAGTGTATGTATGTTGAATACATGTGACAGTAACTACAGTGTATGCATATTTGAATACGTGTGACAGTAACTACAGTGTATGTGTGTTGAATACGTGTGACAGTAACTACAGTGTATGTATGTTGAATACGTGACAGTAACTACAGTGTATGTATGTTGAATACATGAGACAGTAACTATAGTGAATGTATGTTGAATACGACTGACAGTAACTACAGTGTGTGTATGTTGAATACGTCTGACAGTAACTAGTGTATGTGTGTTGAATACGCGTGACAGTAACTACAGATTATGTATGTTGAATACATGAGACAGTAACTACAGTGTATGTATGTTGAATACGTGTGACAGTAACTACAGTGTAAGTATGTTGAATACATGTGACAGTAGCTGCAGTGTATGTATGTTGAATACGTGTGACAGTAACTGCAGTGTATGTATGTTGAATACGTGTGACAGTAACTGCAGTGTATGTATGTCGAATACGTGACAGTAACTACAGTGTATGTATGTTGAATACGTGACAGTAACTACAGTGTATGTATGTTGAATACATGTGACAGTAACTACAGTGTATGTATGTTGAATACGTGTGACAGTAACTACATTGTATGTATGTTAAATACGTCTGACAGTAACTGCAGTGTATGTATGTTGAATACATCTGACAGTAACTACAGTGTATGTATGTTGAATACATGTGAAAGTAACTACATTGTATATATGTTAAATACGTGTGACAGTAACTACAGTGTATGTATGTTGAACACATGTGACAGTAACTACAGTGTATGTATGTTAAATACGTGTGACAGTAACTACAATGTATGTATGTTGAATACGTGTGACAGTAACTACAGTGTATGTATGTTGAATACGTGTGACAGTAACTACAGTGTATGTGTATTGAATACGTGTGACAGTAACTACAGTGTATGTATGTTGAATACGTGTAACAGTAACTACAGTGTATGTATGTTAAATACGTCTGCCAGTAATTACACTGTATGTTTTGTTAAATACGTGTGACAGTAACTACAGTGTATGTATGTTGAATACGTGACAGTAACTACAGTGTATGTATGTTGAATACATGTGACAGTAACTACAGTGTATGTATGTTGAATACGTCTGACAGTAACTGCAGTGTATGTATGTTGAATACATCTGACAGTAACTACTGTGTACGTATGTTGAATACATGTGAAAGTAACTACATTGTATGTATGTTAAATACGTGTGACAGTAACTACAGTGTATGTATGTTGAACACATGTGACAGTAACTACAGTGTATGTGTGTTGAATACGTGTGACAGTAACTACAGTGTATGTATGTTGAATACGTGACAGTAACTACAGTGTATGTATGTTGAATACATGAGACAGTAACTATAGTGTATATATGTCGAATACATGAGACAGTAGCCTACAGTGTATGTATGTTGAATACGTGTGACAGTAACTACTGTGTATGTATTTTGAATACATGAAACAGTTACTACAATGTATGTATGTCGAATACATGAGACAGTAACCTACAGTGTGTTTATGTTGAATACGTGTGACAGTAACTACAGTCTATGTGTGTTGAATACGCGTGACAGTAACTACAGTGTATGTATGTTGAATACATGAGACATTACCTACAGTTTATGTATGTTGAATACGTGTGACAGTAACTACAGTGTATGTGTGTTGAATACGCGTGACAGTAACTACAGTGTAGGTATGTTGAATACATGAGACAGTAACTACAGTGTATGTATGTTGAATACGTGTGACAGTAACTACAGTGTATGTATGTTGAATACGTGTGACAGTAACTACAGTGTATGTATGTTGAATACGTGTGACAGTAACTGCAGTGTATGTGTGTTGAATACGCGTGACAGTAACTACAGTGTATGTAAGTTGGATACATGAGACAGTAACTGCAGTGTGTGTATGTTGAATACGTCGGACAATAACTAGTGTATGTGTGTTGAATACGCGTGACAGTAACTACAGTGTATGTATGTTGAATACATGAGACAGTAACTACTGTGTATGTATGTTGAATACGTGTGACAGTAACTACAGTGTATGTATGTTGAATACGTCTGACAATAACTAGTGTATGTGTGTTGAATACGCGTGACAGTAACTACAGTGTATGTAAGTTGAATACATGAGACAGTAACTACTGTGTATGTATGTTGAATACATGAGACAGTAACTATAGTGAATGTATGTTGAATACGTCTGACAGTAACTACAGTGTATGTATGTTGAATACATGTGACAGTAACTACAGTGTATGCATATTTGAATACGTGTGACAGTAACTACAGTGTATGTATGTTGAATACGTGACAGTAACTACAGTGTATGTATGTTGAATACATGTGACAGTAACTACAGTGTATGTGTGTTGAATACGTGTGACAGTAACTACAGTGTATGTATGTTGAATACGTGACAGTAACTACAGTGTATGTATGTTGAATACATGAGACAGTAACTATAGTGAATGTATGTTGAATACGACTGACAGTAACTACAGTGTGTGTATGTTGAATACGTCTGACAGTAACTAGTGTATGTGTGTTGAATACGCGTGACAGTAACTACAGATTATGTATGTTGAATACATGAGACAGTAACTACAGTGTATGTATGTTGAATACGTGTGACAGTAACTACAGTGTAAGTATGTTGAATACATGTGACAGTAGCTGCAGTGTATGTATGTTGAATACGTGTGACAGTAACTGCAGTGTATGTATGTTGAATACGTGTGACAGTAACTGCAGTGTATGTATGTCGAATACGTGACAGTAACTACAGTGTATGTATGTTGAATACGTGACAGTAACTACAGTGTATGTATGTTGAATACATGTGACAGTAACTACAGTGTATGTATGTTGAATACGTGTGACAGTAACTACATTGTATGTATGTTAAATACGTCTGACAGTAACTGCAGTGTATGTATGTTGAATACATCTGACAGTAACTACAGTGTATGTATGTTGAATACATGTGAAAGTAACTACATTGTATATATGTTAAATACGTGTGACAGTAACTACAGTGTATGTATGTTGAACACATGTGACAGTAACTACAGTGTATGTATGTTAAATACGTGTGACAGTAACTACAGTGTATGTATGTTGAATACGTGTGACAGTAACTACAGTGTATGTATGTTGAATACGTGTGACAGTAACTACAGTGTATGTGTATTGAATACGTGTGACAGTAACTACAGTGTATGTATGTTGAATACGTGTGACAGTAACTACAGTGTATGTATGTTAAATACGTCTGCCAGTAATTACACTGTATGTTTTGTTAAATACGTGTGACAGTAACTACAGTGTATGTATGTTGAATACGTGTGACAGTAACTACAGTGTATGTGTATTGAATACGTGTGACAGTAACTACAGTGTGTGTATGTTGAATACGTCTGACAGTAACTAGTGTATGTGTGTTGAATACGCGTGACAGTAACTACAGATTATGTATGTTGAATACATGAGACAGTAACTACATTGTATATATGTTAAATACGTGTGACAGTAACTACAGTGTATGTATGTTGAACACATGTGACAGTAACTACAGTGTATGTATGTTAAATACGTGTGACAGTAACTACAGTGTATGTATGTTGAATACGTGTGACAGTAAATACAGTGTATGTATGTTGAATACGTGTGACAGTAACTACAGTGTATGTGTATTGAATACGTGTGACAGTAACTACAGTGTATGTATGTTGAATACGTGTGGCAGTAACTACAGTGTATGTATGTTAATTACGTCTGCCAGTAATTACACTGTATGTTTTGTTAAATACGTGTGACAGTAACTACAGTGTATATATGTTGAATACGTATGACAGTAACTACAGTGTATGTATGTTGAATACGTTTAACAGTAACTACAGTGTATGTATGTTGAATACGTGTGACACTAACTACAGTGTATTTGTATTGAATACGTGTGACAGTAACTACAGTGTATGTATGTCGAATACATGAGACAGTAACCTACAGTGTATGTATGTTGAATACGTGTGACAGTAACTACAGTGTATGTATTTTGAATACATGAGACAGTTACTACAATGTATGTATGTCAAATACATGAGACAGTAACCTACAGTGTGTGTATGTTGAATACGTGTCACAGTAACTACAGTGTATGTGTGTTGAATACGCGTGACAGTAACTACAGTGTATGTATGTTGAAACATGAGACAGTAACTACAGTGTATGTATGTTGAATACGTGTGACAGTAACTATAGTGTAGGTATGTTGAATACATGAGACAGTAACTACAGTGTATGTATGTTGAATACGTGTGACAGTAACTACAATGTATGCATGTTGAATACGTCAGACAATAACTAGTGTATGTGTGTTGAATACGCGTGACAGTAACTACAGTGTATGTATGTTGAATACGTGTGACAGTAACTGCAGTGTATGTGTGTTGAATACGCGTGACAGTAACTACAGTGTATGTAAGTTGGATACATGAGACAGTAACTGCAGTGTGTGTATGTTGAATACGTCTGACAATAACTAGTGTATATGTGTTGAATACGCGTGACAGTAACTACAGTGTATGTATGTTGAATACATGAGACAGTAACTACAGTGCATGTATGTTGAATACGTGTGACGTTAAATACGTGTGACAGTAACTACAGTGTATGTATGTTGAATACGTGTGACAGTAAATACAGTGTATGTATGTTGAATACGTGTGACAGTAACTACAGTGTATGTGTATTGAATACGGGTGACAGTAACTACAGTGTATGTATGTTGAATACGTGTGACAGTAACTACAGTGTATAAATGTTAATTACGTCTGCCAGTAATTACACTGTATGTTTTGTTAAATACGTGTGACAGTAACTACAGTGTATATATGTTGAATACGTATGACAGTAACTACAGTGTATGTATGTTGAATACGTTTAACAGTAACTACAGTGTATGTATGTTGAATACGTGTGACACTAACTACAGTGTATTTGTATTGAATACGTGTGACAGTAACCTACAGTGTATGTATGTTGAATACGTGTGACAGTAAATACAGTGTATGTGTGTTGAATACGCGTGACAGTAACTACAGTGTATGTATGTTGAATACGTGTGACAGTAACTATAGTGTATGTATGTTAAATACGTGTGACAGTAACTACAGTGTATGTATGTTGAATACATGAGACAGTAACTACAGTGTATGTATGTCGAATACATGAGACAGTAACCTACAGTGTATGTATGTTGAATACGTGTGACAGTAACTACAGTGTATGTATTTTGAATACATGAGACAGTTACTACAATGTATGTATGTCGAATACATGAGACAGTAACCTACAGTGTGTGTATGTTGAATACGTGTCACAGTAACTACAGTGTATGTGTGTTGAATACGCGTGACAGTAACTACAGATTATGTATGTTGAATACATGAGACAGTAACTACAGTGTATGTATGTTGAATACGTGTGACAGTAACTACAGTGTAAGTATGTTGAATACATGTGACAGTAGCTGCAGTGTATGTATGTTGAATACGTGTGACAGTAACTGCAGTGTATGTATGTTGAATACGTGTGACAGTAACTGCAGTGTATGTATGTCGAATACGTGACAGTAACTACAGTGTATATATGTTGAATACGTGACAGTAACTACAGTGTATGTATGTTGAATACATGTGACAGTAACTACAGTGTATGTATGTTGAATACGTGTGACAGTAACTACATTGTATGTATGTTAAATACGTCTGACAGTAACTGCAGTGTATGTATGTTGAATACATCTGACAGTAACTACAGTGTATGTATGTTGAATACATGTGAAAGTAACTACATTGTATATATGTTAAATACGTGTGACAGTAACTACAGTGTATGTATGTTGAACACATGTGACAGTAACTACAGTGTATGTATGTTAAATACGTGTGACAGTAACTACAATGTATGTATGTTGAATACGTGTGACAGTAACTACAGTGGATGTATGTTGAATACGTGTGACAGTAACTACAGTGTATGTGTATTGAATACGTGTGACAGTAACTACAGTGTATGTATGTTGAATACGTGTGACAGTAACTACAGTGTATGTATGTTAAATACGTCTGCCAGTAATTACACTGTATGTTTTGTTAAATACGTGTGACAGTAACTACAGTGTATGTATGTTGAATACGTGACAGTAACTACAGTGTATGTATGTTGAATACATGTGACAGTAACTACAGTGTATGTATGTTGAATACGTCTGACAGTAACTTCAGTGTATGTATGTTGAATACATCTGACAGTAACTACTGTGTACGTATGTTGAATACATGTGAAAGTAACTACATTGTATGTATGTTAAATACGTGTGACAGTAACTACAGTGTATGTATGTTGAACACATGTGACAGTAACTACAGTGTATGTGTGTTGAATACGTGTGACAGTAACTACAGTGTATGTATGTTGAATACGTGACAGTAACTACAGTGTATGTATGTTGAATACATGAGACAGTAACTATAGTGTATATATGTCGAATACATGAGACAGTAGCCTACAGTGTATGTATGTTGAATACGTGTGACAGTAACTACTGTGTATGTATTTTGAATACATGAAACAGTTACTACAATGTATGTATGTCGAATACATGAGACAGTAACCTACAGTGTGTTTATGTTGAATACGTGTGACAGTAACTACAGTCTATGTGTGTTGAATACGCGTGACAGTAACTACAGTGTATGTATGTTGAATACATGAGACATTACCTACAGTTTATGTATGTTGAATACGTGTGACAGTAACTACAGTGTATGTGTGTTGAATACGCGTGACAGTAACTACAGTGTAGGTATGTTGAATACATGAGACAGTAACTACAGTGTATGTATGTTGAATACGTGTGACAGTAACTACAGTGTATGTATGTTGAATACGTGTGACAGTAACTACAGTGTATGTATGTTGAATACGTGTGACAGTAACTGCAGTGTATGTGTGTTGAATACGCGTGACAGTAACTACAGTGTATGTAAGTTGGATACATGAGACAGTAACTGCAGTGTGTGTATGTTGAATACGTCGGACAATAACTAGTGTATGTGTGTTGAATACGCGTGACAGTAACTACAGTGTATGTATGTTGAATACATGAGACAGTAACTTCTGTGTATGTATGTTGAATACGTGTGACAGTAACTACAGTGTATGTATGTTGAATACGTCTGACAATAACTAGTGTATGTGTGTTGAATACGCGTGACAGTAACTACAGTGTATGTAAGTTGAATACATGAGACAGTAACTACTGTGTATGTATGTTGAATACATGAGACAGTAACTATAGTGAATGTATGTTGAATACGTCTGACAGTAACTACAGTGTATGTATGTTGAATACATGTGACAGTAACTACAGTGTATGCATATTTGAATACGTGTGACAGTAACTACAGTGTATGTATGTTGAATACGTGACAGTAACTACAGTGTATGTATGTTGAATACATGTGACAGTAACTACAGTGTATGTGTGTTGAATACGTGTGACAGTAACTACAGTGTATGTATGTTGAATACGTGACAGTAACTACAGTGTATGTATGTTGAATACATGAGACAGTAACTATAGTGAATGTATGTTGAATACGACTGACAGTAACTACAGTGTGTGTATGTTGAATACGTCTGACAGTAACTAGTGTATGTGTGTTGAATACGCGTGACAGTAACTACAGATTATGTATGTTGAATACATGAGACAGTAACTACAGTGTATGTATGTTGAATACGTGTGACAGTAACTACAGTGTAAGTATGTTGAATACATGTGACAGTAGCTGCAGTGTATGTATGTTGAATACGTGTGACAGTAACTGCAGTGTATGTATGTTGAATACGTGTGACAGTAACTGCAGTGTATGTATGTCGAATACGTGACAGTAACTACAGTGTATGTATGTTGAATACGTGACAGTAACTACAGTGTATGTATGTTGAATACATGTGACAGTAACTACAGTGTATGTATGTTGAATACGTGTGACAGTAACTACATTGTATGTATGTTAAATACGTCTGACAGTAACTGCAGTGTATGTATGTTGAATACATCTGACAGTAACTACAGTGTATGTATGTTGAATACATGTGAAAGTAACTACATTGTATATATGTTAAATACGTGTGACAGTAACTACAGTGTATGTATGTTGAACACATGTGACAGTAACTACAGTGTATGTATGTTAAATACGTGTGACAGTAACTACAGTGTATGTATGTTGAATACGTGTGACAGTAACTACAGTGTATGTATGTTGAATACGTGTGACAGTAACTACAGTGTATGTGTATTGAATACGTGTGACAGTAACTACAGTGTATGTATGTTGAATACGTGTGACAGTAACTACAGTGTATGTATGTTAAATACGTCTGCCAGTAATTACACTGTATGTTTTGTTAAATACGTGTGACAGTAACTACAGTGTATGTATGTTGAATACGTGTGACAGTAACTACAGTGTATGTGTATTGAATACGTGTGACAGTAACTACAGTGTATGTATGTTGAATACGTGTGACAGTAACTACAGTGTATGTATGTTAAATACGCCTGCCAGTAATTACACTGTATGTTTTGTTAAATACGTGTGACAGTAACTACAGTGTATGTATGTTGAATACATTTGACAGTAACTACAGTGTATGTATGTTGAATACATGTGAAAGTAACTACATTGTATATATGTTAAATACGTGTGACAGTAACTACAGTGTATGTATGTTGAACACATGTGACAGTAACTACAGTGTATGTATGTTAAATACGTGTGACAGTAACTACAGTGTATGTATGTTGAATACGTGTGACAGTAACTACAGTGTATGTATGTTGAATACGTGTGACAGTAACTACAGTGTATGTGTATTGAATACGTGTGACAGTAACTACAGTGTATGTATGTTGAATACGTGTGACAGTAACTACAGTGTATGTATGTTAAATACGTCTGCCAGTAATTACACTGTATGTTTTGTTAAATACGTGTGACAGTAACTACAGTGTATGTATGTTGAATACGTGTGACAGTAACTACAGTGTATGTATGTTGAATACGTTTAACAGTAACTACAGTGTATGTATGTTGAATACGTGTGACACTAACTACAGTGTATTTGTATTGAATACGTGTGACAGTAACCTACAGTGTATGTATGTTGAATACGTGTGACAGTAAATACAGTGTATGTGTGTTGAATACGCGTGACAGTAACTACAGTGTATGTATGTTGAATACGTGTGACAGTTACTATAGTGTATGTATGTTAAATACGTGTGACAGTAACTACAGTGTATGTATGTTGAATACATGAGACAGTAACTACAGTGTATGTATGTCGAATACATGAGACAGTAACCTACAGTGTATGTATGTTGAATACGTGTGACAGTAACTACAGTGTATGTATTTTGAATACATGAGACAGTTACTACAATGTATGTATGTCGAATACATGAGACAGTAACCTACAGTGTGTGTTTGTTGAATGCGTGTCACAGTAACTACAGTGTATGTGTGTTGAATACGCGTGACAGTAACTACAGTGTATGTATGTTGAAACATGAGACAGTAACTACAGTGTATGTATGTTGAATACGTGTGACAGTAACTACAGTGTATGTGTGTTGAATACGCGTGACAGTAACTACAGTGTAGGTATGTTGAATACATGAGACAGTAACTACAGTGTATGTATGTTGAATACGTGTGACAGTAACTACAATGTATGCATGTTGAATACGTCTGACAATAACTAGTGTATGAGTGTTGAATACGCGTGACAGTAACTACAGTGTATGTGTGTTGAATACGTGTGACAGTAACTGCAGTGTATGTGTGTTGAATACGCGTGACAGTAACTACAGTGTATGTAAGTTGGATACATGAGACAGTAACTGCAGTGTGTGTATGTTGAATACGTCTGACAATAACTAGTGTATGTGTGTTGAATACGCGTGACAGTAACTACAGTGTATGTATGTTGAATACATGAGACAGTAACTACAGTGCATGTATGTTGAATACGTGTGACAGTAACTACAGTGTATGTGTGTTGAATACATGAGACAGTAACTACAGTGTATGTATGTTGAATACGTGTGACAGTAACTACAATGTATGCATGTTGAATACGTCTGACAATAACTAGTGTATGTGTGTTGAATACGCGTGACAGTAACTACAGTGTATGTATGTTGAATACATGAGACAGTAACTACTGTGTATGTATGTTGAATACGTGTGACAGTAACTACAGTGTATGTATGTTGAATACGTCTGACAATAACTAGTGTATGTGTGTTGAATACGCGTGACAGTAACTACATTGTATGTAAGTTGAATACATGAGACAGTAACTACTGTGTATGTATGTTGAATACATGAGACAGTAACTATAGTGTATGTAAGTTGAATACATGAGACAGTAACTATAGTGAATGTATGTTGAATACGTCTGACAGTAACTACAGTGTGTGTATGTTGAATACGTCTGACAGTAACTAGTGTATGTGTGTTAAATACGTCTGACAGTAACTGCAGTGTATGTATGTTGAATACATCTGACAGTAACTACAGTGTACGTATGTTGAATACATGAGACAGTAACTACAGTGTATGTATGTTGAATACGTGTGACAGTAACTACAGTGTAAGTATACTGAATACATGTGACAGTAGCTGCAGTGTATGTATGTTGAATACGTGTGACAGTAACTGCAGTGTATGTATGTTGTATACGTGCGACAGTAACTGCAGTGTATGTATGTCGAATACGTGACAGTAACTACAGTGTATGTATGTTGAATACGTGACAGTAACTACAGGGTATGTATGTTGAATACATGTGACAGTAACTACAGTGTATGTATGTTGAATACGTGTGACAGTAACTACATTGTATGTATGTTAAATACGTCTGACAGTAACTGCAGTGTATGTATGTTGAATACATCTGACAGTAACTACAGTGCATGTATGTTGAATACGTGTGACAGTAACTACAGTGTATGTGTGTTGAATACATGAGACAGTAACTACAGTGTATGTATGTTGAATACGTGTGACAGTAACTACAATGTATGCATGTTGAATACGTCTGACAATAACTAGTGTATGTGTGTTGAATACGCGTGACAGTAACTACAGTGTATGTATGTTGAATACGTGTGACAGTAACTGCAGTGTATGTGTGTTGAATACGCGTGACAGTAACTACAGTGTATGTAAGTTGGATACATGAGACAGTAACTGCAGTGTATGTATGTTGAATACGTCTGACAATAACTAGTGTATGTGTGTTGAATACGCGTGACAGTAACTACAGTGTATGTATGTTGAATACATGAGACAGTAACTACTGTGTATGTATGTTGAATACGTGTGACAGTAACTACAGTGTATGTATGTTGAATACGTCTGACAATAACTAGTGTATGTGTGTTGAATACGCGTGACAGTAACTACATTGTATGTAAGTTGAATACATGAGACAGTAACTACTGTGTATGTATGTTAAATACATGAGACAGTAACTATAGTGTATGTAAGTTGAATACATGAGACAGTAACTATAGTGAATGTATGTTGAATACGTCTGACAGTAACTACAGTGTGTGTATGTTGAATACGTCTGACAGTAACTAGTGTATGTGTGTTAAATACGTCTGACAGTAACTGCAGTGTATGTATGTTGAATACATCTGACAGTAACTACAGTGTACGTATGTTGAATACATGAGACAGTAACTACAGTGTATGTATGTTGAATACGTGTGACAGTAACTACAGTGTAAGTATACTGAATACATGTGACAGTAGCTGCAGTGTATGTATGTTGAATACGTGTGACAGTAACTGCAGTGTATGTATGTTGTATACGTGCGACAGTAACTGCAGTGTATGTATGTCGAATACGTGACAGTAACTACAGTGTATGTATGTTGAATACGTGACAGTAACTACAGTGTATGTATGTTGAATACATGAGACAGTAACTACAGTGTATGTATGTTGAATACGTGTGACAGTAACTACATTGTATGTATGTTAAATACGTCTGACAGTAACTGCAGTGTATGTATGTTGAATACATCTGACAGTAACTACAGTGTATGTATGTTGAATACATGTGAAAGTAACTACATTGTATGTATGTTAAATACGTGTGACAGTAACTACAGTGTATGTATGTTGAACACATGTGACAGTAACTACAGTGTATGTATGTTAAATACGTGTGACAGTAACTACAGTGTATGTATGTTGAACACATGTGACAGTAACTACAGTGTATGTATGTTGAACACGTGTGACAGTAACTACAGTGTATGTGTATTGAATACGTGTCACAGTAACTACAGTGTATGTATGTTGAATACGTGTGACAGTAACTACAGTGTATGTATGTTAAATACGTCTGCCAGTAATTACACTGTATGTTTTGTTAAATACGTGTGACAGTAACTACAGTGTATGTATGTTGAATACGTGTGACAGTAACTACAGTGTATGTATGTTGAATACGTGTGACAGTAACTATAGTGTATGTATGTTGAATACGTGTGACAGTAACTACAGTGTATTTGTATTGAATACGTGTGACAGTAACCTACAGTGTATGTATGTTGAATACGTGTGACAGTAAATACAGTGTATGTGTGTTGAATACGCGTGACAGTAACTACAGTGTATGTATGTTGAATACGTGTGACAGTAACTATAGTGTATGTATGTTAAATACGTGTGACAGTAACTACAGTGTATGTATGTCGAATACATGAGACAGTAACCTACAGTGTATGTATGTTGAATACGTGTGACAGTAACTACAGTGTATGTATTTTGAATACATGAGACAGTTACTACAATGTATGTATGTCGAATACATGAGACAGTAACCTACAGTGTGTGTATGTTGAATACGTGTGACAGTAACTACAGTGTATGTGTGTTGAATACGCGTGACAGTAACTACAGTGTATGTATGTTGAATACATGAGACAGTAACTACAGGGTATGTATGTTGAATACGTGTGACAGTAACTACAGTGTATGTGTGTTGAATACGCGTGACAGTAACTACAGTGTAGGTATGTTGAATACATGAGACAGTAACTACAGTGTATGTATGTTGAATACGTGTGACAGTAACTACAATGTATGCATGTTGAATACGTCTGACAATAACTAGTGTATGTGTGTTGAATACGCGTGACAGTAACTACAGTGTATGTATGTTGAATACGTGTGACAGTAACTGCAGTGTATGTGTGTTGAATACGCGTGACAGTAACTACAGTGTATGTAAGTTGGATACATGAGACAGTAACTGCAGTGTGTGTATGTTGAATACGTCTGACAATAACTAGTGTATGTGTGTTGAATACGCGTGACAGTAACTACAGTGTATGTATGTTGAATACATGAGACAGTAACTACTGTGTATGTATGTTGAATACGTGTGACAGTAACTACAGTGTATGTATGTTGAATACGTCTGACAATAACTAGTGTATGTATGTTGAATACGTGTGACAGTAACTACAGTGTATGTATGTTGAATACGTGACAGTAACTACAGTGTATGTATGTTGAATACATGTGACAGTAACTACAGTGTATGTATGTTAAATACGTGTGACAGTAACTACAGTGTATGTATGTTGAACACATGTGACAGTAACTACAGTGTATGTATGTTAAATACGTGTGACAGTAACTACAGTGTATGTATGTTGAACACATGTGACAGTAACTACAGTGTATGTATGTTGAACACGTGTGACAGTAACTACAGTGTATGTGTATTGAATACGTGTCACAGTAACTACAGTGTATGTATGTTGAATACGTGTGACAGTAACTACAGTGTATGTATGTTAAATACGTCTGCCAGTAATTACACTGTATGTTTTGTTAAATACGTGTGACAGTAACTACAGTGTATGTATGTTGAATACGTGTGACAGTAACTACAGTGTATGTATGTTGAATACGTGTGACAGTAACTACAGTGTATGTATGTTGAATACGTGTGACAGTAACTACAGTGTATTTGTATTGAATACGTGTGACAGTAACCTACAGTGTATGTATGTTGAATACGTGTGACAGTAAATACAGTGTATGTGTGTTGAATACGCGTGACAGTAACTACAGTGTATGTATGTTGAATACGTGTGACAGTAACTATAGTGTATGTATGTTAAATACGTGTGACAGTAACTACAGTGTATGTATGTCGAATACATGAGACAGTAACCTACAGTGTATGTATGTTGAATACGTGTGACAGTAACTACAGTGTATGTATTTTGAATACATGAGACAGTTACTACAATGTATGTATGTCGAATACATGAGACAGTAACCTACAGTGTGTGTATGTTGAATACGTGTGACAGTAACTACAGTGTATGTGTGTTGAATACGCGTGACAGTAACTACAGTGTATGTATGTTGAATACATGAGACAGTACCTACAGGGTATGTATGTTGAATACGTGTGACAGTAACTACAGTGTATGTGTGTTGAATACGCGTGACAGTAACTACAGTGTAGGTATGTTGAATACATGAGACAGTAACTACAGTGTATGTATGTTGAATACGTGTGACAGTAACTACAATGTATGCATGTTGAATACGTCTGACAATAACTAGTGTATGTGTGTTGAATACGCGTGACAGTAACTACAGTGTATGTATGTTGAATACGTGTGACAGTAACTGCAGTGTATGTGTGTTGAATACGCGTGACAGTAACTACAGTGCATGTAAGTTGGATACATGAGACAGTAACTGCAGTGTGTGTATGTTGAATACGTCTGACAATAACTAGTGTATGTGTGTTGAATACGCGTGACAGTAACTACAGTGTATGTATGTTGAATACATGAGACAGTAACTACTGTGTATGTATGTTGAATACGTATGACAGTAACTACAGTGTATGTATGTTGAATACGTCTGACAATAACTAGTGTATGTATGTTGAATACGTGTGACAGTAACTACAGTGTATGTATGTTGTATACGTGACAGTAACTACAGTGTATGTATGTTGAATACATGTGACAGTAACTACAGTGTATGTATGTTGAATACGTGCGACAGTAACTACAGTGTATGTATGTTAAATACGTGTGACCGTAACTGCAGTGTATGTATGTTGAATACGTGACAGTAACTACAGTGTATGTATGTTGAATACGTGACAGTAACTACAGTGTATGTGTGTTGAATGCGTGTGACAGTAACTGCAGTGTATGGATGTTGAATACGTGACAGTAACTACAGTGTATGTATGTTGAATACGTGACAGTAACTACAGTGTATGTATGTTGAATACATGTGACAGTAACTACAGTGTATGTATGTTGAATACGTGTGACAGTAACTGCAGTGTATGTATGTTGAATACGTGTGACAGTAACTGCAGTGTATGTATGTTGAATACGTGACAGTAACTACAGTGTATGTATATTGAATATGTGACAGTAACTACAGTGTATGTTTGTTGAATACATGTGACAGTAACTACAGTGTATGTATGTTGAATACGTGCGACAGTAACTACAGTGTATGTATGTTGAATACGTGCGACAGTATTTACAGTGTGTGTATGTTCAATACGTGTGACAGTAAATACAGTGTATGTGTGTTGAATACGCGTGACAGTAACTACAGTGTATGTATGTTGAATACATGAGACAGTAACTATAGTGAATGTATGTTGAATACGTCTGACAGTAACTACAGTGTGTGTATGTTGAATACGTCTGACAGTAACTAGTGTATGTGTGTTGAATACGCGTGACAGTAACTACTGATTATGTATGTTGAATACATGAGACAGTAACTACAGTGTACGTATGTTGAATACGTGTGACAGTAACTACAGTGTAAGTATGTTGAATACATGTGACAGTAGCTACAGTGTATATATGTTGAATACGTGCGACAGTAACTTCAGTGTATGTATGTTGAATACGTGTGACAGTAACTGCAGTGTATGTATGTTGAATACGTGACAGTAACTACAGTGTATGTATGTTGAATACGTGACAGTAACTACAGTGTATGTATGTTGAATACATGTGACAGTAACTACAGTGTATGTATGTTGAATACGTGTGACAGTAACTGCAGTGTATGTATGTTGAATACGTGTGACAGTAACTACATTGTATGTATGTTAAATACGTGTGACAGTAACTACAGTGTATGTATGTTGAACACATGTGACAGTAACTACAGTGTATGTATGTTAAATACGTGTGACAGTAACTACAGTGTATGTATGTTGAATACGTGTGACAGTAACTACAGTGTATGTATGTTGAATACGTGTGACAGTAACTACAGTGTATGTGTATTGAATACGTGTGACAGTAACTACAGTGTATGTATGTTGAATACGTGTGACAGTAACTACAGTGTATGTATGTTAAATACGTCTGCCAGTAATTACACTGTATGTTTTGTTAAATACGTCTGCCAGTACCTACAGTGTATGTATGTTGAATACGTGTGACAGTAACTACAGTGTATGTATGTTGAGTACATGTGACAGTAACTACAGTGTATTTGTATTGAATACGTGTGACAGTAACCTACAGTGTATGTATGTTGAATACGTGTGACAGTAAATACAGTGTATGTGTGTTGAATACGCGTGACAGTAACTACAGTGTATGTATGTTGAATACGTGTGACAGTAACTATAGTGTATGTATGTTAAATACGTGTGACAGTAACTACAGTGTATGTATGTCGAATACATGAGACAGTAACCTACAGTGTATGTATGTTGAATACGTGTGACAGTAACTACAGTGTATGTATTTTGAATACATGAGACAGTTACTACAATGTATGTATGTCGAATACATGAGACAGTAACCTACAGTGTATGTATGTTGAATACATGAGACAGTAACTACAGTGTATGTATGTTGAATACGTGTGACAGTAACTACAGTGTATGTGTGTTGAATACGCGTGACAGTAACTACAGTGTAGGTATGTTGAATACATGAGACAGTAACTACAGTGTATGTATGTTGAATACGTGTGACAGTAACTACAATGTATGCATGTTGAATACGTCTGACAATAACTAGTGTATGTGTGTTGAATACGCGTGACAGTAACTACAGTGTATGTATGTTGAATACGTGTGACAGTAACTGCAGTGTATGTGTGTTGAATACGCGTGACAGTAACTACAGTGTATGTAAGTTGGATACATGGGACAGTAACTGCAGTGTGTGTATGTTGAATACGTCTGACAATAACAAGTGTATGTGTGTTGAATACGCGTGACAGTTACTACAGTGTATGTATGTTGAATACATGAGACAGTAACTACTGTGTATGTATGTTGAATACGTGTGACAGTAACTACAGTGTATGTATGTTGAATACGTCTGACAATAACTAGTGTATGTATGTTGAATACGTGTGACAGTAACTACAGTGTATGTATGTTGAATACGTGACAGTAACTACAGTGTATGTATGTTGAATACATGTGACAGTAACTACAGTGTATGTATGTTGAATACGTGCGACAGTAACTACAGTGTATGTATGTTAAATACGTGTGACAGTAACTGCAGTGTATGTATGTTGAATACGTGACAGTAACTACAGTGTATGTATGTTGAATACGTGACAGTAACTACAGTGTATGTATGTTGAATGCGTGTGACAGTAACTGCAGTGTATGGATGTTGAATACGTGACAGTAACTACAGTGTATGTATGTTGAATACGTGACAGTAACTACAGTGTATGTATGTTGAATACATGTGACAGTAACTACAGTGTATGTATGTTGAATACGTGTGACAGTAACTGCAGTGTATGTATGTTGAATACGTGTGACAGTAACTGCAGTGTATGTATGTTGAATACGTGACAGTAACTACAGTGTATGTATATTGAATATGTGACAGTAACTACAGTGTATGTTTGTTGAATACATGTGACAGTAACTACAGTGTATGTATGTTGAATACGTGCGACAGTAACTACAGTGTATGTATGTTGAATACGTGCGACAGTAATTACAGTGTGTGTATGTTCAATACGTGTGACAGTAAATACAGTGTATGTGTGTTGAATACGCGTGACAGTAACTACAGTGTATGTATGTTGAATACATGAGACAGTAACTATAGTGAATATATGTTGAATACGTCTGACAGTAACTACAGTGTGTGTATGTTGAATACGTCTGACAGTAACTAGTGTATGTGTGTTGAATACGCGTGACAGTAACTACTGATTATGTATGTTGAATACATGAGACAGTAACTACAGTGTACGTATGTTGAATACGTGTGACAGTAACTACAGTGTAAGTATGTTGAATACATGTGACAGTAGCTACAGTGTATATATGTTGAATACGTGCGACAGTAACTTCAGTGTATGTATGTTGAATACGTGTGACAGTAACTGCAGTGTATGTATGTTGAATACGTGACAGTAACTACAGTGTATGTATGTTGAATACGTGACAGTAACTACAGTGTATGTATGTTGAATACATGTGACAGTAACTACAGTGTATGTATGTTGAATACGTGTGACAGTAACTGCAGTGTATGTATGTTGAATACGTGTGACAGTAAGTGCAGTGTATGTATGTCGAATACGTGACAGTAACTACAGTGTATGTATGTTGAATACGTGACAGTAACTACAGTGTATGTATGTTGAATACATGTGACAGTAACTACAGTGTATGTATGTTGAATACGTGTGACAGTAACTACATTGTATGTATGTTAAATACGTCTGACAGTAACTGCAGTGTATGTATGTTGAATACATCTGACAGTTACTACAGTGTATGTATGTTGAATACATGTGAAAGTAACTACATTGTATGTATGTTAAATACGTGTGACAGTAACTACAGTGTATGTATGTTGAACACATGTGACAGTAACTACAGTGTATGTATGTTAAATACGTGTGACGGTAACTACAGTGTATGTATGTTGAATACGTGTGACAGTAACTACAGTGTATGTATGTTGAATACGTGTGACTGTAACTACAGTGTATGTGTATTGAATACGTGTGACAGTAACTACAGTGTATGTATGTTGAATACGTGTGACAGTAACTACAGTGTATGTATGTTAAATACGTCTGCCAGTAATTACACTGTATGTTTTGTTAAATACGTCTGCCAGTAACTACAGTGTATGTATGTTGAATACGTGTGACAGTAACTACAGTGTATGTATGTTGAGTACATGTGACAGTAACTACAGTGTATTTGTATTGAATACGTGTGACAGTAACCTACAGTGTATGTATGTTGAATACGTGTGACAGTAAATACAGTGTATGTGTGTTGAATACGCGTGACAGTAACTACAGTGTATGTATGTTGAATACGTGTGACAGTAACTATAGTGTATGTATGTTAAATACGTGTGACAGTAACTACAGTGTATGTATGTTGAATACATGAGACAGTAACTACAGTGTATGTATGTCGAATACATGAGACAGTAACCTACACTGTATGTATGTTGAATACGTGTGACAGTAACTACAGTGTATGTATTTTGAATACATGAGACAGTAACCTACAGTGTGTGTATGTTGAATACGTGTGACAGTAACTACAGTGTATGTGTGTTGAGTACGCGTGACAGTAACTACAGTGTATGTATGTTGAATACATGAGACAGTAACTACAGTGTATGTATGTTGAATACGTGTGACAGTAACTACAGTGTATGTGTGTTGAATACGCGTGACAGTAACTACAGTGTAGGTATGTTGAATACATGAGACAGTAACTACAGTGTATGTATGTTGAATACGTGTGACAGTAACTACAATGTATGCATGTTGAATACGTCTGACAATAACTAGTGTATGTGTGTTGAATACGCGTGACAGTAACTACAGTGTATGTATGTTGAATACGTGTGACAGTAACTGCAGTGTATGTGTGTTGAATACGCGTGACAGTAACTACAGTGTATGTATGTTGAATACATGAGACAGTAACTACTGTGTATGTATGTTGAATACGTGTGACAGTAACTACAGTGTATGTATGTTGAATACGTCTGATAATAACTAGTGTATGTATGTTGAATACGTGTGACAGTAACTACAGTGTATGTATGTTGAATACGTGACAGTAACTACAGTGTATGTATGTTGAATACATGTGACAGTAACTACAGTGTATGTATGTTGAATACGTGCGACAGTAACTACAGTGTATGTATGTTAAATACGTATGACAGTAACTGCAGTGTATGTATGTTGAATACGTGACAGTAACTACAGTGTATGTATGTTGAATACATGACAGTAACTACAGTGTATGTATGTTGAATGCGTGTGACAGTAACTGCAGTGTATGGATGTTGAATACGTGACAGTAACTACAGTGTATGTATGTTGAATACGTGACAGTAACTACAGTGTATGTATGTTGAATACATGTGACAGTAACTACAGTGTATGTATGTTGAATACGTGTGACAGTAACTGCAGTGTATGTATGTTGAATACGTGTGACAGTAACTGCAGTGTATGTATGTTGAATACGTGACAGTAACTACAGTGTATGTATATTGAATATGTGACAGTAACTACAGTGTATGTTTGTTGAATACATGTGACAGTAACTACAGTGTATGTATGTTGAATACGTGCGACAGTAACTACAGTGTATGTATGTTGAATACGTGCGACAGTAATTACAGTGTGTGTATGTTCAATACGTGTGACAGTAAATACAGTGTATGTGTGTTGAATACGCGTGACAGTAACTACAGTGTATGTATGTTGAATACATGAGACAGTAACTATAGTGAATGTATGTTGAATACGTCTGACAGTAACTACAGTGTGTGTGTATGTTGAATACGTCTGACAGTAACTAGTGTATGTGTGTTGAATACGCGTGACAGTAACTACTGATTATGTATGTTGAATACATGAGACAGTAACTACAGTGTACGTATGTTGAATACGTGTGACAGTAACTACAGTGTAAGTATGTTGAATACATGTGACAGAAGCTACAGTGTATATATGTTGAATACGTGCGACAGTAACTTCAGTGTATGTATGTTGAATACGTGTGACAGTAACTGCAGTGTATGTATGTTGAATACGTGACAGTAACTACAGTGTATGTATGTTGAATACGTGACAGTAACTACAGTGTATGTATGTTGAATACATGTGACAGTAACTACAGTGTATGTATGTTGAATACGTGTGACAGTAACTGCAGTGTATGTATGTTGAATACGTGTGACAGTAAGTGCAGTGTATGTATGTCGAATACGTGACAGTAACTACAGTGTATGTATGTTGAATACGTGACAGTAACTACAGTGTATGTATGTTGAATACATGTGACAGTAACTACAGTGTATGTATGTTGAATACGTGTGACAGTAACTACATTGTATGTATGTTAAATTCGTCTGACAGTAACTGCAGTGTATGTATGTTGAATACATCTGACAGTTACTACAGTGTATGTATGTTGAATACATGTGAAAGTAACTACATTGTATGTATGTTAAATACGTGTGACAGTAACTACAGTGTATGTATGTTGAACACATGTGACAGTAACTACAGTGTATGTATGTTAAATACGTGTGACAGTAACTACAGTGTATGTATGTTGAATACGTGTGACAGTAACTACAGTGTATGTATGTTGAATACGTGTGACAGTAACTACAGTGTATGTGTATTGAATACGTGTGACAGTAACTACAGTGTATGTATGTTGAATACATGTGACAGTAACTACAGTGTATGTATGTTAAATACGTCTGCCAGTAATTACACTGTATGTTTTGTTAAATACGTCTGCCAGTAACTACAGTGTATGTATGTTGAATACGTGTGACAGTAACTACAGTGTATGTATGTTGAGTACATGTGACAGTAACTACAGTGTATTTGTATTGAATACGTGTGACAGTAACCTACAGTGTATGTATGTTGAATACGTGTGACAGTAAATACAGTGTATGTATGTTGAATACGCGTGACAGTAACTACAGTGTATGTATGTTGAATACGTGTGACAGTAACTATAGTGTATGTATGTTAAATACGTGTGACAGTAACTACAGTGTATGTATGTTGAATACATGAGACAGTAACTACAGTGTATGTATGTCGAATACATGAGACAGTAACCTTCACTGTATGTATGTTGAATACGTGTGACAGTAACTACAGTGTATGTATTTTGAATACATGAGACAGTAACCTACAGTGTATGTATGTTGAATACATGAGACAGTAACTACAGTGTATGTATGTTGAATACGTGTGACAGTAACTACAGTGTATGTGTGTTGAATACGCGTGACAGTAACTACAGTGTAGGTATGTTGAATACATGAGACAGTAACTACAGTGTATGTATGTTGAATACGTGTGACAGTAACTACAATGTATGCATGTTGAATACGTCTGACAATAACTAGTGTATGTGTGTTGAATACGCGTGACAGTAACTACAGTGTATGTATGTTGAATACGTGTGACAGTAACTGCAGTGTATGTGTGTTGAATACGCGTGACAGTAACTACAGTGTATGTAAGTTGGATACATGAGACAGTAACTGCAGTGTGTGTATGTTGAATACGTCTGACAATAACTAGTGTATGTGTGTTGAATACGCGTGACAGTAACTACAGTGTATGTATGTTGAATACATGAGACAGTAACTACAGTGTATGTATGTTGAATACGTGTGACAGTAACTACAGTGTATGTATGTTGAATACGTCTGACAATAACTAGTGTATGTATGTTGAATACGTGTGACAGTAACTACAGTGTATGTATGTTGAATACGTGACAGTAACTACAGTGTATGTATGTTGAATACATGTGACAGTAACTACAGTGTATGTATGTTGAATACGTGCGACAGTAACTACAGTGTATGTATGTTAAATACGTGTGACAGTAACTGCAGTGTATGTATGTTGAATACGTGACAGTAACTACAGTGTATGTATGTTGAATACGTGACAGTAACTACAGTGTATGTATGTTGAATGCGTGTGACAGTAACTGCAGTGTATGGATGTTGAATACGTGACAGTAACTACAGTGTATGTATGTTGAATACGTGACAGTAACTACAGTGTATGTATGTTGAATACATGTGACAGTAACTACAGTGTATGTATGTTGAATACGTGTGACAGTAACTGCAGTGTATGTATGTTGAATACGTGTGACAGTAACTGCAGTGTATGTATGTTGAATACGTGACTGTAACTACAGTGTATGTATATTGAATATGTGACAGTAACTACAGTGTATGTTTGTTGAATACATGTGACAGTAACTACAGTGTATGTATGTTGAATACGTGCGACAGTAACTACAGTGTATGTATGTTGAATACGTGCGACAGTAATTACAGTGTGTGTATGTTCAATACGTGTGACAGTAAATACAGTGTATGTGTGTTGAATACGCGTGACAGTAACTACAGTGTATGTATGTTGAATACATGAGACAGTAACTATAGTGAATGTATGTTGAATACGTCTGACAGTAACTACAGTGTGTGTGTATGTTGAATACGTCTGACAGTAACTAGTGTATGTGTGTTGAATACGCGTGACAGTAACTACTGATTATGTATGTTGAATACATGAGACAGTAACTACAGTGTACGTATGTTGAATACGTGTGACAGTAACTACAGTGTAAGTATGTTGAATACATGTGACAGAAGCTACAGTGTATATATGTTGAATACGTGCGACAGTAACTTCAGTGTATGTATGTTGAATACGTGTGACAGTAACTGCAGTGTATGTATGTTGAATACGTGACAATAACTACAGTGTATGTATGTTGAATACGTGACAGTAACTACAGTGTATGTATGTTGAATACATGTGACAGTAACTACAGTGTATGTATGTTGAATACGTGTGACAGTAACTGCAGTGTATGTATGTTGAATACGTGTGACAGTAAGTGCAGTGTATGTATGTCGAATATGTGACAGTAACTACAGTGTATGTATGTTGAATACGTGACAGTAACTACAGTGTATGTATGTTGAATACATGTGACAGTAACTACAGTGTATGTATGTTGAA
Organism: Saccoglossus kowalevskii; assembly: GCF_978046115.1. Classification (NCBI taxonomy): domain Eukaryota; kingdom Metazoa; phylum Hemichordata; class Enteropneusta; family Harrimaniidae; genus Saccoglossus; species Saccoglossus kowalevskii. The sequence continues at coordinate 3,027,002 of NC_140659.1, forward strand.
TACGTGTGACAGTAACTACATTGTATGTATGTTAAATACGTCTGACAGTAACTGCAGTGTATGTATGTTGAATACATCTGACAGTTACTACAGTGTATGTATGTTGAATACATGTGAAAGTAACTACATTGTATGTATGTTTAATACGTGTGACAGTAACTACAGTGTATGTATGTTGAACACATGTGACAGTAACTACAGTGTATGTATGTTAAATACGTGTGACAGTAACTACAGTGTATGTATGTTGAATACGTGTGACTGTAACTACAGTGTATGTATGTTGAATACGTGTGACAGTAACTACAGTGTATGTGTATTGAATACGTGTGACAGTAACTACAGTGTATGTATGTTGAATACGTGTGACAGTAACTACAGTGTATGTATGTTAAATACGTCTGCCAGTAATTACACTGTATGTTTTGTTAAATACGTCTGCCAGTAACTACAGTGTATGTATGTTGAATACGTGTGACAGTAACTACAGTGTATGTATGTTGAGTACATGTGACAGTAACTACAGTGTATGTATGTTGAATACGTGTGACAGTAACTACAGTGTATTTGTATTGAATACGTGTGACAGTAACCTACAGTGTATGTATGTTGAATACGTGTGACAGTAAATACAGTGTATGTGTGTTGAATACGCGTGACAGTAACTACAGTGTATGTATGTTGAATACGTGTGACAGTAACTATAGTGTATGTATGTTGAATACGTGTGACAGTAACTACAGTGTATGTATGTTGAATACATGAGACAGTAACTACAGTGTATGTATGTCGAATACATGAGACAGTAACCTACACTGTATGTATGTTGAATACGTGTGACAGTAACTACAGTGTATGTATTTTGAATACATGAGACAGTAACCTACAGTGTGTGTATGTTGAATACGTGTGACAGTAACTACAGTGTATGTGTGTTGAATACGCGTGACAGTAACTACAGTGTATGTATGTTGAATACATGAGACAGTAACTACAGTGTATGTATGTTGAATACGTGTGACAGTAACTACAGTGTATGTGTGTTGAATACGCGTGACAGTAACTACTGTGTAGGTATGTTGAATACGCGTGACAGTAACTACAGTGTATGTATGTTGAATACATGAGACAGTAACTACAGTGTATGTATGTTGAATACGTGTGACAGTAACTACAGTGTATGTGTGTTGAATACGCGTGACAGTAACTACAGTGTAGGTATGTTGAATACATGAGACAGTAACTACAGTGTATGTATGTTGAATACGTGTGACAGTAACTACAGTGTATGTGTGTTGAATACGCGTGGCAGTAACTACAGTGTAGGTATGTTGAATACATGAGACAGTAACTACAGTGTATGTATGTTGAATACCTGTGACAGTAACTACAATGTATGCATGTTGAATACGTCTGACAATAACTAGTGTATGTGTGTTGAATACGCGTGACAGTAACTACAGTGTATGTATGTTGAATACGTGTGACAGTAACTGCAGTGTATGTGTGTTGAATACGCGTGACAGTAACTACAGTGTATGTAAGTTGGATACATGAGACAGTAACGGCAGTGTGTGTATGTTGAATACGTCTGACAATAACTAGTGTATGTGTGTTGAATACGCGTGACAGTAACTACAGTGTATGTATGTTGAATACATGAGACAGTAACTACTGTGTATGTATGTTGAATACGTGTGACAGTAACTACAGTGTATGTATGTTGAATACGTCTGACAATAACTAGTGTATGTGTGTTGAATACGCGTGACAGTAACTACAGTGTATGTATGTTGAAAACATGAGACAGTAACTACTGTGTATGTATGTTGAATACATGAGACAGTAACTATAGTGAATGTATGTTGAATACGTCTGACAGTAACTACAGTGTATGTATGTTGAATACATGTGACAGTAACTACAGTGTATGTATGTTGAATACGTGTGACAGTAACTACAGTGTATATGTGTTGAATACGCGTGACAGTAACTACAGTGTATGTATGTTGAATACGTGTGACAGTAACTATAGTGTATGTATGTTAAATACGTGTGACAGTAACTACAGTGTATGTATGTTGAATACATGAGACAGTAACTACAGTGTATGTATGTCGAATACATGAGACAGTAACCTACACTGTATGTATGTTGAATACGTGTGACAGTAACTACAATGTATGTATTTTGAATACATGAGACAGTTACTACAATGTATGTATGTCGAATACATGAGACAGTAACCTACAGTGTGTGTATGTTGAATACGTGTGACAGTAACTACAGTGTATGTGTGTTGAATACGCGTGACAGTAACTACAGTGTATGTATGTTGAATACATGAGACAGTAACTACAGTGTATGTATGTTGAATACGTGTGACAGTAACTACAGTGTATGTGTGTTGAATACGCGTGACAGTAACTACAGTGTAGGTATGTTGAATACATGAGACAGTAACTACAGTGTATGTATGTTGAATACGTGTGACAGTAACTACAATGTATGCATGTTGAATACGTCTGACAATAACTAGTGTATGTGTGTTGAATACGCGTGACAGCAACTACAGTGTATGTATGTTGAATACGTGTGACAGTAACTGCAGTGTATGTGTGTTGAATACGCGTGACAGTAACTACAGTGTATGTAAGTTGGATACATGAGACAGTAACGGCAGTGTGTGTATGTTGAATACGTCTGACAATAACTAGTGTATGTGTGTTGAATACGTGTGACAGTAACTACAGTGTATGTATGTTGAATACATGAGACAGTAACTACTGTGTATGTATGTTGAATACGTGTGACAGTAACTACAGTGTATGTATGTTGAATACGTCTGACAATAACTAGTGTATGTGTGTTGAATACGCGTGACAGTAACTACAGTGTATGTATGTTGAAAACATGAGACAGTAACTACTGTGTATGTATGTTGAATACATGAGACAGTAACTATAGTGAATGTATGTTGAATACGTCTGACAGTAACTACAGTGTATGTATGTTGAATACATGTGACAGTAACTACAGTGTATGTATGTTGAATACGTGTGACAGTAACTACAGTGTATGTGTGTTGAATACGTGTGACAGTAACTACAGTGTATGTATGTTGAATACGTGACAGTAACTACAGTGTATGTATGTTGAATACATGTGACAGTAACTACAGTGTATGTATGTTGAATACGTGCGACAGTAAATACAGTGTATGTATGTTAAATACGTGTGACAGTAACTGCAGTGTATGTATGTTGAAGACGTGACAGTAACTACAGTGTATGTATGTTGAATACGTGACAGTAACTACAGTGTATGTATGTTGAATGCGTGTGACAGTAACTGCAGTGTATGTATGTTGAATACGTGACAGTAACTACAGTGTATGTATGTTGAATACGTGACAGTAACTACAGTGTATGTATGTTGAATACATGTGAGAGTAACTACAGTGTATGTATGTTGAGTACGTGTGACAGTAACTGCAGTGTATGTATGTTGAATACGTGTGACAGTAACTGCAGTGTATGTATGTTGAATACGTGACAGTAACTACAGTGTATGTATATTGAATACGTGACAGTAACTACAGTGTATGTATGTTGAATACGTGACAGTAACTACAGTGTATGTATGTTGAATACATGTGACAGTAACTACAGTGTATGTATGTTTGAATACGTGTGACAGTAACTGCAGTGTATGTATGTTGAATACATGTGACAGTAACTACAGTGTATGTATGTTGAATACGTGCGACAGTAACTACAGTGTATGTATGTTGAATACGTGCGACAGTAATTACAGTGTGTGTATGTTCAATACGTGTGACAGTAAATACAGTGTATGTGTGTTGAATACGCGTGACAGTAACTACAGTGTATGTATGTTGAATACGTGTGACAGTAACTGCAGTGTATGTGTGTTGAATACGCGTGACAGTAACTACAGTGTGTGTATGTTGAATACGTCTGACAGTAACTAGTGTATGTGTGTTGAATACGCGTGAGAGTAACTACAGATTATGTATGTTGAATACATGAGACAGTAACTACAGTGTATGTATGTTGAATACGTGTGACAGTAACTACAGTGTAAGTATGTTGAATACATGTGACAGTAGCTACAGTGTATATATGTTGAATACGTGCGACAGTAACTACAGTGTATGTATGTTGAATACGTGTGACAGTAACTGCAGTGTATGTATGTTGAATGCGTGACAGTAACTGCAGTGTATGTATGTTGAATACGTGACAGTAACTACAGTGTATGTATGTTGAATACATGTGACAGTAACTACAGTGTATGTATGTTGAATACGTGTGACAGTAACTGCAGTGTATGTATGTTGAATACGTGTGACAGTAACTGCAGTGTATGTATGTCGAATACGTGACAGTAACTACAGTGTATGTATGTTGAATACGTGACAGAAACTACAGTGTATGTATGTTGAATACATGTGACAGTAACTGCAGTGTATGTATGTTGGATACGTGTGACAGTAATTACAGTGTGTGTATGTTGAATACGTCTGACAATAACTAGTGTATGTGTGTTGAATACGCGTGACAGTAACTACAGTGCATGTATGTTGAATACGTGTGACAGTAACTACAGTGTATGTGTGTTGAATACGCGTGACAGTAACTACAGTGTGTGTATGTTGAATACGTGACAGTAACTACAGTGTATGTATGTTGAATACATGTGACAGTAACTACAGTGTATGTATGTTGAATACGTGTGACAGTAACTGCAGTGTATGTATGTTGAATACGTGTGACAGTAACTGCAGTGTATGTATTTCGAATACGTGTCAGTAACTACAGTGTATGTATGTTGAATACATGTGACAGTAACTACAGTGTATGTATGTTGAATACGTGTGACAGTAACTACATTGTATGTATGTTAAATACGTCTGACAGTAACTGCAGTGTATGTATGTTGAATACATCTGACAGTAACTACTGTGTATGTATGTTGAATACATGTGAAAGTAACTACATTGTATGTATGTTAAATACGTGTGACAGTAACTACAGTGTATGTACATGTATGTTGAACACATGTGACAGTAACTACAGTGTATGTATGTTAAATACGTGTGACAGTAACTACAGTGTATATATGTTGAATACGTGTGACAGTAACTACGTGTATGTATGTTGAATACGTGTGACAGTAACTACAGTGTATGTGTATTGAATACGTGTGACAGTAAATACAGTTTATGTATGTTGAATACGTGTGACAGTAACTACAGTGTATGTATGTTAAATACGTCTGCCAGTAATTACAGTGTATGTTTTGTTAAATACGTCTGCCAGTAACTACAGTGTATGTATGTTGAATACGTGTGACAGTAACTACAGTGTATGTATGTTGAATACGTGTGACAGTAACTACAGTGTATGTATGTTGAATACGTGTGACAGTAAATACGGTGTATTTGTATTGAATACGTGTGACAGTAACCTACAGTGTATGTATGTTGAATACGTGTGACAGCAAATACAGTGTATGTGTGTTGAATACGCGTGACAGTAACTACAGTGGATGTATGTTGAATACGTGTGACAGTAACTATAGTGTATGTATGTTAAATACGTGTGACAGTAACTACAGTGTATGTATGTTGAATACATGAGACAGTAACTACAATGTGTGTATGTCGAATACATAAGACAGTAACCTACAGTGTATGTATGTTGAATACGTGTGACAGTAACTACAGTGGATGTATTTTGAATACATGAGACAGTTACTACAATGTATGTATGTCGAATACATGAGACAGTAACCTACAGTGTGTGTATGTTGAATACGTGTGACAGTAACTACAGTGTATGTGTGTTGAATACGCGTGACAGTAACTACAGTGTAGGTATGTTGAATACATGAGACAGTAACTACAGTGTATGTATGTTGAATACGTGTGACAGTAACTACAATGTATGCATGTTGAATACGTCTGACAATAACTAGTGTATGTGTGTTGAATACGCGTGACAGTAACTACAGTGTATGTATGTTGAATACGTGTGACAGTAACTGCAGTGTATGTGTGTTGAATACGCGTGACAGTAACTACAGTGTATGTATGTTGGATACATGAAACAGTAACTGCAGTGTGTGTATGTTGAATACGTCTGACAATAACTAGTGTATGTGTGTTGAATACGCGTGACAGTAACTACAGTGTATGTATGTTGAATACATGAGACAGTAACTACTGTGTATGCATGTTGAATACGTGTGACAGTAACTACAGTGTATGTATGTTGAATACGTCTGACAATAACTAGTGTATGTGTGTTGAATACGCGTGACAGTAACTACAGTGTATGTATGTTGAATACATGAGACAGTAACTACTGTGTATGTATGTTGAATACATGAGACAGTAACTATAGTGAATGTATGTTGAATACGTCTGACAGTAACTACAGTGTATGTATGTTGAATACATGTGACAGTAACTACAGTGTATGTATGTTGAATACGTGTGACAGTAACTACAGTGTATGTGTGTTGAATACGTGTGACAGTAACTACAGTGTATGTATGTTGAATACGTGACAGTAACTACAGTGTATGTATGTTGAATACATGTGACAGTAACTACAGTGTATGTATGTTGAATACGTGCGACAGTAACTACAGTGTATGTATGTTAAATACGTGTGACAGTAACTGCAGTGTATGTATGTTGAATACGTGACAGTAACTACAGTGTATGTATGTTGAATACGTGACAGTAACTACAGTGTATGTATGGTGAATGCGTGTGACAGTAACTGCAGTGTATGTATGTTGAATACGCGACAGTAACTACAGTGTATGTATGTTGAATACGTGACAGTAACTACAGTGTATGTATGTTGAATACATGTGACAGTAACTACAGTGTATGTATGTTGAATACGTGTGACAGAAACTGCAGTGTATGTATGTTGAATACGTGTGACAGTAACTGCAGTGTATGTATGTTGAATACGTGACAGTAACTACAGTGTATGTATATTGAATATGTGACAGTAACTACAGTGTATGTTTGTTGAATACATATGACAGTAACTACAGAGTATGTATGTTGAATACGTGCGACAGTAACTACAGTGTATGTATGTTGAATAAGTGCGACAGTAATTACAGTGTGTGTATGTTCAATACGTGTGACAGTAACTACATTGTATGTATGTTAAATACGTCTGACAGTAACTGCAGTGTATGTATGTTGAATACATCTGACAGTAACTACAGTGTATGTATGTTGAACACGTGTGACAGTAAATACAATGTATGTATGTTGAATACGTCTGACAATAACTAGTGTATGTGTGTTGAATACGCGTGACAGTAACTACAGTGTATGTATGTTGAATACGTGTGGACAGTAACTACAGTGTATGTGTGTTGAATACGCGTGACAGTAACTACAGTGTGTGTATGTTGAATGCGTCTGACAGTAACTAGTGCATGTGTGTTGAATACGCGTGACAGTAACTACAGATTATGTATGTTGAATACATGAGACAGTAACTACAGTGTATGTATGTTGAATACGTGTGACAGTAACGACAGTGTAAGTATGTTGAATACATGTGACAGTAGCTACAGTGTATATATTTTGAATACGTGCGACAGTAACTACAGTGTATGTATGTTGAATACGTGTGACAGTAACTGAAGTGTATGTATGTTGAATACGTGACAGTAACTACAGTGTATGTATGTTGAATACGTGACAGTAACTACAGTGTATGTATGTTGAATACATGTGACAGTAACTGCAGTGTATGCATGTTGAATACGTGTGACAGTAACTGCAGTGTATGTATGTTGAATACGTGTGTCAGTAACTGCAGTGTATGTATGTCAAATACATGACAGTAACTACAGTGTATGTATGTTGAATACGTGACAGTAACTACAGTGTATGTATGTTGAATACATGTGACAGTAATTACAGTGTATGTATGTTGAATACGTGTGACAGTAACTACATTGTATGTATGTTAAATAGGTCTGACAGTAACTGCAGTGTATGTATGTTGAATACATCTGACAGTAACTACAGTGTATGTATGTTGAATACATGTGAAAGTAACTACATTGTATGTATGTTAAATACGTGTGACAGTAACTACAGTGTATGTATGTTGAACACATGTGACAGTAACTACAGTGTATGTATGTTAAATACGTGTGACAGTAACTACAGTGTATGTATGTTGAATACGTGTGACAGTAACTACAGTGTATGTATGTTGAATACGTGTGACAGTAACTACAGTGTATGTGTATTGAATACGTGTGACAGTAACTACAGTGTATGTATGTTGAATACGTGTGACAGTAACTACAGTGTATGTATGTTAAATACGTCTGCCAGTAATTACAGTGTATGTTTTGTTAAATACGTCTGCCAGTAACTACAGTGTATGTATGTTGAATACGTGTGGCAGTAACTACAGTGTATGTATGTTGAATACGTGTGACAGTAACTACAGTGTATGTATGTTGAATACCTGTGACAGTAACTACAGTGTATTTGTATTGAATACTTGTGACAGTAACCTACAGTGTATGTATGTTGAATGCGTGTGACAGTAACTGCAGTGTATGTATGTTGAATACGTGACAGTAACTACAGTGTATGTATGTTGAATACGTGACAGTAACTACAGTGTATGTATGTTGAATACATGTGACAGTAACTACAGTGTATGTATGTTGAATACGTGTGACAGTAACTGCAGTGTATGTATGTTGATTACGTGTGACAGTAACTGCAGTGTATGTATGTTGAATACGTGACAGTAACTACAGTGTATGTATATTGAATATGTGACAGTAACTACAGTGTATGTTTGTTGAATACATGTGACAGTAACTACAGTGTATGTATGTTGAATACGTGCGACAGTAACTACAGTGTATGTATGTTGAATACGTGCGACAGTAATTATAGTGTGTGTATGTTCAATACGTGTGACAGTAACTACATTGTATGTATGTTAAATACGTCTGACAGTAACTGCAGTGTATGTATGTTGAATACATCTGACAGTAACTACAGTGTATGTATGTTGAATACATGTGAAAGTAACTACATTGTATGTATGTTAAATACGTGTGACAGTAACTACAGTGTATGTATGTTGAATACATATGACAGTAACTAGAGTGTATGTATGTTGAGTATGTGTGACAGTAACTACATTGTATGTATGTTAAATACGTGTGGCAGTAACTACAGTGTATGTATGTTGAATACGTGTGACAGTAACTACAGTGTATGTATGTTGAATACCTGTGACAGTAACTACAGTGTATGTGTATTGAATACGTGTGACAGTAACTACAGTGTGTGTATGTTGAATACGTGTGACAGTGACTTCAGTGTGTGTATGTTCAATACGTGTGACAGTAACTACAGTGTATGTATGTTGAATGCGTGCGACAGTAACTACAGTGTATGTATGTTGAATACATGCGACAGTAATTACAGTGTGTGTATGTTCAATACGTGTGACAGTAACTACATTGTATGTATGTTAAATACGTCTGACAGTAACTGCAGTGTATGTATGTTGAACACATGTGACAGTAACTACAGTGTATGTATGTTGAATACGTGTGACAGTAACTACAGTGTATGTATGTTGAATACGTGTGACAGTAACTACAGTGTATGTGTATTGAATACGTGTGACAGTAACTACAGTGTATGTATGTTGAATACGTGTGACAGTAACTACAGTGTATGTATGTTGAATACGTGTGACAGTAACTACAGTGTATGTATGTTGAATACGTGTGACAGTAAATACAGTGTATGTGTATTGAATACATGTGACAGTAACCTACAGTGTATGTATGTTGAATACGTGTGACAGTAACTACAGTGTATGTGTGTAGAATACGCGTTTCAGTAACTACAGTGTATGTATGTTGAATACGTGTGACAGTAACTATAGTGTATGTATGTTAAATACGTGTGACAGTAACTACAGTGTATGTATGTTGAATACATGAAACAGTAACTACAGTGTATGTATGTTGAATACATGAGACAGTAACTACTGTGTATGCATGTTGAATACGTGTGACAGTAACTACAGTGTATGTATGTTGAATACGTGTGACAGTAACTACATTGTATGTATGTTAAATACGTCTGACAGTAACTGCAGTGTATGTATGTTGAATACATCTGACAGTAACTACAGTGTATGTATGTTGAATACATGTGAAAGTAACTACATTGTATGTATGTTAAATACGTGTGACAGTAACTACAGTGTATGTATGTTGAACACATGTTACAGTAACTACAGTGTATGTATGTTAAATACGTGTGACAGTAACTACAGTGTATGTATGTTGAATACGTGTGACAGTAACTACGTGTATGTATGTTGAATACGTGTGACAGTAACTACAGTGTATGTGTATTGAATACGTGTGACAGTAAATACAGTTTATGTATGTTGAATACGTGTGACAGTAACTACAGTGTATGTATGTTAAATACGTCTGCCAGTAATTACAGTGTATGTTTTGTTAAATACGTCTGCCAGTAACTACAGTGTATGTATGTTGAATACGTGTGACAGTAACTACAGTGTATGTATGTTGAATACGTGTGACAGTAACTACAGTGTATGTATGTTGAATACGTGTGACAGTAACTACAGTGTATGTATGTTGAATACGTGTGACAGTAACTACGGTGTATTTGTATTGAATACGTGTGACAGTAACCTACAGTGTATGTATGTTGAATACGTGTGACAGCAAATACAGTGTATGTGTGTTGAATACGCGTGACAGTAACTACAGTGTATGTATGTTGAATACGTGTGACAGTAACTATAGTGTATGTATGTTAAATACGTGTGACAGTAACTACAGTGTATGTATGTTGAATACATGAGACAGTAACTACAATGTGTGTATGTCGAATACATAAGACAGTAACCTACAGTGTGTGTATGTTGAATACGTGTGACAGTAACTACAGTGTATGTATTTTGAATACATGAGACAGTTACTACAATGTATGTATGTCGAATACATGAGACAGTAACCTACAGTGTATGTAGGTTGAATACGTGTGACAGTAACTACAATGTATGCATGTTGAATACGTCTGACAATAACTAGTGTATGTGTGTTGAATACGCGTGACAGTAACTACAGTGTATGTATGTTGAATACGTGTGACAGTAACTGCAGTGTATGTGTGTTGAATACGCGTGACAGTAACTACAGTGTATGTATGTTGAATACATGAGACAGTAACTACTGTGTATGCATGTTGAATACGTGTGACAGTAACTACAGTGTATGTATGTTGAATACGTCTGACAATAACTAGTGTATGTGTGTTGAATACGCGTGACAGTAACTACAGTGTATGTATGTTGAATACATGAGACAGTAACTACTGTGTATGTATGTTGAATACATGAGACAGTAACTATAGTGAATGTATGTTGAATACGTCTGACAGTAACTACAGTGTATGTATGTTGAATACATGTGACAGTAACTACAGTGTATGTATGTTGAATACGTGTGACAGTAACTACAGTGTATGTGTGTTGAATACGTGTGACAGTAACTACAGTGTATGTATGTTGAATACGTGACAGTAACTACAGTGTATGTATGTTGAATACATGTGACAGTAACTACAGTGTATGTATGTTGAATACGTGCGACAGTAACTACAGTGTATGTATGTTAAATACGTGTGACAGTAACTGCAGTGTATGTATGTTGAATACGTGACAGTAACTACAGTGTATGTATGTTGAATACGTGACAGTAACTACAGTGTATGTATGGTGAATGCGTGTGACAGTAACTGCAGTGTATGTATGTTGAATACGCGACAGTAACTACAGTGTATGTATGTTGAATACGTGACAGTAACTACAGTGTATGTATGTTGAATACATGTGACAGTAACTACAGTGTATGTATGTTGAATACGTGTGACAGAAACTGCAGTGTATATATGTTGAATACGTGTGACAGTAACTGCAGTGTATGTATGTTGAATACGTGACAGTAACTACAGTGTATGTATATTGAATATGTGACAGTAACTACAGTGTATGTTTGTTGAATACATATGACAGTAACTACAGTGTATGTATGTTGAATACGTGCGACAGTAACTACAGTGTATGTATGTTGAATACGTGCGACAGTAATTACAGTGTGTGTATGTTCAATTCGTGTGACAGTAACTACATTGTATGTATGTTAAATACGTCTGACAGTAACTGCAGTGTATGTATGTTGAATACATCTGACAGTAACTACAGTGTATGTATGTTGAATACATGTGAAAGTAACTACATTGTATGTATGTTAAATACGTGTGACAGTAACTACAGTGTATGTATGTTGAGTACATGAGACAGTAACTACAGTGTATGTATGTTGAACACGTGTGACAGTAAATACAATGTATGTATGTTGAATACGTCTGACAATAACTAGTGTATGTGTGTTGAATACGCGTGACAGTAACTTCAGTGTATGTATGTTGAATACGTGTGACAGTAACTGCAGTGTATGTGTGTTGAATACGCGTGACAGTAACTACAGTGTGTGTATGTTGAATACGTCTGACAGTAACTAGTGCATGTGTGTTGAATACGCGTGACAGTAACTACAGATTATGTATGTTGAATACATGAGACAGTAACTACAGTGTATGTATGTTGAATACGTGTGACAGTAACGACAGTGTAAGTATGTTGAATACATGTGACAGTAGCTACAGTGTATATATGTTGAATACGTGCGACAGTAACTACAGTGTATGTATGTTGAATACGTGTGACAGTAACTGAAGTGTATGTATGTTGAATACGTGACAGTAACTACAGTGTATGTATGTTGAATACGTGACAGTAACTACAGTGTATGTATGTTGAATACATGTGACAGTAACTGCAGTGTATGTATGTTGAATACGTGTGACAGTAACTGCAGTGTATGTATGTTGAATACGTGTGTCAGTAACTGCAGTGTATGTATGTCGAATACGTGACAGTAACTACAGTGTATGTATGTTGGATACGTGACAGTAACTACAGTGTATGTATGTTGTATACATGTGACAGTAATTACAGTGTATGTATGTTGAATACGTGTGACAGTAACTACATTGTATGTATGTTAAATACGTCTGACAGTAACTGCAGTGTATGTATGTTGAATACATCTGACAGTAACTACAGTGTATGTATGTTGAATACATGTGAAAGTAACTACATTGTATGTATGTTAAATACGTGTGACAGTAACTACAGTGTATGTATGTTGAACACATGTGACAGTAACTACAGTGTATGTATGTTAAATACGTGTGACAGTAACTACAGTGTATGTATGTTGAATACGTGTGACAGTAACTACAGTGTATGTATGTTGAATACGTGTGACAGTAACTACAGTGTATGTGTATTGAATACGTGTGACAGTAACTACAGTGTATGCATGTTGAATACGTGTGACAGTAACTACAGTGTATGTATGTTAAATACGTCTGCCAGTAATTACAGTGTATGTTTTGTTAAATACGTCTGCCAGTAACTACAGTGTATGTATGTTGAATACGTGTGACAGTAACTACAGTGTATGTATGTTGAATACGTGTGACAGTAACTACAGTGTATGTATGTTGAATACCTGTGACAGTAACTACAGTGTATTTGTATTGAATACGTGTGACAGTAACCTACAGTGTATGTATGTTGAATGCGTGTGACAGTAACTACAGTGTATGTATGTTGAATACGTGACAGTAACTACAGTGTATGTATGTTGAATACATGTGACAGTAACTACAGTGTATGTATGTTGAATATGTGTGACAGTAACTGCAGTGTATGTATGTTGATTACGTGTGACAGTAACTGCAGTGTATGTATGTTGAATACGTGACAGTAACTACAGTGTATGTATATTGAATATGTGACAGTAACTACAGTGTATGTTTGTTGAATACATGTGACAGTAACTACAGTGTATGTATGTTGAATACGTGCGACAGTAACTACAGTGTATGTATGTTGAATACGTGCGACAGTAATTATAGTGTGTGTATGTTCAATACGTGTGACAGTAACTACATTGTATGTATGTTAAATACGTCTGACAGTAACTGCAGTGTATGTATGTTGAATACATCTGACAGTAACTACAGTGTATGTATGTTGAATACATGTGAAAGTAACTACATTGTATGTATGTTAAATACGTGTGACAGTAACTACAATGTATGTATGTTGAATACATATGACAGTAACTACAGTGTATGTATGTTGAGTATGTGTGACAGTAACTACATTGTATGTATGTTAAATACGTGTGGCAGTAACTACAGTGTATGTATGTTGAATACGTGTGACAGTAACTACAGTGTATGTATGTTGAATACCTGTGACAGTAACTACAGTGTATGTGTATTGAATACGTGTGACAGTAACTACAGTGTGTGTATGTTGAATACGTGTGACAGTGACTTCAGTGTGTGTATGTTCAATACGTGTGACAGTAACTACAGTGTATGTATGTTGAATGCGTGCGACAGTAACTACAGTGTATGTATGTTGAATACATGCGACAGTAATTACAGTGTGTGTATGTTCAATACGTGTGACAGTAACTACATTGTATGTATGTTAAATACGTCTGACAGTAACTGCAGTGTATGTATGTTGAACACATGTGACAGTAACTACAGTGTATGTATGTTAAATACGTGTGTCAGTAACTGCAGTGTATGTATGTTGAATACGTGTGACAGTAACTACAGTGTATGTATGTTGAATACGTGTGACAGTAACTACAGTGTATGTGTATTGAATACGTGTGACAGTAACTACAGTGTATGTATGTTGAATACCTGTGACAGTAACTACAGTGTATTTGTATTGAATACGTGTGACAGTAACCTACAGTGTATGTATGTTGAATGCGTGTGACAGTAACTGCAGTGTATGTATGTTGAATACGTGACAGTAACTACAGTGTATGTATGTTGAATACGTGACAGTAACTACAGTGTATGTATGTTGAATACATGTGACAGTAACTACAGTGTATGTATGTTGAATACGTGTGACAGTAACTGCAGTGTATGTATGTTGATTACGTGTGACAGTAACTGCAGTGTATGTATGTTGAATACGTGACAGTAACTACAGTGTATGTATATTGAATATGTGACAGTAACTACAGTGTATGTTTGTTGAATACATGTGACAGTAACTACAGTGTATGTATGTTGAATACGTGCGACAGTAACTACAGTGTATGTATGTTGAATACGTGCGACAGTAATTATAGTGTGTGTATGTTCAATACGTGTGACAGTAACTACATTGTATGTATGTTAAATACGTCTGACAGTAACTGCAGTGTATGTATGTTGAATACATCTGACAGTAACTACAGTGTATGTATGTTGAATACATGTGAAAGTAACTACATTGTATGTATGTTAAATACGTGTGACAGTAACTACAATGTATGTATGTTGAATACATATGACAGTAACTACAGTGTATGTATGTTGAGTATGTGTGACAGTAACTACATTGTATGTATGTTAAATACGTGTGGCAGTAACTACAGTGTATGTATGTTGAATACGTGTGACAGTAACTACAGTGTATGTATGTTGAATACCTGTGACAGTAACTACAGTGTATGTGTATTGAATACGTGTGACAGTAACTACAGTGTGTGTATGTTGAATACGTGTGACAGTGACTTCAGTGTGTGTATGTTCAATACGTGTGACAGTAACTACAGTGTATGTATGTTGAATGCGTGCGACAGTAACTACAGTGTATGTATGTTGAATACATGCGACAGTAATTACAGTGTGTGTATGTTCAATACGTGTGACAGTAACTACATTGTATGTATGTTAAATACGTCTGACAGTAACTGCAGTGTATGTATGTTAAATACGTGTGTCAGTAACTGCAGTGTATGTATGTTGAATACGTGTGACAGTAACTACAGTGTATGTATGCTGAATACGTGTGACAGTAACTACAGTGTATGTGTATTGAATACGTGTGACAGTAACTACAGTGTATGTATGTTGAATACGTGTGACAGTAACTACAGTGTATGTATGTTAAATACGTCTGCCAGTAATTACAGTGTATGTTTTGTTAAATACGTCTGCCAGTAACTGCAGTGTATGTATGTTGAATACGTGTGACAGTAACTACAGTGTATGTATGTTGAATACGTGTGACAGTAACTACAGTGTATGTATGTTGAATACGTGTGACAGTAAATACAGTGTATGTGTATTGAATACATGTGACAGTAACCTACAGTGTATGTATGTTGAATACGTGTGACAGTAACTACAGTGTATGTGTGTAGAATACGCGTGACAGTAACTACAGTGTATGTATGTTGAATACGTGTGACAGTAACTATAGTGTATGTATGTTAAATACGTGTGACAGTAACTACAGTGTATGTATGTTGAATACATGAGACAGTAACTACAGTGTATGTATGTCGAATACATGAGACAGTAACCTACAGTGTATGTATGTTGAATACGTGTGACAGGAACTACATTGTATGTATGTTAAATACGTCTGACAGTAACTGCAGTGTATGTATGTTGAATACATCTGACAGTAACTACAGTGTATGTATGTTGAATACATGTGAAAGTAACTACATTGTATGTATGTTAAATACGTGTGACAGTAACTACAGTGTATGTATGTTGAATACATATGACAGTAACTACAGTGTATGTATGTTGAGTATGTGTGACAGTAACTACATTGTATGTATGTTAAATACGTGTGGCAGTAACTACAGTGTATGTATGTTGAATACGTGTGACAGTAACTACAGTGTATGTATGTTGAATACCTGTGACAGTAACTACAGTGTATGTGTATTGAATACGTGTGACAGTAACTACAGTGTGTGTATGTTGAATACGTGTGACAGTGACTTCAGTGTGTGTATGTTCAATACGTGTGACAGTAACTACAGTGTATGTATGTTGAATGCGTGCGACAGTAACTACAGTGTATGTATGTTGAATACATGCGACAGTAATTACAGTGTGTGTATGTTCAATACGTGTGACAGTAACTACATTGTATGTATGTTAAATACGTCTGACAGTAACTGCAGTGTATGTATGTTGAACACATGTGACAGTAACTACAGTGTATGTATGTTAAATACGTGTGTCAGTAACTGCAGTGTATGTATGTTGAATACGTGTGACAGTAACTACAGTGTATGTATGTTGAATACGTGTGACAGTAACTACAGTGTATGTGTATTGAATACGTGTGACAGTAACTACAGTGTATGTATGTTGAATACCTGTGACAGTAACTACAGTGTATTTGTATTGAATACGTGTGACAGTAACCTACAGTGTATGTATGTTGAATGCGTGTGACAGTAACTGCAGTGTATGTATGTTGAATATGTGACAGTAACTACAGTGTATGTATGTTGAATACGTGACAGTAACTACAGTGTATGTATGTTGAATACATGTGACAGTAACTACAGTGTATGTATGTTGAATACGTGTGACAGTAACTGCAGTGTATGTATGTTGATTACGTGTGACAGTAACTGCAGTGTATGTATGTTGAATACGTGACAGTAACTACAGTGTATGTATATTGAATATGTGACAGTAACTACAGTGTATGTTTGTTGAATACATGTGACAGTAACTGCAGTGTATGTATGTTGAATACGTGTGACAGTAACTGCAGTGTATGTATGTTGAATACGTGTGTCAGTAACTGCAGTGTATGTATGTCGAATACGTGACAGTAACTACAGTGTATGTATGTTGGATACGTGACAGTAACTACAGTGTATGTATGTTGTATACATGTGACAGTAATTACAGTGTATGTATGTTGAATACGTGTGACAGTAACTACATTGTATGTATGTTAAATACGTCTGACAGTAACTGCAGTGTATGTATGTTGAATACATCTGACAGTAACTACAGTGTATGTATGTTGAATACATGTGAAAGTAACTACATTGTATGTATGTTAAATACGTGTGACAGTAACTACAGTGTATGTATGTTGAACACATGTGACAGTAACTACAGTGTATGTATGTTAAATACGTGTGACAGTAACTACAGTGTATGTATGTTGAATACGTGTGACAGTAACTACAGTGTATGTATGTTGAATACGTGTGACAGTAACTACAGTGTATGTGTATTGAATACGTGTGACAGTAACTACAGTGTATGCATGTTGAATACGTGTGACAGTAACTACAGTGTATGTATGTTAAATACGTCTGCCAGTAATTACAGTGTATGTTTTGTTAAATACGTCTGCCAGTAACTACAGTGTATGTATGTTGAATACGTGTGACAGTAACTACAGTGTATGTATGTTGAATACGTGTGACAGTAACTACAGTGTATGTATGTTGAATACCTGTGACAGTAACTACAGTGTATTTGTATTGAATACGTGTGACAGTAACCTACAGTGTATGTATGTTGAATGCGTGTGACAGTAACTACAGTGTATGTATGTTGAATACGTGACAGTAACTACAGTGTATGTATGTTGAATACATGTGACAGTAACTACAGTGTATGTATGTTGAATATGTGTGACAGTAACTGCAGTGTATGTATGTTGATTACGTGTGACAGTAACTGCAGTGTATGTATGTTGAATACGTGACAGTAACTACAGTGTATGTATATTGAATATGTGACAGTAACTACAGTGTATGTTTGTTGAATACATGTGACAGTAACTACAGTGTATGTATGTTGAATACGTGCGACAGTAACTACAGTGTATGTATGTTGAATACGTGCGACAGTAATTATAGTGTGTGTATGTTCAATACGTGTGACAGTAACTACATTGTATGTATGTTAAATACGTCTGACAGTAACTGCAGTGTATGTATGTTGAATACATCTGACAGTAACTACAGTGTATGTATGTTGAATACATGTGAAAGTAACTACATTGTATGTATGTTAAATACGTGTGACAGTAACTACAATGTATGTATGTTGAATACATATGACAGTAACTACAGTGTATGTATGTTGAGTATGTGTGACAGTAACTACATTGTATGTATGTTAAATACGTGTGGCAGTAACTACAGTGTATGTATGTTGAATACGTGTGACAGTAACTACAGTGTATGTATGTTGAATACCTGTGACAGTAACTACAGTGTATGTGTATTGAATACGTGTGACAGTAACTACAGTGTGTGTATGTTGAATACGTGTGACAGTGACTTCAGTGTGTGTATGTTCAATACGTGTGACAGTAACTACAGTGTATGTATGTTGAATGCGTGCGACAGTAACTACAGTGTATGTATGTTGAATACATGCGACAGTAATTACAGTGTGTGTATGTTCAATACGTGTGACAGTAACTACATTGTATGTATGTTAAATACGTCTGACAGTAACTGCAGTGTATGTATGTTGAACACATGTGACAGTAACTACAGTGTATGTATGTTAAATACGTGTGTCAGTAACTGCAGTGTATGTATGTTGAATACGTGTGACAGTAACTACAGTGTATGTATGTTGAATACGTGTGACAGTAACTACAGTGTATGTGTATTGAATACGTGTGACAGTAACTACAGTGTATGTATGTTGAATACCTGTGACAGTAACTACAGTGTATTTGTATTGAATACGTGTGACAGTAACCTACAGTGTATGTATGTTGAATGCGTGTGACAGTAACTGCAGTGTATGTATGTTGAATACGTGACAGTAACTACAGTGTATGTATGTTGAATACGTGACAGTAACTACAGTGTATGTATGTTGAATACATGTGACAGTAACTACAGTGTATGTATGTTGAATACGTGTGACAGTAACTGCAGTGTATGTATGTTGATTACGTGTGACAGTAACTGCAGTGTATGTATGTTGAATACGTGACAGTAACTACAGTGTATGTATATTGAATATGTGACAGTAACTACAGTGTATGTTTGTTGAATACATGTGACAGTAACTACAGTGTATGTATGTTGAATACGTGCGACAGTAACTACAGTGTATGTATGTTGAATACGTGCGACAGTAATTATAGTGTGTGTATGTTCAATACGTGTGACAGTAACTACATTGTATGTATGTTAAATACGTCTGACAGTAACTGCAGTGTATGTATGTTGAATACATCTGACAGTAACTACAGTGTATGTATGTTGAATACATGTGAAAGTAACTACATTGTATGTATGTTAAATACGTGTGACAGTAACTACAATGTATGTATGTTGAATACATATGACAGTAACTACAGTGTATGTATGTTGAGTATGTGTGACAGTAACTACATTGTATGTATGTTAAATACGTGTGGCAGTAACTACAGTGTATGTATGTTGAATACGTGTGACAGTAACTACAGTGTATGTATGTTGAATACCTGTGACAGTAACTACAGTGTATGTGTATTGAATACGTGTGACAGTAACTACAGTGTGTGTATGTTGAATACGTGTGACAGTGACTTCAGTGTGTGTATGTTCAATACGTGTGACAGTAACTACAGTGTATGTATGTTGAATGCGTGCGACAGTAACTACAGTGTATGTATGTTGAATACATGCGACAGTAATTACAGTGTGTGTATGTTCAATACGTGTGACAGTAACTACATTGTATGTATGTTAAATACGTCTGACAGTAACTGCAGTGTATGTATGTTAAATACGTGTGTCAGTAACTGCAGTGTATGTATGTTGAATACGTGTGACAGTAACTACAGTGTATGTATGCTGAATACGTGTGACAGTAACTACAGTGTATGTGTATTGAATACGTGTGACAGTAACTACAGTGTATGTATGTTGAATACGTGTGACAGTAACTACAGTGTATGTATGTTAAATACGTCTGCCAGTAATTACAGTGTATGTTTTGTTAAATACGTCTGCCAGTAACTGCAGTGTATGTATGTTGAATACGTGTGACAGTAACTACAGTGTATGTATGTTGAATACGTGTGACAGTAACTACAGTGTATGTATGTTGAATACGTGTGACAGTAAATACAGTGTATGTGTATTGAATACATGTGACAGTAACCTACAGTGTATGTATGTTGAATACGTGTGACAGTAACTACAGTGTATGTGTGTAGAATACGCGTGACAGTAACTACAGTGTATGTATGTTGAATACGTGTGACAGTAACTATAGTGTATGTATGTTAAATACGTGTGACAGTAACTACAGTGTATGTATGTTGAATACATGAGACAGTAACTACAGTGTATGTATGTCGAATACATGAGACAGTAACCTACAGTGTATGTATGTTGAATACGTGTGACAGGAACTACATTGTATGTATGTTAAATACGTCTGACAGTAACTGCAGTGTATGTATGTTGAATACATCTGACAGTAACTACAGTGTATGTATGTTGAATACATGTGAAAGTAACTACATTGTATGTATGTTAAATACGTGTGACAGTAACTACAATGTATGTATGTTGAATACATATGACAGTAACTACAGTGTATGTATGTTGAGTATGTGTGACAGTAACTACATTGTATGTATGTTAAATACGTGTGGCAGTAACTACAGTGTATGTATGTTGAATACGTGTGACAGTAACTACAGTGTATGTATGTTGAATACCTGTGACAGTAACTACAGTGTATGTGTATTGAATACGTGTGACAGTAACTACAGTGTGTGTATGTTGAATACGTGTGACAGTGACTTCAGTGTGTGTATGTTCAATACGTGTGACAGTAACTACAGTGTATGTATGTTGAATGCGTGCGACAGTAACTACAGTGTATGTATGTTGAATACATGCGACAGTAATTACAGTGTGTGTATGTTCAATACGTGTGACAGTAACTACATTGTATGTATGTTAAATACGTCTGACAGTAACTGCAGTGTATGTATGTTGAACACATGTGACAGTAACTACAGTGTATGTATGTTAAATACGTGTGTCAGTAACTGCAGTGTATGTATGTTGAATACGTGTGACAGTAACTACAGTGTATGTATGTTGAATACGTGTGACAGTAACTACAGTGTATGTGTATTGAATACGTGTGACAGTAACTACAGTGTATGTATGTTGAATACCTGTGACAGTAACTACAGTGTATTTGTATTGAATACGTGTGACAGTAACCTACAGTGTATGTATGTTGAATGCGTGTGACAGTAACTGCAGTGTATGTATGTTGAATATGTGACAGTAACTACAGTGTATGTATGTTGAATACGTGACAGTAACTACAGTGTATGTATGTTGAATACATGTGACAGTAACTACAGTGTATGTATGTTGAATACGTGTGACAGTAACTGCAGTGTATGTATGTTGATTACGTGTGACAGTAACTGCAGTGTATGTATGTTGAATACGTGACAGTAACTACAGTGTATGTATATTGAATATGTGACAGTAACTACAGTGTATGTTTGTTGAATACATGTGACAGTAACTACAGTGTATGTATGTTGAATACGTGCGACAGTAACTACAGTGTATGTATGTTGAATACGTGCGACAGTAATTATAGTGTGTGTATGTTCAATACGTGTGACAGTAACTACATTGTATGTATGTTAAATACGTCTGACAGTAACTGCAGTTTATGTATGTTGAATACATCTGACAGTAACTACAGTGTATGTATGTTGAATACATGTGAAAGTAACTACATTGTATGTATGTTAAATACGTGTGACAGTAACTACAATGTATGTATGTTGAATACATATGACAGTAACTACAGTGTATGTATGTTGAGTATGTGTGACAGTAACTACATTGTATGTATGTTAAATACGTGTGGCAGTAACTACAGTGTATGTATGTTGAATACGTGTGACAGTAACTACAGTGTATGTATGTTGAATACCTGTGACAGTAACTACAGTGTATGTGTATTGAATACGTGTGACAGTAACTACAGTGTGTGTATGTTGAATACGTGTGACAGTTACTTCAGTGTGTGTATGTTCAATACGTGTGACAGTAACTACAGTGTATGTATGTTGAATGCGTGCGACAGTAACTACAGTGTATGTATGTTGAATACATGCGACAGTAATTACAGTGTGTGTATGTTCAATACGTGTGACAGTAACTACATTGTATGTATGTTAAATACGTCTGACAGTAACTGCAGTGTATGTATGTTAAATACGTGTGTCAGTAACTGCAGTGTATGTATGTTGAATACGTGTGACAGTAACTACAGTGTATGTATGTTGAACACATGTGACAGTAACTACAGTGTATGTATGTTAAATACGTGTGACAGTAACTACAGTGTATGTATGTTGAATACGTGTGACAGTAACTACAGTGTATGTATGTTGAATACGTGTGACAGTAACTACAGTGTATGTGTATTGAATACGTGTGACAGTAACTACAGTGTATGCATGTTGAATACGTGTGACAGTAACTACAGTGTATGTATGTTAAATACGTCTGCCAGTAATTACAGTGTATGTTTTGTTAAATACGTCTGCCAGTAACTACAGTGTATGTATGTTGAATACGTGTGACAGTAACTACAGTGTATGTATGTTGAATACGTGTGACAGTAACTACAGTGTATGTATGTTGAATACCTGTGACAGTAACTACAGTGTATTTGTATTGAATACGTGTGACAGTAACCTACAGTGTATGTATGTTGAATGCGTGTGACAGTAACTACAGTGTATGTATGTTGAATACGTGACAGTAACTACAGTGTATGTATGTTGAATACATGTGACAGTAACTACAGTGTATGTATGTTGAATATGTGTGACAGTAACTGCAGTGTATGTATGTTGATTACGTGTGACAGTAACTGCAGTGTATGTATGTTGAATACGTGACAGTAACTACAGTGTATGTATATTGAATATGTGACAGTAACTACAGTGTATGTTTGTTGAATACATGTGACAGTAACTACAGTGTATGTATGTTGAATACGTGCGACAGTAACTACAGTGTATGTATGTTGAATACGTGCGACAGTAATTATAGTGTGTGTATGTTCAATACGTGTGACAGTAACTACATTGTATGTATGTTAAATACGTCTGACAGTAACTGCAGTGTATGTATGTTGAATACATCTGACAGTAACTACAGTGTATGTATGTTGAATACATGTGAAAGTAACTACATTGTATGTATGTTAAATACGTGTGACAGTAACTACAATGTATGTATGTTGAATACATATGACAGTAACTACAGTGTATGTATGTTGAGTATGTGTGACAGTAACTACATTGTATGTATGTTAAATACGTGTGGCAGTAACTACAGTGTATGTATGTTGAATACGTGTGACAGTAACTACAGTGTATGTATGTTGAATACCTGTGACAGTAACTACAGTGTATGTGTATTGAATACGTGTGACAGTAACTACAGTGTGTGTATGTTGAATACGTGTGACAGTGACTTCAGTGTGTGTATGTTCAATACGTGTGACAGTAACTACAGTGTATGTATGTTGAATGCGTGCGACAGTAACTACAGTGTATGTATGTTGAATACATGCGACAGTAATTACAGTGTGTGTATGTTCAATACGTGTGACAGTAACTACATTGTATGTATGTTAAATACGTCTGACAGTAACTGCAGTGTATGTATGTTGAACACATGTGACAGTAACTACAGTGTATGTATGTTAAATACGTGTGTCAGTAACTGCAGTGTATGTATGTTGAATACGTGTGACAGTAACTACAGTGTATGTATGTTGAATACGTGTGACAGTAACTACAGTGTATGTGTATTGAATACGTGTGACAGTAACTACAGTGTATGTATGTTGAATACCTGTGACAGTAACTACAGTGTATTTGTATTGAATACGTGTGACAGTAACCTACAGTGTATGTATGTTGAATGCGTGTGACAGTAACTGCAGTGTATGTATGTTGAATACGTGACAGTAACTACAGTGTATGTATGTTGAATACGTGACAGTAACTACAGTGTATGTATGTTGAATACATGTGACAGTAACTACAGTGTATGTATGTTGAATACGTGTGACAGTAACTGCAGTGTATGTATGTTGATTACGTGTGACAGTAACTGCAGTGTATGTATGTTGAATACGTGACAGTAACTACAGTGTATGTATATTGAATATGTGACAGTAACTACAGTGTATGTTTGTTGAATACATGTGACAGTAACTACAGTGTATGTATGTTGAATACGTGCGACAGTAACTACAGTGTATGTATGTTGAATACGTGCGACAGTAATTATAGTGTGTGTATGTTCAATACGTGTGACAGTAACTACATTGTATGTATGTTAAATACGTCTGACAGTAACTGCAGTGTATGTATGTTGAATACATCTGACAGTAACTACAGTGTATGTATGTTGAATACATGTGAAAGTAACTACATTGTATGTATGTTAAATACGTGTGACAGTAACTACAATGTATGTATGTTGAATACATATGACAGTAACTACAGTGTATGTATGTTGAGTATGTGTGACAGTAACTACATTGTATGTATGTTAAATACGTGTGGCAGTAACTACAGTGTATGTATGTTGAATACGTGTGACAGTAACTACAGTGTATGTATGTTGAATACCTGTGACAGTAACTACAGTGTATGTGTATTGAATACGTGTGACAGTAACTACAGTGTGTGTATGTTGAATACGTGTGACAGTGACTTCAGTGTGTGTATGTTCAATACGTGTGACAGTAACTACAGTCTATGTATGTTGAATGCGTGCGACAGTAACTACAGTGTATGTATGTTGAATACATGCGACAGTAATTACAGTGTGTGTATGTTCAATACGTGTGACAGTAACTACATTGTATGTATGTTAAATACGTCTGACAGTAACTGCAGTGTATGTATGTTAAATACGTGTGTCAGTAACTGCAGTGTATGTATGTTGAATACGTGTGACAGTAACTACAGTGTATGTATGCTGAATACGTGTGACAGTAACTACAGTGTATGTGTATTGAATACGTGTGACAGTAACTACAGTGTATGTATGTTGAATACGTGTGACAGTAACTACAGTGTATGTATGTTAAATACGTCTGCCAGTAATTACAGTGTATGTTTTGTTAAATACGTCTGCCAGTAACTACAGTGTATGTATGTTGAATACGTGTGACAGTAACTACAGTGTATGTATGTTGAATACGTGTGACAGTAACTACAGTGTATGTATGTTGAATACGTGTGACAGTAAATACAGTGTATGTGTATTGAATACATGTGACAGTAACCTACAGTGTATGTATGTTGAATACGTGTGACAGTAACTACAGTGTATGTGTGTAGAATACGCGTGACAGTAACTACAGTGTATGTATGTTGAATACGTGTGACAGTAACTATAGTGTATGTATGTTAAATACGTGTGACAGTAACTACAGTGTATGTATGTTGAATACATGAGACAGTAACTACAGTGTATGTATGTCGAATACATGAGACAGTAACCTACAGTGTATGTATGTTGAATACGTGTGACAGGAACTACATTGTATGTATGTTAAATACGTCTGACAGTAACTGCAGTGTATGTATGTTGAATACATCTGACAGTAACTACAGTGTATGTATGTTGAATACATGTGAAAGTAACTACATTGTATGTATGTTAAATACGTGTGACAGTAACTACAATGTATGTATGTTGAATACATATGACAGTAACTACAGTGTATGTATGTTGAGTATGTGTGACAGTAACTACATTGTATGTATGTTAAATACGTGTGGCAGTAACTACAGTGTATGTATGTTGAATACGTGTGACAGTAACTACAGTGTATGTATGTTGAATACCTGTGACAGTAACTACAGTGTATGTGTATTGAATACGTGTGACAGTAACTACAGTGTGTGTATGTTGAATACGTGTGACAGTGACTTCAGTGTGTGTATGTTCAATACGTGTGACAGTAACTACAGTGTATGTATGTTGAATGCGTGCGACAGTAACTACAGTGTATGTATGTTGAATACATGCGACAGTAATTACAGTGTGTGTATGTTCAATACGTGTGACAGTAACTACATTGTATGTATGTTAAATACGTCTGACAGTAACTGCAGTGTATGTATGTTGAACACATGTGACAGTAACTACAGTGTATGTATGTTAAATACGTGTGTCAGTAACTGCAGTGTATGTATGTTGAATACGTGTGACAGTAACTACAGTGTATGTATGTTGAATACGTGTGACAGTAACTACAGTGTATGTGTATTGAATACGTGTGACAGTAACTACAGTGTATGTATGTTGAATACCTGTGACAGTAACTACAGTGTATTTGTATTGAATACGTGTGACAGTAACCTACAGTGTATGTATGTTGAATGCGTGTGACAGTAACTGCAGTGTATGTATGTTGAATATGTGACAGTAACTACAGTGTATGTATGTTGAATACGTGACAGTAACTACAGTGTATGTATGTTGAATACATGTGACAGTAACTACAGTGTATGTATGTTGAATACGTGTGACAGTAACTGCAGTGTATGTATGTTGATTACGTGTGACAGTAACTGCAGTGTATGTATGTTGAATACGTGACAGTAACTACAGTGTATGTATATTGAATATGTGACAGTAACTACAGTGTATGTTTGTTGAATACATGTGACAGTAACTACAGTGTATGTATGTTGAATACGTGCGACAGTAACTACAGTGTATGTATGTTGAATACGTGCGACAGTAATTATAGTGTGTGTATGTTCAATACGTGTGACAGTAACTACATTGTATGTATGTTAAATACGTCTGACAGTAACTGCAGTGTATGTATGTTGAATACGTGCGACAGTAATTATAGTGTGTGTATGTTCAATACGTGTGACAGTAACTACATTGTATGTATGTTGAATACCTGTGACAGTAACTACAGTGTATGTGTATTGAATACGTGTGACAGTAACTACAGTGTGTGTATGTTGAATACGTGTGACAGTTACTTCAGTGTGTGTATGTTCAATACGTGTGACAGTAACTACAGTGTATGTATGTTGAATGCGTGCGACAGTAACTACAGTGTATGTATGTTGAATACATGCGACAGTAATTACAGTGTGTGTATGTTCAATACGTGTGACAGTAACTACATTGTATGTATGTTAAATACGTCTGACAGTAACTGCAGTGTATGTATGTTAAATACGTGTGTCAGTAACTGCAGTGTATGTATGTTGAATACGTGTGACAGTAACTACAGTGTATGTATGCTGAATACGTGTGACAGTAACTACAGTGTATGTGTATTGAATACGTGTGACAGTAACTACAGTGTATGTATGTTGAATACGTGTGACAGTAACTACAGTGTATGTATGTTAAATACGTCTGCCAGTAATTACAGTGTATGTTTTGTTAAATACGTCTGCCAGTAACTACAGTGTATGTATGTTGAATACGTGTGACAGTAACTACAGTGTATGTATGTTGAATACGTGTGACAGTAACTACAGTGTATGTATGTTGAATACGTGTGACAGTAAATACAGTGTATGTGTATTGAATACATGTGACAGTAACCTACAGTGTATGTATGTTGAATACGTGTGACAGTAACTACAGTGTATGTGTGTAGAATACGCGTGACAGTAACTATAGTGTATGTATGTTAAATACGTGTGACAGTAACTACAGTGTATGTATGTTGAATACATTAGACAGTAACTACAGTGTATGTATGTCGAATACATGAGACAGTAACCTACAGTGTATGTATGTTGAATACGTGTGACAGGAACTACAGTGTATGTATTTTGAATACATGAGACAGTTACTACAATGTATGTATGTCGAATACATGAGACAGTAACCTACAGTGTGTGTATGTTGAATACGTGTGACAGTAACTACAGTGTATGTGTGTTGAATACGCGTGACAGTAACTACAGTGTATGTATGTTGAATACATGAGACAGTAACTACAGTGTATGTATGTTGAATACGTGTGACAGTAACTACAGTGTATGTGTGTTGAATACGCGTGATAGTAACTACAGTGTAGATATGTTGAATACATGAGACAGTAACTACAGTGTATGTATGTTGAATACGTGTGACAGTAACTATAATGTATGCATGTTGAATACGTCTGACAATTACTAGTGTATGTGTGTTGAATACGCGTGACAGTAACTACAGTGTATGTATGTTGAATACGTGTGACAGTAACTGCAGTGTATGTGTTTTGAATACGCGTGACAGTAACTACAGTGTATGTATGTTGGATACATGAGACAGTAACTACAGTGTGTGTATGTTGAATACGTCTGACAGTAACTAGTGTATGTGTGTTGAATACGCATGACAATAACTACAGATTATGTATGTTGAATACATGAGACAGTAACTACAGTGTATGTATGTTGAATACGCGTGACAGTAACTACAGTGTATGTATGTTGAATACGTCTGACAATAACTAGTGTATGTGTGTTGAATACGCGTGACAGTAACTACAGTGTATGTATGTTGAATACATGAGACAGTAACTACTGTGTATGTATGTTGAATACATGAGACAGTAACTACAATGAATGTATGTTGAATACGTCTGACAGTAACTACAGTGTATGTATGTTGAATACATGAGACAGTAACTACAGTGTATGTATGTTGAATACGTCTGACAGTAACTACAGTGTATGTATGTTGAATACATGTGACAGTAACTACAGTGTATGTATGTTGAATACGTGTGACAGTAACTACAGTATATGTATGTTGAATACGTGACAGTAACTACAGTGTATGTATGTTGAATACGTGCGACAGTAACTACAGTGTATGTATGTTGAATACGTGTGACAGTAACTACAGTGTATGTATGTTGAATACGAGTGACAGTAACTACATTCAATGTATGTTGAATACGAGTGACAGTAACTACACTCTATGTATGTTAAATACGTGTGACAGTAACTACATTGTATGTATGTTAAAGACGTGTGGCAGTAACTACATTGTATGTATGTTAAATACGTGTTACAGTAACTACAGTGTATGTATGTTGAATACGTGTGACAGTAACTACAGTGTATGTATTTTAAAGACGTGTGGCAGTAACTACATTCTATGTATGTTAAATACGTGTTACAGTAACTACAGTGTATGTATGTTGAATACGTGTGACAGTAACTACAGTGTATGTATGTTGAATTCGAGTGACAGTAACTACATTCTATGTATGTTGAATACGAGTGACAGTAACTACAGTCTATGTATGTTAAATACGTGTGACAGTAACTACATTGTATGTATGTTAAAGACGTGTGGCAGTATGTACAGTGTGTGTAAGTTCAATACGTGTGGCGGTGTGTACAGTGTATGTATGCTAAAATGTATAGCGGTATGTACAGTGTATGAATATAGATTCCATGTGGCATTATGCATGTTGTAGTGAGTAGATGTTGAGGAAGTCACAGTGTGAGAATAGTGAAGGCTGAACAAACAGCATTTCAAATGTACACTTTAAGAGATTCACTCAGTAAAGCTATGTACTTTGTCGATACCCACGCCTTTTGCACGGGAAAAACGAAGTAAAATGTAATAACCTAAATGAAGATGACGTCATCATTTAGTGACATCAAAACACATACTATTGTGAATCGAAATGTAAACAAACACTGCTACAATTAATCCTGTAATAGTAGGCAACCCTCTTAAAAGTGCTTACTAAATCCATCTCAGTGTACTGTAATCGTTCACAGTGGCGGTACTCTGCGATTCGTTCAAAGTGGACATAACAAGATGATTACTTTGCACTTAATTTAGTCGTGGGATTTAATAGATATCTATTTGTATAATTTCATTGGATTCACCGGAAATGGGTTGTTCCCAGGCGTGATGTAGATTACTCTGTCGACTTCCTTATTTGACCATCCCGTGTATGTGTTTCAATAAAATTACACTGAATTCAAAGTTCAACTGTGAAGATCTCCGATACAATACACCTATGATCTTATGGCATTGACATACACGTTCTCTGAATAAGTTCTTTACATACAATGAATTTATTCTGATGCAAATAAAAATATCTTTATGATTTGTTTGACACCTCATAGGATATCAATATTTGTACTGGTAATATCTACACATATTTGGATATTACAGGGCGCGCTCTTACTTTTGCTTTGGAAGACACAAATATTGAAATAGTTATAATCTGGAACTTCGCACGTTTTAAATTCCTAGATAAGATGAATAAAATTGAAACATTTTTACTGTACCTATAATATCCATATTAAATAATAGAACGTTCTGAGGCCACTTTTTAGGCTTGTTTCTGCCAAAAACGTGTGAAATATGCCGAGTTCGGATCATTAGTGTCGTTGTTAATGCTGATAACAATCACGTGCATTGCCACCAACGTATCAATGACATGATTGGAGAAACAGGATGTGACGTTTGATTCGGCGCTGCGCTCTGCATGTCGTTGTTATTAGCACGAGGTCAAAAATAGTGTGTGATGGGGATCGAATACCGCAAAACATTGTCACAACTAAAACAATAAGATAATATAAGTTATTGGTCTATCATGTTCGCACTATGTATTTTCATCAATCGTGTCAACCGAACATTTCCGATTCGGGCGCAACTGTTCCGTATTTCCTAGGACACGTGTATTAGTGAATTTTGTTGGCAATACATACTCACTTTAATCCGGACGATATTAATAAAAAAATAGTGCTATATTAGTAATAAAATTATAGAAATTAATGTGTTTGTACTGAATATAGAGATTATATCAAATAGTGTGTTCCCAATAATCCTACACAATCAGTCGCGTTCTATCTTGCAAATCATGAAATTATATGTTCAGACATTGCGTTGCCAACATAAGAACAACGCAATGATTTAAAGGGCCATGTTAAGTCGGGTCACTAGGGAGATAAAGTCTCTAGTCTTTTATTGAGACTTTTAATTAAAAATATACAGGGACGTATATTATATTGGCACGTGGCATACGGACTATAATACCCCACACAAAGTAAAGGATCGTATCTCAATTCATTCGAATTTATCATGTTTGTACCAACATATATAACACAATGATGATGAAACAGGAAATATTGTGTGGTTAATAGTGATAAGATTGGACACTAATTTTTTTATGGATTATCAGTCAGCTCGCAACCAAGACCGTGAACAGATTTGGTACCCATTTGAGAGCAATTCATAGGAGAACGTGTCAAATGTTATTTTACAAAATTTTGACTGTTTTTTTTATTCATGGTAACAACGTTTTAATAAATGTTATAATGGCGTACATTCAAAATATATTACATATCAGTTTCACTTCGATCCGATCCAGCTTAAGGACAAACAACTATCAGTTTATTATGCCTCAACATACGGTGTATCCAAGTTTGCGGGACCAAATCATAGAACAATTCTTAGGACACAAGCTGGAAAGTCGTCTCACACTGATATGGTTCATCTCGATGTGTTTGACATCAATGAGAGTGCGAATACTACCCAGCGTTGCTCAGAATACAGTTTTCAATCACAACTATGCAATATGAATTAAATATCAATAATGTCTGCACTCAAACAAATCAGTTAACCATGGAGACGATGAAGCGAGGCAGAGATTTTGTCAAATATCAGTAAATTTTGAAAGAAATGTAGCTTGCGTCATCATAACAATTTTATTATTAGATACGCAATGAGGTTTGACACAGATTTCATACTCAATCCCGCATATGCAAACACGTCAACTCAGTAAATGACAATTCAAATAGGTTAAACATCTTTCACAGACTAAAAATATGACTTGTGGTTACAGCACGCTAGTAGTATGTCAACAACGAAATACAACACGTTAATGGGTCTAACTACAGCGGCGTTATTCTTGGAATACATATGGAAATTTTAAAACTACCTGACAAAATGTCTGAGGGCTTCGCAGAGCCCGTGTTGTTTTACTATGTTCTACTAGTCAGTAGAAAATGAAGACAAATCCGGGAACAATTTACAACGGCACATATGTATGTCGACATGATATGTATATAAACTAAACACACTGTAATGTCTTTACTGATATAGTATATGAACTAAACACACTGTAATGTATTTACGGCTATAGTATATGAACTAAACACACTGTAATGTTTTTACTGCTATAGTATATGAACTAAACACACTGTAATGTCTTTACTGCTATAGTATATGAACTAAACACACTGTAATGCCTTTACTGATATAGTATATGAACTAAACAAACTGTAATGTCTTTACTGCTATAGTATATGAACTAAACAAACTGTAATGTCTTTACTGCTATAGTATATGAACTAAACACACTGTAATGTCTTTACTGCTATAGTATATGAACTAAACACACTGTAATGTCTTTACTGATATAGTATATGAACTAAACACACTGTAATGTTTTTACTGCTATAGTATATGAACGAAACACACTGTAATGTCTTTACTGCTATAGTATATGAACTAAACACACTGTAATGTCTTTACTGCTATAGTGTATGAACTAAACACACTGTAATGTCTTTACTGCTATAGTATATGAACTAAACACACTGTAATGTCTTTACTGATATAGTATATGAACTAAACACACTGTAATGTCTTTACTGCTATAGTATATGAACTAAACACACTGTAATGTATTTACTGATATAGTATATGAACTAAACACACTGTAATGTCTTTACTGCTATAGTATATGAACTAAACACACTGTAATGTATTTACTGATATATAAACTAAACACACTGTAATGTCTTTACTGTTAAAGTATATGAACTAAACACACTGTAATGTCTTTACTGTTAAAGTATATGAACTAAACACACTGTGATGTCTTTACTGTTAAAGTATATGAACTAAACACACTGTAATGTCTTTACTGCTAAAGTATATGAACTAAATACACTGTAATGTCTTTACTGTTAAAGTATATGAAATAAACACACTGTAATGTCTTTACTGATATAGTATATGAACTAAACACACTGTAATGTATTTACTGCTAAAGTATATGAACTAAACACACTGTAATGTCTTTACTGCTAGAGTATATGAACTAAACACACTGTAATGTCTTTACTTCTATAGTATATGAACTAAACACACTGTAATGTCTTTACTGTTAAAGTATATGAACTAAACACACTGTAATGTATTTATTGCTAAAGTATATGAACTAAACACACTGTAATGTATTTACTGCTAAAGTATATGCACTAAACACACTGTAATGTTTTTACTGCTAAAGTATATGAACTAAACACACTGTAATGTCTTTACTGCTAAAGTATATGAACTAAACACATTGTAATGTCTTTACTGCTAAAGTATATGAACTAAACACACTGTAATGTTTTACTGCTATAGTATATGAACTAAACACACTGTAATGTCTTTACTGCTATAGTATATAAACTAAACACACTGTAATGTCTTTACTGTTAAAGTATATGTACTAAACACACTGTAATGTATTTACTGCTAAAGTATATGAACTAAACACACTGTAATGTATTTACTGCTAAAGTATATGAACTAAACACACTGTAATGTTTTTACTGCTATAGTATATGAACTAAACACACTGTAATGTCTTTACTGTTAAAGTATATGAACTAAACACACTGTAATGTCTTTACTGCTAAAGTATATGAACTAAATACACTGTAATGTCTTTACTGCTTAAGTATATGAACTAAACACACTGTAATGTCTTTACTGATATAGTATATGAACTAAATACACTGTAATGTCTTTACTGATATAGTATAAGAACTAAACACACTGTAATGTCTTTACTGCTAAAGTATATGAGCTAAACACACTGTAATGTATTTACTGCTAAAGTATATGAACTAAACACACTGTAATGTCTTTACTGTTAAAGTATATGAACTAAACACACTGTGATGTCTTTACTGTTAAAGTATATGAACTAAACACACTGTAATGTATTTACTGATATAGTATATGAACTAAACACACTGTAATGTCTTTACTGCTATAGTATATGAACTAAACACACTGTAATGTATTTACTGATATATAAACTAAACACACTGTAATGTCTTTACTGTTAAAGTATATGAACTAAACACACTGTAATGTCTTTACTGTTAAAGTATATGAACTAAACACACTGTGA
This sequence comes from Saccoglossus kowalevskii, assembly GCF_978046115.1. Taxonomy (NCBI): domain Eukaryota; kingdom Metazoa; phylum Hemichordata; class Enteropneusta; family Harrimaniidae; genus Saccoglossus; species Saccoglossus kowalevskii. Next base: position 3,062,331 of record NC_140659.1, read on the forward strand.
TGTCTTTACTGTTAAAGTATATGAACTAAACACACTGTAATGTCTTTACTGCTAAAGTATATGAACTAAATACACTGTAATGTCTTTACTGTTAAAGTATATGAACTAAACACACTGTAATGTCTTTACTGATATAGTATATGAACTAAACACACTGTAATGTATTTACTGCTAAAGTATATGAACTAAACACACTGTAATGTCTTTACTGCTAGAGTATATGAACTAAACACACTGTAATGTCTTTACTTCTATAGTATATGAACTAAACACACTGTAATGTCTTTACTGTTAAAGTATATGAACTAAACACACTGTAATGTATTTATTGCTAAAGTATATGAACTAAACACACTGTAATGTATTTACTGCTAAAGTATATGCACTAAACACACTGTAATGTTTTTACTGCTAAAGTATATGAACTAAACACACTGTAATGTCTTTACTGCTAAAGTATATGAACTAAACACATTGTAATGTCGTTACTGCTATAGTATATGAACTAAACACACTGTAATGTTTTACTGCTATAGTATATGAACTAAACACACTGTAATGTCTTTACTGCTATAGTATATAAACTAAACACACTGTAATGTCTTTACTGTTAAAGTATATGTACTAAACACACTGTAATGTATTTACTGCTAAAGTATATGAACTAAACACACTGTAATGTATTTACTGCTAAAGTATATGAACTAAACACACTGTAATGTTTTTACTGCTATAGTATATGAACTAAACACACTGTAATGTCTTTACTGTTAAAGTATATGAACTAAACACACTGTAATGTCTTTACTGCTAAAGTATATGAACTAAATACACTGTAATGTCTTTACTGCTTAAGTATATGAACTAAACACACTGTAATGTCTTTACTGATATAGTATATGAACTAAATACACTGTAATGTCTTTACTGATATAGTATAAGAACTAAACACACTGTAATGTCTTTACTGCTAAAGTATATGAGCTAAACACACTGTAATGTATTTACTGCTAAAGTATATGAACTAAACACACTGTAATGTCTTTACTACTAAAGTATATGAACTAAACACACTGTAATGTCTTTACTTCTAAAATATATGAACTAAACACACTGTAATGTCTTTACTGCTAAAGTATATGAATTAAACACACTGTAATGTCTTTACTGCTATAGTATATGAACTAAACACACTGTAATGTCTTTAGTGCTATAGTATATGGACTAAACACACTGTAATGTCTTTCCTGTTAAAGTACATGAACTAAACACACTGTAATGTATTTACTGCTAAAGTATATGAACTAAACACACTGTAATGTCTTTACTGCTATAGTATATGAACTAAACACACTGTAATGTCTTTACTGCTATAGTATATGAACTAAACACACTGTAATATCTTTACTGCTACAGTATATGAACTAAACACACTGTAATGTCTTTACTGCTAAAGTATATGAACTAAACACACTGTAATGTTTTTACTGATATAGTTTATGAACTAAACACACTGTAATGTATTTACTGATATAGTATATGAACTAAACACACTGTAATGTATTTCCTGCTATAGTATATATACTAAACACACTGTAATGTATTTACTGCTATATTATATGAACTAAACATACTGTAATGTCTTTACTGCTATAGTATATGAACTAAACACACTGTAATGTCTTTACTGCTAAAGTATATGAACTAAACACACTGTAATGTTTTTACTAATATAGTTTATGAACTAAACACACTGTAATGTATTTACTGATATAGTATATGAACTAAACACACTGTAATGTATTTTCTGCTATAGTATATAAACTAAACACACTGTAATGTATTTACTGCTATAGTATATGAACTAAAATACACTGTAATGTCTTTACTGCTATAGTATATGAACTAACCACACTGTAATGTATTTACTGCTATAGTATATGAACTAAACACACTGTAATGTCTTTACTACTACAGTATATGAACTAAACACACTGTAATGTCTTTACTGCTATAGTATATGAACTAAACACACAGTAATGTCTTTACTGCTATAGTATATGAACTAAACACACTGTAATGTATTTACTGCTATAGTATATGAACTAAACACACTGTAATTTATTTACTGCTATAGTATATGAACTAAACACACTGTAATGTTTTTACGGATATAGTTTATGAACTAAACACACTGTAATGTTTTTACTGATATAGTATATGAACTAAACACATTGTAATGTATTTACTGCTAAGTATATGAACTAAACACACTGTAATGTTTTTACTGCTATAGTATATGAACTAAACACACTGTAATGTATTTACTGATATATAAACTAAACACACTGTAATGTCTTTACTGTTAAAGTATATGAACTAAACACACTGTAATGTCTTTACTGTTAAAGTATATGAACTAAACACACTGTGATGTCTTTACTGTTAAAGTATATGAACTAAACACACTGTAATGTCTTTACTGCTAAAGTATATGAACTAAATACACTGTAATGTCTTTACTGTTAAAGTATATGAACTAAACACACTGTAATGTCTTTACTGATATAGTATATGAACTAAACACACTGTAATGTATTTACTGCTAAAGTATATGAACTAAACACACTGTAATGTCTTTACTGCTAGAGTATATGAACTAAACACACTGTAATGTCTTTACTTCTATAGTATATGAACTAAACACACTGTAATGTCTTTGCTGTTAAAGTATATGAACTAAACACACTGTAATGTATTTATTGCTAAAGTATATGAACTAAACACACTGTAATGTATTTACTGCTAAAGTATATGCACTAAACACACTGTAATGTTTTTACTGCTAAAGTATATGAACTAAACACACTGTAATGTCTTTACTGCTAAAGTATATGAACTAAACACATTGTAATGTCTTTACTGCTATAGTATATGAACTAAACACACTGTAATGTTTTACTGCTATAGTATATGAACTAAACACACTGTAATGTCTTTACTGCTATAGTATATAAACTAAACACACTGTAATGTCTTTACTGTTAAAGTATATGTACTAAACACACTGTAATGTATTTACTGCTAAAGTATATGAACTAAACACACTGTAATGTATTTACTGCTAAAGTATATGAACTAAACACACTGTAATGTTTTTACTGCTATAGTATATGAACTAAACACACTGTAATGTCTTTACTGTTAAAGTATATGAACTAAACACACTGTAATGTCTTTACTGCTAAAGTATATGAACTAAATACACTGTAATGTCTTTACTGCTTAAGTATATGAACTAAACACACTGTAATGTCTTTACTGATATAGTATATGAACTAAATACACTGTAATGTCTTTACTGATATAGTATAAGAACTAAACACACTGTAATGTCTTTACTGCTAAAGTATATGAGCTAAACACACTGTAATGTATTTACTGCTAAAGTATATGAACTAAACACACTGTAATGTCTTTACTACTAAAGTATATGAACTAAACACACTGTAATGTCTTTACTTCTAAAATATATGAACTAAACACACTGTAATGTCTTTACTGCTAAAGTATATGAATTAAACACACTGTAATGTCTTTACTGCTATAGTATATGAACTAAACACACTGTAATGTCTTTAGTGCTATAGTATATGGACTAAACACACTGTAATGTCTTTCCTGTTAAAGTACATGAACTAAACACACTGTAATGTATTTACTGCTAAAGTATATGAACTAAACACACTGTAATGTCTTTACTGCTATAGTATATGAACTAAACACACTGTAATGTCTTTACTGCTATAGTATATGAACTAAACACACTGTAATATCTTTACTGCTACAGTATATGAACTAAACACACTGTAATGTCTTTACTGCTAAAGTATATGAACTAAACACACTGTAATGTTTTTACTGATATAGTTTATGAACTAAACACACTGTAATGTATTTACTGATATAGTATATGAACTAAACACACTGTAATGTATTTCCTGCTATAGTATATATACTAAACACACTGTAATGTATTTACTGCTATAGTATATGAACTAAACATACTGTAATGTCTTTACTGCTATAGTATATGAACTAAACACACTGTAATGTCTTTACTGCTAAAGTATATGAACTAAACACACTGTAATGTTTTTACTAATATAGTTTATGAACTAAACACACTGTAATGTATTTACTGATATAGTATATGAACTAAACACACTGTAATGTATTTTCTGCTATAGTATATAAACTAAACACACTGTAATGTATTTACTGCTATAGTATATGAACTAAAATACACTGTAATGTCTTTACTGCTATAGTATATGAACTAACCACACTGTAATGTATTTACTGCTATAGTATATGAACTAAACACACTGTAATGTCTTTACTGCTACAGTATATGAACTAAACACACTGTAATGTCTTTACTGCTATAGTATATGAACTAAACACACAGTAATGTCTTTACTGCTATAGTATATGAACTAAACACACTGTAATGTATTTACTGCTATAGTATATGAACTAAACACACTGTAATTTATTTACTGCTATAGTATATGAACTAAACACACTGTAATGTTTTTACGGATATAGTTTATGAACTAAACACACTGTAATGTTTTTACTGATATAGTATATGAACTAAACACATTGTAATGTATTTACTGCTAAGTATATGAACTAAACACACTGTAATGTTTTTACTGATATAGTATATGAACTAAACACACTGTAATGTTTTTACTGTTAAAGTATATGAACTAAACACACTGTAATGTATTTACTGCTAAAGTATATGATCTAAACACACTGTAATGTATTTACTGATATAGTATATGAACTAAACACACTGTAATGTATTTACTGATATTGTATATGAACTAAACACACTGTAATGTATTTACTGTTAAAGTATATGAACTAAACACACTGTAATGTATTTACTGCTATAGTATATAAACTAAACACACTGTAATGTATTTACTGCTATAGTATATGAACTAAACACACTGTAATGTCTTTACTGCTATAGTATATGAACTAACCACACTGTAATGTATTTACTGCTATAGTATATGAACTAAACACACTGTAATGTCTTTACTGCTGCAGTATATGAACTAAACACACTGTAATGTCTTTACTGCTATAGTATATGAACTAAACACACAGTAATGTCTTTACTGCTATAGTATATGAACTAAACACACTGTAATGTATTTACTGCTATAGTATATGAACTAAACACACTGTAATTTATTTACTGCTATAGTATATGAACTAAACACACTGTAATGTTTTTACGGATATAGTTTATGAACTAAACACACTGTAATGTTTTTACTGATATAGTATATGAACTAAACACATTGTAATGTATTTACTGCTATAGTATATGAACTAAACACACTGTAATGTTTTTACTGATATAGTATATGAACTAAACACACTGTAATGTTTTTACTGTTAAAGGATATGAACTAAACACACTGTAATGTCTTTACTGCTATAGTATATGAACTAAACACACTGTAATGTATTTACTGCTAAAGTATATGAAATAAACACACTGTAATGTATTTAATGCTATAATATATGAAATAAACACACTGTAATGTCTTTACTGTTAAAGTATGTGAACTAAACACACTGTAATGTTTTTACTGCTATAGTATATGAACTAAACACACTGTAATGTCTTTACTGTTAAAGTATATGAACTAAACACACTGTAATGTCTTTACTGTTAAAGTATATGAACTAAACACACTGTAATGTCTTTACTGTTAAAGTATATGAACTAAACACACTGTAATGTCTTTACTGCTAAAGTATATGAACTAAATACACTGTAATGTCTTTACTGTTAAAGTATATGAACTAAACATACTGTAATGTTTTTACTGCTATAATATATGAACTAAACACACTGTAATGTTTTTACTGTTAAAGTATATGAACTAAACACACTGTAATGTCTTTACTGCTATAGTATATGAACTAAACACACTGTAATGTATTTACTGCTAAAGTATATGAAATAAACACACTGTAATGTATTTAATGCTATAATATATGAAATAAACACACTGTAATGTCTTTACTGTTAAAGTATGTGAACTAAACACACTGTAATGTTTTTACTGCTATAGTATATGGACTAAACACACTGTAATGTCTTTACTGTTAAAGTATATGAACTAAACACACTGTAATGTCTTTACTGTTAAAGTATATGAACTAAACACACTGTAATGTCCTTACTGCTAAAGTATATGAACTAAATACACTGTAATGTCTTTACTGTTAAAGTATATGAACTAAACATACTGTAATGTTTTTACTGCTATAATATATGAACTAAACACACTGTAATGTCTTTACTGTTAAAGTATATGAACTAAACACACTGTAATGTCTTTACTGATATAGTATATGAACTAAATACACTGTAATGTCTTTACTGATATAGTATAAGAACTAAACACACTGTAATGTCTTTACTGCTAAAGTATATGAGCTAAACACACTGTAATGTATTTACTGCTAAAGTATATGAACTAAACACACTGTAATGTCTTTACTACTAAAGTATATGAACTAAACACACTGTAATGTCTTTACTTCTAAAATATATGAACTAAACACACTGTAATGTCTTTACTGCTAAAGTATATGAATTAAACACACTGTAATGTCTTTACTGCTATAGTATATGAACTAAACACACTGTAATGTCTTTAGTGCTATAGTATATGGACTAAACACACTGTAATGTCTTTCCTGTTAAAGTACATGAACTAAACACACTGTAATGTATTTACTGCTAAAGTATATGAACTAAACACACTGTAATGTCTTTACTGCTATAGTATATGAACTAAACACACTGTAATGTCTTTACTGCTATAGTATATGAACTAAACACACTGTAATATCTTTACTGCTACAGTATATGAACTAAACACACTGTAATGTCTTTACTGCTAAAGTATATGAACTAAACACACTGTAATGTTTTTACTGATATAGTTTATGAACTAAACACACTGTAATGTATTTACTGATATAGTATATGAACTAAACACACTGTAATGTATTTCCTGCTATAGTATATATACTAAACACACTGTAATGTATTTACTGCTATAGTATATGAACTAAACATACTGTAATGTCTTTACTGCTATAGTATATGAACTAAACACACTGTAATGTCTTTACTGCTAAAGTATATGAACTAAACACACTGTAATGTTTTTACTAATATAGTTTATGAACTAAACACACTGTAATGTATTTACTGATATAGTATATGAACTAAACACACTGTAATGTATTTTCTGCTATAGTATATAAACTAAACACACTGTAATGTATTTACTGCTATAGTATATGAACTAAAATACACTGTAATGTCTTTACTGCTATAGTATATGAACTAACCACACTGTAATGTATTTACTGCTATAGTATATGAACTAAACACACTGTAATGTCTTTACTGCTACAGTATATGAACTAAACACACTGTAATGTCTTTACTGCTATAGTATATGAACTAAACACACAGTAATGTCTTTACTGCTATAGTATATGAACTAAACACACTGTAATGTATTTACTGCTATAGTATATGAACTAAACACACTGTAATTTATTTACTGCTATAGTATATGAACTAAACACACTGTAATGTTTTTACGGATATAGTTTATGAACTAAACACACTGTAATGTTTTTACTGATATAGTATATGAACTAAACACATTGTAATGTATTTACTGCTAAGTATATGAACTAAACACACTGTAATGTTTTTACTGATATAGTATATGAACTAAACACACTGTAATGTTTTTACTGTTAAAGTATATGAACTAAACACACTGTAATGTATTTACTGCTAAAGTATATGATCTAAACACACTGTAATGTATTTACTGATATAGTATATGAACTAAACACACTGTAATGTATTTACTGATATTGTATATGAACTAAACACACTGTAATGTATTTACTGTTAAAGTATATGAACTAAACACACTGTAATGTATTTACTGCTATAGTATATAAACTAAACACACTGTAATGTATTTACTGCTATAGTATATGAACTAAACACACTGTAATGTCTTTACTGCTATAGTATATGAACTAACCACACTGTAATGTATTTACTGCTATAGTATATGAACTAAACACACTGTAATGTCTTTACTGCTGCAGTATATGAACTAAACACACTGTAATGTCTTTACTGCTATAGTATATGAACTAAACACACAGTAATGTCTTTACTGCTATAGTATATGAACTAAACACACTGTAATGTATTTACTGCTATAGTATATGAACTAAACACACTGTAATTTATTTACTGCTATATTATATGAACTAAACACACTGTAATGTTTTTACGGATATAGTTTATGAACTAAACACACTGTAATGTTTTTACTGATATAGTATATGAACTAAACACATTGTAATGTATTTACTGCTATAGTATATGAACTAAATACACTGTAATGTTTTTACTGATATAGTATATGAACTAAACACACTGTAATGTTTTTACTGTTAAAGGATATGAACTAAACACACTGTAATGTCTTTACTGCTATAGTATATGAACTAAACACACTGTAATGTATTTACTGCTAAAGTATATGAAATAAACACACTGTAATGTATTTAATGCTATAATATATGAAATAAACACACTGTAATGTCTTTACTGTTAAAGTATGTGAACTAAACACACTGTAATGTTTTTACTGCTATAGTATATGAACTAAACACACTGTAATGTCTTTACTGTTAAAGTATATGAACTAAACACACTGTAATGTCTTTACTGTTAAAGTATATGAACTAAACACACTGTAATGTCTTTACTGTTAAAGTATATGAACTAAACACACTGTAATGTCTTTACTGCTAAAGTATATGAACTAAATACACTGTAATGTCTTTACTGTTAAAGTATATGAACTAAACATACTGTAATGTTTTTACTGCTATAATATATGAACTAAACACACTGTAATGTTTTTACTGTTAAAGTATATGAACTAAACACACTGTAATGTCTTTACTGCTATAGTATATGAACTAAACACACTGTAATGTATTTACTGCTAAAGTATATGAAATAAACACACTGTAATGTATTTAATGCTATAATATATGAAATAAACACACTGTAATGTCTTTACTGTTAAAGTATGTGAACTATACACACTGTAATGTTTTTACTGCTATAGTATATGGACTAAACACACTGTAATGTCTTTACTGTTAAAGTATATGAACTAAACACACTGTAATGTCTTTACTGTTAAAGTATATGAACTAAACACACTGTAATGTCCTTACTGCTAAAGTATATGAACTAAATACACTGTAATGTCTTTACTGTTAAAGTATATGAACTAAACATACTGTAATGTTTTTACTGCTATAATATATGAACTAAACACACTGTAATGTCTTTACTGTTAAAGTATATGAACTAAACACACTGTAATGTCTTTACTGATATAGTATATGAACTAAACACACTGTAATGTCTTTACTGATATAGTATATGAACTAAACACATTGTAATGTATTTACTGCTATAGTATATGAACTAAACACACTGTAATGTTTTTACTGCTATAGTATATGAACTAAACACACAGTAATGTCTTTACTGCTATAGTATATGAACTAAACACACTGTAATGTATTTACTGCTATAGTATATGAACTAAACACACTGTAATTTATTTACCGATATAGTATATGAACTAAACACACTGTAATGTTTTTACGGATATAGTTTATGAACTAAACACACTGTAATGTTTTTACTGATATAGTATATGAACTAAACACATTGTAATGTATTTACTGCTATAGTATATGAACTAAACACACTGTAATGTTTTTACTGATATAGTATATGAACTAAACACACTGTAATGTTTTTACTGTTAAAGTATATGAACTAAACACACTGTAATGTCTTTACTGCTATAGTATATGAACTAAACACACTGTAATGTATTTACTGCTAAAGTATATGAAATAAACACACTGTAATGTATTTAATGCTATAATATATGAAATAAACACACTGTAATGTCTTTACTGTTAAAGTATGTGAACTAAACACACTGTAATGTTTTTACTGCTATAGTATATGAACTAAACACACTGTAATGTCTTTACTGTTAAAGTATATGAACTAAACACACTGTAATGTCTTTACTGTTAAAGTATATGAACTAAACACACTGTAATGTCTTTACTGCTAAAGTATATGAACTAAATACACTGTAATGTCTTTACTGTTAAAGTATATGAACTAAACATACTGTAATGTTTTTACTGCTATAATATATGAACTAAACACACTGTAATGTCTTTACTGTTAAAGTATATGAACTAAACACACTGTAATGTCTTTACTGATATAGTATATGAACTAAACACACTGTAATGTCTTTACTGATATAGTATATGAACTAAACACATTGTAATGTATTTATTGCTATAGTATATGAACTAAACACACTGTAATGTTTTTACTGATATAGTATATGAACTAAACACACTGTAATGTATTTACTGCTAAAGTATATGAACTAAACACACTGTAATGTCTTTACTGCTAAAGTATATGAACTAAACACACTGTAATGTCTTTACTGCTAAAGTATATGAACTAAACACATTGTAATGTCTTTACTGCTATAGTATATGAACTAAACACACTGTAATGTTTTACTGCTATAGTATATGAACTAAACACACTGTAATGTCTTTACTGCTATAGTATATAAACTAAACACACTGTAATGTCTTTACTGTTAAAGTATATGTACTAAACACACTGTAATGTATTTACTGCTAAAGTATATGAACTAAACACACTGTAATGTATTTACTGCTAAAGTATATGAACTAAACACACTGTAATGTATTTACTGCTAAAGTATATGAACTAAACACACTGTAATGTTTTTATTGCTATAGTATATGAACTAAACACACTGTAATGTCTTTACTGTTAAAGTATATGAAATAAACACACTGTAATGTCTTTACTGCTAAAGTATATGAACTAAATACACTGTAATGTCTTTACTGCTTAAGTATATGAACTAAACACACTGTAATGTATTTACTGCTATAGTATATGAACTAAACACACTGTAATTTATTTACCGCTATAGTATATGAACTAAACACACTGTAATGTTTTTACGGATATAGTTTATGAACTAAACACACTGTAATGTTTTTACTGATATAGTATATGAACTAAACACATTGTAATGTATTTACTGCTATAGTATATGAACTAAACACACTGTAATGTTTTTACTGATATAGTATATGAACTAAACACACTGTAATGTTTTTACTGTTAAAGTATATGAACTAAACACACTGTAATGTCTTTACTGCTATAGTATATGAACTAAACACACTGTAATGTATTTACTGCTAAAGTATATGAAATAAACACACTGTAATGTATTTAATGCTATAATATATGAAATAAACACACTGTAATGTCTTTACTGTTAAAGTATGTGAACTAAACACACTGTAATGTTTTTACTGCTATAGTATATGAACTAAACACACTGTAATGTCTTTACTGTTAAAGTATATGAACTAAACACACTGTAATGTCTTTACTGTTAAAGTATATGAACTAAACACACTGTAATGTCTTTACTGCTAAAGTATATGAACTAAATACACTGTAATGTCTTTACTGTTAAAGTATATGAACTAAACATACTGTAATGTTTTTACTGCTATAATATATGAACTAAACACACTGTAATGTCTTTACTGTTAAAGTATATGAACTAAACACACTGTAATGTCTTTACTGATATAGTATATGAACTAAACACACTGTAATGTCTTTACTGATATAGTATATGAACTAAACACATTGTAATGTATTTACTGCTATAGTATATGAACTAAACACACTGTAATGTTTTTACTGATATAGTATATGAACTAAACACACTGTAATGTATTTACTGCTAAAGTATATGAACTAAACACACTGTAATGTCTTTACTGCTAAAGTATATGAACTAAACACACTGTAATGTCTTTACTGCTAAAGTATATGAACTAAACACATTGTAATGTCTTTACTGCTATAGTATATGAACTAAACACACTGTAATGTTTTACTGCTATAGTATATGAACTAAACACACTGTAATGTCTTTACTGCTATAGTATATAAACTAAACACACTGTAATGTCTTTACTGTTAAAGTATATGTACTAAACACACTGTAATGTATTTACTGCTAAAGTATATGAACTAAACACACTGTAATGTATTTACTGCTAAAGTATATGAACTAAACACACTGTAATGTATTTACTGCTAAAGTATATGAACTATACACACTGTAATGTTTTTATTGCTATAGTATGTGAACTAAACACACTGTAATGTCTTTACTGTTAAAGTATATGAAATAAACACACTGTAATGTCTTTACTGCTAAAGTATATGAACTAAATACACTTTAATGTCTTTACTGCTTAAGTATATGAACTAAACACACTGTAATGTCTTTACTGATATAGTATATGAACTAAATACACTGTAATGTCTTTACTGATATAGTATAAGAACTAAACACACTGTAATGTCTTTTCTGCTAAAGTATATGAGCTAAACACACTGTAATGTATTTACTGCTAAAGTATATGAACTAAACACATTGTAATGTCTTTACTGCTATAGTATATGAACTAAACACACTGTAATGTTTTACTGCTATAGTATATGAACTAAACACACTGTAATGTCTTTACTGCTATAGTATATAAACTAAACACACTGTAATGTCTTTACTGTTAAAGTATATGTACTAAACACACTGTAATGTCTTTACTACTAAAGTATATGAACTAAACACACTGTAATGTCTTTACGTCTAAAGTATATGAACTAAACACACTGTAATGTCTTTACTGCTAAAGTATATGAATTAAACACACTGTAATGTCTTTACTGCTATAGTATATGAACTAAACACACTGTAATGTCTTTAGTGCTATAGTATATGGACTAAACACACTGTAATGTCTTTCCTGTTAAAGTACATGAGCTAGACACACTGTAATGTATTTACTGCTAAAGTATATGAACTAAACACACTGTAATGTTTTTACTGCTATAGTATATGAACTAAACACACTGTAATGTCTTTACTGCTATAGTATATGAACTAAACACACTGTAATGTATTTACTGCTACAGTATATGAACTAAACACACTGTAATGTCTTTACTGCTAAAGTATATGAACTAAACACACTGTAATATTTTTACTGATATAGTTTATGAACTAAACACACTGTAATGTATTTACTGATATAGTATATGAACTAAACACACTGTAATGTATTTCCTGCTATAGTATATATACTAAACACACTGTAATGTATTTACTGCTATAGTATATGAACTAAACATACTGTAATGTCTTTACTGCTATAGTATATGAACTAAACACACTGTAATGTCTTTACTGCTAAAGTATATGAACTAAACACACTGTAATGTTTTTACTGATATAGTTTATGAACTAAACACACTGTAATGTATTTACTGCTAAAGTATATGAACTAAATACACTGTAATGTCTTTACTGTAAAAGTATATGAACTAAACATACTGTAATGTTTTTACTGCTATAATATATGAACTAAACACACTGTAATGTCTTTACTGTTAAAGTATATGAACTAAACACACTGTAATGTATTTACTGCTATAGTATATAAACTAAACACACTGTAATGTATTTATGCTATAGTATATGAACTAAACACACTGTAATGTCTTTACTGCTATAGTATATGAACTAAACACACTGTAATGTATTTACTGCTAAAGTATATGAAATAAACACACTGTAATGTATTTAATGCTATAATATATGAAATAAACACACTGTAATGTCTTTACTGTTAAAGTATGTGAACTAAACACACTGTAATGTTTTTACTGCTATAGTATATGAACTAAACACACTGTAATGTCTTTACTGTTAAAGTATATGAACTAAACACACTGTAATGTCTTTACTGTTAAAGTATATGAACTAAACACACTGTAATGTCTTTACTGTTAAAGTATATGAACTAAACACACTGTAATGTCTTTACTGCTAAAGTATATGAACTAAATACACTGTAATGTCTTTACTGTTAAAGTATATGAACTAAACATACTGTAATGTTTTTACTGCTATAATATATGAACTAAACACACTGTAATGTCTTTACTGTTAAAGTATATGAACTAAACACACTGTAATGTATTTACTGCTATAGTATATAAACTAAACACACTGTAATGTATTTACTGCTATAGTATATGAACTAAACACACTGTAATGTCTTTACTGCTATAGTATATGAACTAACCACACTGTAATGTATTTACTGCTATAGTATATGAACTAAACACACTGTAATGTCTTTACTGCTACAGTATATGATCTAAACACACTGTAATGTCTTTACTGCTATAGTATATGAACTAAACACACAGTAATGTCTTTACTGCTATAGTATATGAACTAAACACACTGTAATGTATTTACTGCTATAGTATATGAACTAAACACACTGTAATTTATTTACTGCTATAGTATATGAACTAAACACACTGTAATGTTTTTACGGATATAGTTTATGAACTAAACACACTGTAATGTTTTTACTGTTAAAGTATATGAACTAAACACACTGTAATGTCTTTACTGCTATAGTATATGAACTAAACACACTGTAATGTATTTACTGCTAAAGTATATGAAATAAACACACTGTAATGTATTTAATGCTATAATATATGAAATAAACACACTGTAATGTCTTTACTGTTAAAGTATGTGAACTAAACACACTGTAATGTTTTTACTGCTATAGTATATGGACTAAACACACTGTAATGTCTTTACTGTTAAAGTATATGAACTAAACACACTGTAATGTCTTTACTGTTAAAGTATATGAACTAAACACACTGTAATGTCCTTACTGCTAAAGTATATGAACTAAATACACTGTAATGTCTTTACTGTTAAAGTATATGAACTAAACATACTGTAATGTTTTTACTGCTATAATATATGAACTAAACACACTGTAATGTCTTTACTGTTAAAGTATATGAACTAAACACACTGTAATGTCTTTACTGATATAGTATATGAACTAAACACACTGTAATGTCTTTACTGATATAGTATATGAACTAAACACATTGTAATGTATTTACTGCTATAGTATATGAACTAAACACACTGTAATGTTTTTACTGCTATAGTATATGAACTAAACACACAGTAATTTATTTACCGCTATAGTATATGAACTAAACACACTGTAATGTTTTTACGGATATAGTTTATGAACTAAACACACTGTAATGTTTTTACTGATATAGTATATGAACTAAACACATTGTAATGTATTTACTGCGATAGTATATGAACTAAACACACTGTAATGTTTTTACTGATATAGTATATGAACTAAACACACTGTAATGTTTTTACTGTTAAAGTATATGAACTAAACACACTGTAATGTCTTTACTGCTATAGTATATGAACTAAACACACTGTAATGTATTTACTGCTAAAGTATATGAAATAAACACACTGTAATGTATTTAATGCTATAATATATGAAATAAACACACTGTAATGTCTTTACTGTTAAAGTATGTGAACTAAACACACTGTAATGTTTTTACTGCTATAGTATATGAACTAAACACACTGTAATGTCTTTACTGTTAAAGTATATGAACTAAACACACTGTAATGTCTTTACTGTTAAAGTATATGAACTAAACACACTGTAATGTCTTTACTGCTAAAGTATATGAACTAAATACACTGTAATGTCTTTACTGTTAAAGTATATGAACTAAACATACTGTAATGTTTTTACTGCTATAATATATGAACTAAACACACTGTAATGTCTTTACTGTTAAAGTATATGAACTAAACACACTGTAATGTCTTTACTGATATAGTATATGAACTAAACACACTGTAATGTCTTTACTGATATAGTATATGAACTAAACACATTGTAATGTATTTATTGCTATAGTATATGAACTAAACACACTGTAATGTTTTTACTGATATAGTATATGAACTAAACACACTGTAATGTATTTACTGCTAAAGTATATGAACTAAACACACTGTAATGTCTTTACTGCTAAAGTATATGAACTAAACACACTGCAATGTCTTTACTGCTAAAGTATATGAACTAAACACATTGTAATGTCTTTACTGCTATAGTATATGAACTAAACACACTGTAATGTTTTACTGCTATAGTATATGAACTAAACACACTGTAATGTCTTTACTGCTATAGTATATAAACTAAACACACTGTAATGTCTTTACTGTTAAAGTATATGTACTAAACACACTGTAATGTATTTACTGCTAAAGTATATGAACTAAACACACTGTAATGTATTTACTGCTAAAGTATATGAACTAAACACACTGTAATGTATTTACTGCTAAAGTATATGAACTAAACACACTGTAATGTTTTTATTGCTATAGTATATGAACTAAACACACTGTAATGTCTTTACTGTTAAAGTATATGAAATAAACACACTGTAATGTCTTTACTGCTAAAGTATATGAACTAAATACACTGTAATGTCTTTACTGCTTAAGTATATGAACTAAACACACTGTAATGTATTTACTGCTATAGTATATGAACTAAACACACTGTAATTTATTTACCGCTATAGTATATGAACTAAACACACTGTAATGTTTTTACGGATATAGTTTATGAACTAAACACACTGTAATGTTTTTACTGATATAGTATATGAACTAAACACATTGTAATGTATTTACTGCTATAGTATATGAACTAAACACACTGTAATGTTTTTACTGATATAGTATATGAACTAAACACACTGTAATGTTTTTACTGTTAAAGTATATGAACTAAACACACTGTAATGTCTTTACTGCTATAGTATATGAACTAAACACACTGTAATGTATTTACTGCTAAAGTATATGAAATAAACACACTGTAATGTATTTAATGCTATAATATATGAAATAAACACACTGTAATGTCTTTACTGTTAAAGTATGTGAACTAAACACACTGTAATGTTTTTACTGGTATAGTATATGAACTAAACACACTGTAATGTCTTTACTGTTAAAGTATATGAACTAAACACACTGTAATGTCTTTACTGTTAAAGTATATGAACTAAACACACTGTAATGTCTTTACTGCTAAAGTATATGAACTAAATACACTGTAATGTCTTTACTGTTAAAGTATATGAACTAAACATACTGTAATGTTTTTACTGCTATAATATATGAACTAAACACACTGTAATGTCTTTACTGTTAAAGTATATGAACTAAACACACTGTAATGTCTTTACTGATATAGTATATGAACTAAACACACTGTAATGTCTTTACTGATATAGTATATGAACTAAACACATTGTAATGTATTTACTGCTATAGTATATGAACTAAACACACTGTAATGTTTTTACTGATATAGTATATGAACTAAACACACTGTAATGTATTTACTGCTAAAGTATATGAACTAAACACACTGTAATGTCTTTACTGCTAAAGTATATGAACTAAACACACTGTAATGTCTTTACTGCTAAAGTATATGAACTAAACACATTGTAATGTCTTTACTGCTATAGTATATGAACTAAACACACTGTAATGTTTTACTGCTATAGTATATGAACTAAACACACTGTAATGTCTTTACTGCTATAGTATATAAACTAAACACACTGTAATGTCTTTACTGTTAAAGTATATGTACTAAACACACTGTAATGTATTTACTGCTAAAGTATATGAACTAAACACACTGTAATGTATTTACTGCTAAAGTATATGAACTAAACACACTGTAATGTATTTACTGCTAAAGTATATGAACTATACACACTGTAATGTTTTTATTGCTATAGTATGTGAACTAAACACACTGTAATGTCTTTACTGTTAAAGTATATGAAATAAACACACTGTAATGTCTTTACTGCTAAAGTATATGAACTAAATACACTGTAATGTCTTTACTGCTTAAGTATATGAACTAAACACACTGTAATGTCTTTACTGATATAGTATATGAACTAAATACACTGTAATGTCTTTACTGATATAGTATAAGAACTAAACACACTGTAATGTCTTTACTGCTAAAGTATATGAGCTAAACACACTGTAATGTATTTACTGCTAAAGTATATGAACTAAACACACTGTAATGTCTTTACTACTAAAGTATATGAACTAAACACACTGTAATGTCTTTACGTCTAAAGTATATGAACTAAACACACTGTAATGTCTTTACTGCTAAAGTATATGAATTAAACACACTGTAATGTCTTTACTGCTATAGTATATGAACTAAACACACTGTAATGTCTTTAGTGCTATAGTATATGGACTAAACACACTGTAATGTCTTTCCTGTTAAAGTACATGAACTAGACACACTGTAATGTATTTACTGCTAAAGTATATGAACTAAACACACTGTAATGTTTTTACTGCTATAGTATATGAACTAAACACACTGTAATGTCTTTACTGCTATAGTATATGAACTAAACACACTGTAATATCTTTACTGCTACAGTATATGAACTAAACACACTGTAATGTCTTTACTGCTAAAGTATATGAACTAAACACACTGTAATATTTTTACTGATATAGTTTATGAACTAAACACACTGTAATGTATTTACTGATATAGTATATGAACTAAACACACTGTAATGTATTTCCTGCTATAGTATATATACTAAACACACTGTAATGTATTTACTGCTATAGTATATGAACTAAACATACTGTAATGTCTTTACTGCTATAGTATATGAACTAAACACACTGTAATGTCTTTACTGCTAAAGTATATGAACTAAACACACTGTAATGTTTTTACTGATATAGTTTATGAACTAAACACACTGTAATGTACTTACTGATATAGTATATGCACTAAACACACTGTAATGTATTTTCTGCTATAGTATATAAACTAAACACACTGTAATGTATTTACTGCTATAGTATATGAACTAAACACACTGTAATGTCTTTACTGCTATAGTATATGAACTAAACACACTGTAATGTCTTTACTGGTAAAGTATATGAACTAAACACACTGTAATGTCTTTACTGCTATAGGATATGAACTAAACACACTGTAATGTCTTTACTGCTACAGTATATGAACTAAACACACTGTAATGTCTTTACTGCTATAGTATATGAACTAAACACACAGTAATGTCTTTACTGCTATAGTATATGAACTAAACACACTGTAATGTATTTACTGCTATAGTATATGAACTAAACACACTGTAATTTATTTACTGCTATAGTATATGAACTAAACACACTGTAATGTTTTTACGGATATAGTTTATGAACTAAACACACTGTAATGTTTTTACTGATATAGTATATGAACTAAACACATTGTAATGTATTTACTGCTATAGTATATGAACTAAACACACTGTAATGTTTTTACTGATATAGTATATGAACTAAACACACTGTAATGTTTTTACTGTTAAAGTATATGAACTAAACACACTGTAATGTATTTACTGCTATAGTATATGAAATAAACACACTGTAATATCTTTACTGCTAAAGTATATGAACTAAACACACTGTAATGTTTTTACTGCTAAAGTATATGAACTAAACACACTGTAATGTATTTACTGCTATAGTATATGAACTAAACACACTGTAATGTCTTCACTGCTAAAGTATATGAACTAAACACACTGTAATGTATTTACCGCTAAAGTATATGAACTAAACACACTGTAATGTCTTTGCTGCTAAAGTATATGAACTAAACACACTGTAATGTCTTTACTGTTAAAGTATATGAACTAAACACACTGTAATGTCATTACTGCTAAAGTATATGAACTAAACACACTGTAATGTATTTACTGATATAGTTTATGAACTAAACACACTGTAATGTATTTACTGCTATAGTATATAAACTAAACACACTGTAATGTATTTACTGCTATAATATATGAACTAAACACACTGTAATGTCTTTACTGCTATAGTATATGAACTAAACTAACTGTAATGTATTTACTGCTATAGTATATGAACTAAACACACTGTAATGTTTTTACTGATATAGTTTATGAACTAAACACACTGTAATGTTTTTACTGCTAAAGTATATGAACTAAACACAGTGTAATGTCTTTACTGCTAAAGTATATGAACTAAACACACTGTAATGTCT